>NW_017728906.1:50418774-50470673 GCF_001723895.1 Crocodylus porosus | reverse complement strand
ATTTGAGCCCAGTTTTTTTCTCCTGCCCTGGCAGGGGGTCAGACTTGAAGATCTATGAGGTCCCTTCCAACCCGACTTCTACGATTCTATGATTTATAGGTAGTTGCTATCAAATGCTAATGTGCACGTATAGCAGGGTCTCTTCTGAGGCTGAAAGACCCCTCAGCTAACAGGGCTTCCAGTTGCAGGGGTGCACTGGGCCAGCATGAAATCCCCAAGCCCTGGGGATTGCAGCTGCCATGATCCCCAAGGCTTGGGAGTGCATGAAACCCCTGGCTCACATGGGGCTACTAGCCACAGAGGTGTGCCATGCTGAGCTCGGGCTGGGAGTCCCAAAAGTAAGGGCACTCCTAGCCCCAGCAGCTGCCAATTCTGGGTCCTACCAGACCCCGGAGTTGCCAGAACCCAGAGTCCGGCAGCTGTGGGTGCTGGTTTCTGGCAGTGTGCTTCCTGGTGCTGGGACCAAGCTGGATCCCAGCAGCTGTGGGGGATGGCTGTGATCTTGCACCTCCAGGGGTGCGTGAAGCCCCTGGGGTTTGGGGGTCACAGCAGCCCCAGTATTCCAGCCTCAGGGGTGCATGAAGCCCCTGGGGCTGTGAAATCATGGCTACTGTGATCTCCCAGCCTTGGGGGTGCATGAAACCACCAGGAATGAGAGAATGCTGTTGCTGTGATCTTCCGGCCTCAGGGGTTTCATACAGCCAATGAGGCTGGGAGATGACAGTTACTACATTTCCCAGTCCTAGGAGTGCATGTGGTGTCCCCATGGCTGGGAGTCCCTCAGCAGAGGGGGCTCCCAGCTGAGAGAGCTTGCTCCTAACCTGTAGGACAAGATCTAATGCACTATCCCACAATTGTGCCTTCTGCCACACACCTGTGACATGGTAGGAGGCATGACTGTGTGGATCATGCATTAGATCCCATTGTGCCTTTATCTGGACATGCAGAGACAGGCTTTCAAATGCTAGACATTCTTCATTAGGTTTCTGATCACAGAAAGCACAACATTCAAAGCTTGTCTAACTTCATCCCAACTACATAGTTGGTACAATAAAAAATACTGCACTAATAATTTCTTGCACTAGCATAATTTCTGGACCACATAGTCACAGCTGCAACATCACACTTACATTACCAAAATACTAAACTAATAAATTTTCAGGTATGTGGAGATGTCATTACTTTCTCAAGTATCTTGATCTGCATTTACTCCATAAATATATGTTATGATTAATGTGGGTTTATTAACAAAATCTCTTCAGTTTATATTTCATTGTGGGATCTCTGAGTAAGACGATGCTTCCCTATCCAGTAACTCACAGAGTTTTGAGTCTCACAATGTAGTTTCATTCATTTTAATTTACACTCATCCATTCAAAGCATCCCCTCAGTAGAATCAAGATGAAGGTATTTTTGTGAAACTTTTCTGGATATCGTATCAATGCCATATTTTGCTACTTGTGATTGGTGTGTAATTTAATTTTCTTTACATATCAATATCAATGACATTTGTAGAAATAGCTTGCCAAAATATGATAATTAAAGCTTATGTTTGCAGGTAGAAAATTATTGTAGGGGGACAGAAAGGAATGTCTGTTTCTGCCACATAAAGCACTGTACAATTGTCATGGTCTATTACCAGGGATACGGATGATTCTTTCTACAGTATAATTGGCTTGGGTCCAATTCCCGGTACCTAGAGTCAAACTCAATACATGAGAATACAAAAATTATTTACATATATATTTCAAGGACTGCAAAAGATGACACCTTGTAGAAACATGTAGTATGAACAGGAAACTAGTACCTTGTGTCTGCTTAAGTGGAAGGTGGAAAGCAGATTCCTTACTGAAGGATTTGCGTAGGACAGACGCACTGACATGATGTAGGGGTTGTTCGTGATCTAAGGGAAAAAAAAAGGAAAAAAGTTATCTTCCACTTCAATGTCATATTCAAGGAAAGAAATTCACTGAAGGTTGAAATGCAATCAACGAATTTCTCTAATGAATGAGCTTCACAGAGTTCTTCAAAGTATACTTTTAAATAGGAGATGACAGCTTTTTTTGACTATCTCCCTATGTTTTAATCACTCTCCTGAGCATGGTGAAGATAAGTGTAGATTTAACGATGAAAACCCAGTTAACTATCTTTACAGTAAAACACACACATTAAAAAAATTAAAGGTTGAGTAAAAACCTTGTCTATTAAACAGGTACTCAATGTACAAAAGAAATTGCCCACCCGTGATCCAGCTTCAATCATATAAGAAAATATGGCTTACATCATCATAGTCCCCTGTTTTCTGCAGCATATCCTACATTTAAAGATTTCAATATCAGGGTGAAGAGACGGGCAATGGGACAAAACAGGTGATGGTATGAAATAGAAGCAGACCCCTGACAATAAGTGACCTGGAGCTAAAAAATTAGCTGCCAGACAGTATGGAAAATGCTTCTTTTAACAGGCAATAGCAATGACACAAATTACACAGACTGAATGGCTACTAGTCCATTGAAATCCTGTCTAGTTAAATCCACACTGCAGTTTTCAGATGGGGATGACCGTTTCATATATGTATCATTCTGAAAATATTTAAACCTAAACAGAGAAGATAAAGGATTTATAGGCACATCATCTTTTGGTTTTTTATCCATTTAGAAGCTTGGGAACTGCACAGGCATGGACTTATCTATGCATATAGCTCAGCCTGTGGCTGTTCAAAATCAAATATATTGTATTAATATCTAGAAAAAAGATATTAGAAAGAGCTGTTTGCACACAGCCCCCTATGAAACATGCACCTTGTTTTTGGAAGGCAAAACAAAGAAAAGATTTTTTGAGAGTCATGGTTGAATGCTGGCTGCATGAAGCAGGAACAAAGTCTACCCTTCAGTGACACTCACTCTCTCCTTGCAGGGAATGCTTTAACACTGTCACAACCATTGCAGAATACAAGCAGCTCGGACTCCAGCATAGAGCCAGCCCCCAAGAAGCCATTCCAGCACCCCCATTTTTCTGTTCTGGCATAAAAAACAGTTTTCTTGCTTAAAACATACAGCCCAGTTTTGGGGGGCTAATCTTCTGGGGGGAAGGTATGCAAGTAAATGTGGTATTTCATGCAGTCTCAATCCTAACAAGCTCAAGGCCACAAATGAAGCCATGAATTATAAGAAAATATGAAAGAAAAGAGTGAAAACAGGAGGACATTTTATTACAGGGGTGGCAAAATATGGCCCACGGGCCTGATTTGGCCTGGCAAGGGATTCTATCCAAAACAGCACCCATTCCAGGGACAGGCAGGGAGCAATTTGCAGCTCTGTCCTGGGCCCAGGCTCTGACCCCAGCTCCACACTGCCCCTCACTGCACTTGGTTTGCACTGTAGCAGCTTGCATCTCAGCAGTGCAGGGCAACCCTAATGGACTGTGACTGCATTAGGATACCTCACGCAACCAGGCAGTGCTGTACTGTGACTGCCTGTGCACACCTGTGCTGGGGCAAGGGTAGTGGGGGCTGGGTCATGGACATATGTTCCACCCCACTCCTGCGTTGGACTGGTCACAATTCATTGGGGCTGCCCTGCATTGCCAAGCTGCAAGCAGCCATGGTGTGAATCAGGTGCAGTATGGGACCAGAGCTATGGCAAAGCTACAATACGTTCTCCACACATCCCTGAGACAGCAGGGGAACTAGCATCTGTCTCAGGGATGTGCAGGGAGTAGATTGTGGCTCTGTTCCAGCCCCAGCCCTGTGCTGGTACTGCCCCCTGATCCTGGCCCTGGCCCTGGCCCCACCCACTGCTTCCTGCCCACCTGCTTGCAGCCCCATCCCATCTGCAGCTGCAGAAGTCCTGGGCCATTCTCCATGGAGATCTTACCCACCTGCTCCAGCCAGTGCTCCAAGTGGTGGATGCAGGGCAGATGGACATGAGGCCAGATAGGCCCAATTGCCCCTCACCCCACACCCTAGCCTACAAGAGCTGACCAAAAGTTCATAAGTGGCCTTCCAGCCCAAATAACTGGCCACCCGTGTCTTACTGGCTACATGTTTTCTGTCCTTGCTGTTAGGCATAATATTTTTAAGCCAGTGTTATATTACTGAACTTTCTGAACTAATTCTAAATACACATATAAAGAAACAGACTGAGAGACATCTAGGGAGCTATCCAGGAAATACTGTATCAGGGCTACAATTGGGACATAGGTGGTTGGGGCTTGGTCCTAGAGGGTCACAAGCAACAGATCAGGAAACAACAAGGTCAGGGAAGCTAGGGACCCAGTTACAGTCAGGGGAAAGAAGCAAGCACATCTAGAGGCCAAAGAATCTAAGGAACTAAGATGTGGTGACCTTGGGTAAAATCAAAAAGCCAAGGGAAAGGAGGCAGGGATGCAGCCTGGACCCAGGGGCGTCTGGACCAGGCAGTTATAGCTGCATGGAACTGGGACCTGGACAATTGGCAAGCTAAGCTACAAGTCAGGAGCTAGCTCTCAAAGGTCAAGGAAGTACAAGGGGTTAAGGAACCAGCAAGGCAGTCTGGAAGCACAAGGCCAGATTCTGAAGCTACAAGTCAGCAGGCACAAACCAGGAACAGGGATGAAGTCATCAGGCCTGGGAACAAGAAACCAGGGACAAACAAGCAGGACCCAGGAACTGGAAAACCACACATAAAAGGTGGGAACCAGAAAATTAAGGACAAGGGGTCAGTTGCCCAAAGCTAGTCCAAAGAAAAAAGTCTATCCTGTTGAGAAGCCTGATGAGCACTGGAGGGCTGCTGCTTATAAGCAGCCAACCATACTCATGCAGGGAACTGGGGTCAACTGGGGATAATTTACTCTGCTTGCTGCACTGACTCCTAACATACTGGTATATAAAAAAATCACTGCACAATGTGGCAATGAGGCTAGGGTTTTTATTCTGACAAACTTCAAGTTAGTCAAGAAGAAAGTGAGTAGTTGTGAGAATTCCTTGAGGGAAGGAGACCTAGCTTCTGAGGATGTGCCCTGATAATCAAAAGATATTCAAAGGATATTGGTTTCATCACAGAACTGGGGAGAAACACAACACACATACAATACAAAAGGATTGTTAGTACATATCCAACTAACATGAGAGTGACCGAAAGCTGCTATACTTGTTGGGGGTTCTGCTAGAAAATGTATAATTAAACCTTGTGGTTAGGGACAGACATTATACATTAACTGGTTTAAGTGATCAGAAACTGGTTTACACCTGTAACAGAACAGACATTCAGTGCACATAAACCAGTTTGAAAATGGCCAAAACCAGTTTGAGATAAACCTAGTTGAATGTAGTATTAGACTTAACTGATTTGGCTCAAACTGGTTTATGCAATGTCTGTCCCAGACCCCTTCCTGGTTTAACTGAAATTGGAGTGTCCCAGCATCCTGGTATGCTCTCTGGGCTGGGCTGGGCTGGGCTGGGCTGGGCTCTCTGCTCCGGTCCAGTAGGGCTGGCCCCAGCCCTCTACTCCCCAGGCAGAGCAGGGACATGCAGGGATGGGCAGGGACAGGAGTATGGCCAGAGTGGGGTTTCATTCCCCACTCCCTGTCCCACCAACAGGGACTTGAGCTGGGTCTGCCATGCGCTCCCCCCTGCCCTCACTGTTGCAGCTGTGGGCCAGTGTGGCCCCTGAGGGGGCTGAGAGGGGGGTTATTCTCCCCTCTATTCCCACTGCCCCCAGGGGACTGCAGCCAGGTCAGCTTGCCCTGACTGCCACCAACCAGTAGAATAAGCACTCTCCTGCCTTCTCTGCCAGACGCTGGAGGGAGGAGGAATAACCCCGGTCCCTGCTTCCTCGAAGGGGCCCTGCTGGCTGGCGTCTGGCCCTGCTAGGTGTGGGCTGGCTGGGGACCAGCCTTCCCGGGCCAGCTCAGAGGTGGTGGTCAGCCCCAAGCCGGACAGCCACCACCACCATGCCGCCTGCCCTGTGCGTCACCCTGGGCTGCAGCTGTACAAGCAGCTGAGGGCTGGCTAGGGCAGGGGGCCGTTCTGCCCCCCTCGTCTGCAGCTGTCACTGCCACCGCTGTGCTGCACTGCTGCAATGGGGGGAAGGAAGCTTCTGCCCCATGTGCCGAGCTCCAGCTCCAGGATGCCTTGGAAGGCGGAAGGTGCCCAGGTGGGAGGCTTCAGTCCAGAGCTCCACATGTAGGGCACAAAGCATGAGGCTGAAGCTCCCCACTCCACCACCTCCCCAAGTGGTAAAAATGGGAGGGGGAGTCACTGCTGCAGGTGAGGGGAAGCCAGCTTTCCCAGCAGTGCTTTCTTCCCTCACCTCCATCTGTGGCTCCTGCTATACCACACAGTGCCAAGGTAGCTTTCCACCTGTTCGCCTTCTGCCTTCCAAGGTGTCTGGGAGCTGGAGCTGTAGTTCCACAGCTGGGCAGAAGCTTCCTGCCTCCCCACCCCAGTGGCATGACGCAGCACAGCAGGGTTACTCCACCTCCCTCTGGTGTCTGGTGGAGGGGAAAGGAGACAGCTTATTCTGCCACTCAGTGGCAGTCAGGGCGGGCAGTCCGCTAGAGGCAATGGGAGTAGAGGGGAGAATAAACCCCCTCCCTGCCCCCTCAGTGGCCACACTGGCCTGTGGCTGCAGCAGCAAGCAGGGGGGAGGCACCGGACAGATCCAGCTAAGGTCCCTGCCAGTTGGACGGGGCAGGGAACAAAACCCCTCTCTGGCCAGTTTGGCCCCAACTGGCCACCCGTCACCCCCCGGCACAACTTCCCTGCAGTCAAGGGCATGCTCCAGTGCCCCCAGCTCTTGGCCTGAGCAACTACAGGAATAGGCCCGCATGTTTGTGTGGTTACAAACCAGTTTAACCTAGCCAAGTTAGACTAACCTGCAAAGGTTGAATCAATTCAGGCTCTGGCTTTTTGAATGTCTGTCCCTAGCCTGTAAGAGCTGCTAGAACAATTCTGCTTGACTGCGGAACAGCAAAGGACAGTGGCAGAATACATGGGAAAAGCAGGGTTATTTTCTTCTATAGGATCTCAGTCTCTTAACTCTTAGAAGGAGAAAGCCAGATCCTCAGCTGGTATGTAAATCAGCTTAGCCCCACTGAAATCTGAGATTTGAGCCTGGAATTTATTTCCATCAAATATAACTGTGTCAGAGTTTTTGTTAAATAACTGTATTCTCTATTCATCTAACGTGCAATGTAATGTTACCTGGTGTTCAGTATATGTATATATCATCAACATCACCAACAAAAAAGAGCAATTTCCCTCTGTCTCTTTTCCCCTCTCCCTCCCTCTCTCTCATTTTAATCTATATCCATGTTAAAATCACAGGTGTAAATCATCACTTGGCTGGAAATCAATAGGGATCTCACAGAGATTACACTCAGTGCATAAAAATAAGTATTCACAGGATCAGGGCTCATCATGAAAGCCCAGTTCTATGTTACACAGAATGAAATAATACACATTAAATTGTGGTTTCATTCTCTTAAATTCATACCAAGCATTAGCTGAAAAAATGTATCCATTTCACAAAGTATTACATATAAAATACGCACATCAGGTTATTCCTCAGTATGCACTGACTTGCCAGATCCATAGTGTAGACCTCACTAGTGTGACATGACCCCACTTCAACCCCTCACAACAGATTACCAGAGATGGGAAACAATCTCAGTGGACACAACTCTGAAATAGGGGTTTCCTAAATGCCTTTATTTGGGCTGGGTGCTGACATGCACACATACAAAGTAAATCACTTATTGCTACTATTGGCTTGAGTTTTAACAGATATCTTACAGATTCCCCTGTTTCCTGGACAACAGTCCTGCTGGCAGACCTTTTCCCATAGAGACTAAACTTTGTCTTTAACTTATAATAAAATAAAGCTACATAAGGGCATCAAACTCCAAAGGAACACCGTTGATGTTTTTCACTTGTCTTTCTCTCTTACTCTTTACACTCAGACCCCATTTACATCCAGCAGCAAAACAGGGATGACGGGGTATTGTAAGAGAAAGAGTTTCTTTTGGATTTCTGAAAGGTCCCCAACTAGCCTCATGAGCACAGCTTTGGACTCTTCTTTAAAACTGCTATATATGACAGATGGAGTTCTGGAGGATGTCAGGAGTAGCTACAGAGTTTTCCAGCTAGGATCCAAAGAGGGTGTGGTGGCACAGTTACATCTCCTTTTGGAGCATGCAGTCAAGGCCTTTTTTTTAAGGCCCTGAATAAGGTAAGAATCTCCCCACTCTTAGCACCCTCTCCCTTCCCCTCTGTGCTAAAAGGCACCTCCGCTCCTTCGCCTTTTCCCACCACTGCTGCCACTGTCCCCAGGGTTCAGCCAGGGACAACAGTGGGGCAAGGAGGAACAGATTCCACCAGATATCTGCCAGGTCACTCTGGATGTCCTTTGCCAGCACTGGAGCAGGAACAGGGAGGAAGAACTAGCTTGCCACTGCCACTGTCCTCACCTGAGCTCAGCTTTTTGTTCAGCTGCTCCCCATGGCCCCAGCTCATGGTAGGAGCAGCTGGAACAAAAAAGGCAAGTGGGTCCAGAGGCATATGTAGAAAAGGCAAGAGATGGGAGGGTAGGGTGCACTGAGCATGTTTGAGAAGGCAGGAGGAGTTGAGAGAGCCTGAAGGGAGTTTTTTATCTAATTTGAGGACTCAAAAAAGTCCCTAGCTGCTGCTCCTGTGATATAGTCTGTCTGCCCTGGTAGGGAAGGCAGAGGGCTGGGAATGGGAAAATGCTGCCACCCCTGCATCATTGCTTAGTACCCTTACACCCGTATTTTTAGAATCCTAGATCAACCTATACAGGTTACAGTAATGAATTTGATGGATCTCTCCTGGTTCGTTGTTCTGCTAAGGTGTAATATAACCCTTTTCCTGAAAACTAGAAGTCAGAACCTCCACTTTTCCCCAACAGGGAATGACCCTCAAGCCTGTGAGTTTCAAACTTCAGTAACCAACTTCGATCTAGAGGTTTGGTGTAGAGACAGGGGTACTCAAAGGATAGGAGTCTGTTTTTAAACACCTAACACAAGATGAATGGGAAAAATGTGTATGTCAGTTTAACCACAGCACCAGGATAATGGTATGCAAATCATATTTATTACATCAAGATACTGTAATGGAACTAACTGTTCTGAAACCTTACTCTATAAAACTAATTAGCCTAGCGGTGCCCCCTATTGTTTTCCCAAGACTCTAATGTGCTACACTGATTACTGCAAGCTTTTCTTACTAGGCATATTCCTCCTGTGATTGGCATTTTGCAATGTTCATGTTATACTTCACAAATATATACACAGCAATAAAGTTATTTTTCACAAAACTGTTCAGCTAACCTTTGGGGATATGGTTACTATAAACTAATTACATTCTATGAAATTAAAACATTGGGTTATGCTTCATGATGTCCCAGAAGTATACTTTATATTTTCATAACCTCACTATATGTTGTGCCTCAGTATCTTAATTGGTGGTTAACATCATGTTGCAATTATACCAAAAATCAACACATTTCAGCATTTTATTTTAAACTGATTAACCAGTCTCAGAATTAATCTGAAAAACTAGAGAGAATTGGACTGTAAGGATACTTGTAAGGATACTTGGTCTGTAAGGAAAATTTAATTTTTTAAACATATTTCTCTTTAACTTTCCTTTAGTTCAGTTTAATATATGAATAAAGGGGGGACATAAATACTAAAGAGACATCCTAGAGCATTTTCTAACCCGTCAGTTAAGCAACTGACAATTTCAGCTTGGAAATTTATATGATGGAGCTACTGCACGTACAACTATGTTGTAAATTCTGTTAGCTTTTGTAATTTACAGTATGAGCCCACTATTCTAATGTGAAAGTGAACAAGTCCTAGCTAAATCCCATTTCAAATATTGCTACAGAGATCAGTTTTGCTTAAGAGGAATACAAAAGTAGATAATGCCAGATCCCAAAGATGAACCAATTACCTATTCCTAACTGATTACTAATTAACAAAGAGACTTTAATCCTTTATTTGAACACGGCTTTTCAGTCATTTGGATGCTTTTAAAAAAAAATACTAGTTGCACTTTTTCCTGAAACTTACAGATATCCTCCTCCCTTCTGCCACATGTCCTCCAAAGTGGCTTCTAATACATAAAGCTATATTCACTTGAAGTAACTATTTGATTACAATAAAGGATTTTGGTGCTAACAGCCAACATTTGAGACCAGATTCTACTTCTAAGGCCTTATCAGTACTGGAAAGTATCAAGTATTTTTGTAGTCATCACTGGTATATACTGATATCATTACCATTTGTGCCAGTGCAGCTAATACCAACCTGAAACAGCTAAACAAGTGCAAAAGTTGGCCAAGTTGAACCATCAGTGGCCATCTATGGTTGTAGCTATAAAGCAGTTCAAATCCCCTAATATAGACAAGGTCTCATGCCCCTGGGTAGACCTGCTGTAGTCAGTGGAAGAATTCATGTAAATAACAGTTGTACAATGAGGCCCTTGATCTAAATGGGGTGAAATCTTAGCTACATTGAAGGCAATAACAAAAGTCCAAATGATTTCAGAGGGGCCAGGATTTCCTTCCTCATACAAATAACATTTGTATTCCTAAATAGCAAATGGTTTTATTTTCTGTAAAAAAATATATAAAAAAATTAAAAGCAGCTAGTGCTCCAGTATATTCAAAATGTACACGTTCAAAAATAATGTTTAGAAATGCTCCTGGTTGATTTGATTTGAAAAATGAAAATGATCAGACTGCTGACTCTTTATACATTAACTTTGCCCATGAAGTTTACCAAACTATTTATACTGTAATTCACCAAATGTTTTATTTTGTAGACAATTTTTACATACTTCTAGGGCCAAAGTTAATTCATACAATAACAATAGTAATCTCATCCTCATGTTCTGAGAACATAGCTCGGCCAGCTTATTCTGAAATTCATCCTGTAACACTCTGTTTTAAACAATTACAATGCTTGTACATTCTGTCAGTTCTGATGTTTAATGTTCATACATCTCCAGCCTGGATCTCCTACTTCCCTTGTACCCTCTTTTAATTCTTTCTACTACATGTCCTGATGCACAATTGCTGAAGATCACGATCAATCACTGTTCATTCTGCCTACTGATTTACTACTTTCTGCCAGTTTCCACATGTAGTTGTGTTCTGCCTCTGTGTTGGCCTCCTAACAACACTAGCAATGATTATGGAAGGTCCAATGAAGTCTAATTAAATAGAAGAGTGAATGCCAGTAACACACATTACTGCTAAAATACAGCTTGAAAGGCTTTGGTATGTTAAAATTGTCTGCATTTACATAACTAAACCTACCACTCTATGCTCAAATTATTCCTGTTCAGTGAAACAGATTCATTTAAAGACATATATATATATATATATATGGATCTATTTGGTTTTGGATGACAGACAGAACAGTTAGTTCTAGCGTTTGGATTAATATTTTTTTCCAAGAAAATAAAAGGTTTAACGAATCACTGAAGAAGTGGTCATCACCCTTTCTACAAGGACTACAATAATGGTTTCTTAAGTGTCACCAAGCATGCGGATGATTTTATTACTTGAGATGGAACTGAAAGCCAATAAAGCTTTCATTCCTAGAAAGAAAAAAGAAAACCTTGCATATTTTTATGTTGTTAATCTATTTGTAAGCAACTAACCTTAAATGTAAAATTATTGTTATGATTAATGGTAAATGCTATTGTGTTCTTTATGTATGTTCCCCATTTCATTTGTATTTTTCCAATTGTACATGTTAATTGCTTCAATAGCTCCAAAAACAAAGGCGGATGCATCATTTTAAAATCAAGTAAAATAAAATGTAGAACATCTATCTTACATAGGATTGGAAAGTAACAAGCCTTTTCTAGAAAGCAGTAGTGTGACTTTACTTGCAATAACGATACCTCATTCTTGGAAAGTTCTGGATACCTCAGAGTGTTTCCTAATGATCCCTAATGACACCTATCAGCAGTCTGGCTTTGGAACCATAGCTTCCTCTAGGTTACACTAGGAGAACAGACCAGCATAAAAATACCCATCATCAAGGGTTCAAGAAAATTAGCTTAATTATAAAAAAATCAAAAACATTCAACTGTTTTTACAATGGAGTCTGTCTCTGTAAATCAGAAGTCCTATTTAAAGCACAAGTACATTAAGACCACTGGCAGATGTTCATTTAAAAATGCCATGGGATCTGATCTCTAATCCCAAAAATCATGCTTCCTGCCACATGTGACAAGATGCAGGATTCTGGGATGGGGATCAGATTCCAACTAAGCCCTAGTTGCCAGTGCATGATCCTGGGTGCCCCATGGAGCAATAAGTTGAAAGCTGGTGGGCCTGACAATCAGCTGATTGTTGCCTGACCTCAAGACCACATCAGGGCTCAAATGGACTCCTGTGTGGTCATAGAGCCAGCTGAGAATCAGCTGATTAGATTATTAGCCAAAGGAGACCTCACTAGGACTGGTTAGAGATTCTGGTCTAGTCCTAACCCTGCTGCCAAACATTCAATTTAAGGTGTGAATGTTTTTTGCATAATACATTTTTTGTGTAATATTTTTGTGGTTAACAAACTAATCATGGGGTTAAAGGTAATGCCTACCAGGGACCTTAATTATTAAATGTTAAAAAAGCAAATAAGAATAGGAATCTCAGAAGATTCAGGGAAGCAAGGAAAGAGGACCCAAAGTCAGACATGACTGGTAAGCTTAATACCATTTTGGGGTAAGCTTGTTTTAAGATAATTTTGGTTGCTGTGACAATGGGTTTTGCTAATTTAATTCCAGGGTAAATTGAGATCTTGGATGAAACTACCAATAATAAGGAAAACCTACTTTCCACATCACCAGCTATAGACAGTATAGGTAAAGTAAATTGTAATACAGATTTATCAAACCCACAACTATCCCTTACTTTTGATTCCAATTTGAGTGAGAGTTTTAATTCACTGCCTGGCTGTATCCTTCCTGAGATAAGACCTGGATACATCACACAGCCCTACAATGGAAAAATGAAGGCAATAATAATGCTTCAAGTATTTCTCATGCCTTTAATAGCTGCTATGAGTAAAGGAAACAAAGAAAGAAATACTTAGTTTTAAATTAACTAACAGTAATTAAAAATGATTTTTTTTATTTGAAATCATATCTAGAAGCACATAATATTTCATTTAAGGCAATTAATGGAAAACTGACAAACAATGAAATGTCAGGTAACAGGCCTAGTAACAAAATCCTGAACAGTGAGGATGTCATTTCAATTGATAAAGTGACAGATCCAGATTCTGACTAACCAAAAAACTTCTGCCTCTGTTCTTTTAATCAATGGTAGGCTTATTAGAAACAGAAATAAAAGACTAAGAGAGCAAAATATTTTATTACTCAATTTTTATTCACATAAAATATTTGTTTTAAATATGAAGCAGAAAATTGCATGATTTTAAGCCACAAGATTCAAAATCTTTCTTCAGCCATTGGAAAATAATATTTATTTATCTAGAATTCAATCCTTGAAAAACTCAGTTACATACATCCACTGTGCAAGTTGGTTGTAAGAGTTTATGTGTTTAGCAATTGGTGATAACTGGTGCAGTCAATTACACTCTTAATGAAGTAGTAATTAAGAAAGATACCCTACCTCTCCATAGTAAGGAAGGTAATAAACAGTTGAGGACCTCAGTTATCACCTGTGATGGTCTAAAGAAAAGCAAACTGCTACATCTTTAGTGAGATTGGTCTCTTGGTCTAAACATGACTGGGTTTTCAAACAAGTTATCTGACTTAGTGTGTAGAGTTTTTATTAATGATTTTACAAAAACCACGGTATGGGAAAATGGTGTATACTCCTGGAGTATTTCATTTTATAAAAAGTAGCTGAAAGGATAGAACTAAAGGACAAGTGCAGGGAGGCTTGGTTATATTCGTCTCAATAAGGAGTCTGATTGAGGGATTAGAAATTGAAATAGATTCTACCTATTAGCAGTCTTCTTTGAACTTTGTGGTGAACCTCTTTTGATTCCTATCAACGTTTATTTCCCACCATTCACATCAAGACACAATGTAATCTTGAAATGGGAATTGCTATATAGCACCTAACTCTCAGAATTAGAAATAATAATAGGAAGGGATTTTATTTTAATGCTAGAATTGGTGGTGTCAACACCCACTCTAATGAGGATGCCATAAATGAAATATAGGGAATCGCCTCCAGCAAGATATTAAATGAAGGAAGGCAATCCCTCTTGAAATTTATTGCAGAAGAGAATTTTGGGAATGCTTAATGGACAAACTAGTAATGATTTACCTGGGGCATGCATACTTGTTACAACTCAGGGAGTGAGCATATTTCTATTAAGGGAAAATATTAATTACTGCGTTAATGAAAGAAAAACAATCTGGTTTCTTTCTAATAATTTAGAATCTATTCTATACTCCTTAGGTGTATTTGCTTATTTGCACAAAGAATGCAGGCCAAAATCAACCAGACATCCTCTATTTTTTTTGTCTGCTGCTTCATCTTTTTTTGATACTATTCTATACTATTGTGCAGAGTGGCTACAGACAGTGTTTGGTGATTTTGAGGCCTGGAAGCCACATGAGTGCCACCTAGATGTTTTAAAAGTGGATTAGGAACTGGCCTATACTTACTATATATATTAAATTGAAGTTCCACTTCCTAGCTAGATTTTTCTTTTGAAAATATTAGTTTTGTATATAGAGATAGAAATGACAAATGCTTCTACAGAAAGCAAATCAAAGTATGTGTATACTTTTCTGAAAAAGTCCTGAATACATAAATCAATTATCTTATTGATGTTTGTGGGTGGCAGGGTTGTTTTGTTTTTAACATGCCATCACTGGTAATTGAAAGAGGAAATTAATATCCCATAGGATATTAATCTTTATAGGGTTAATCCCCTCAAAGAAAGCATTTTATAGCTCCATTGCAGAAGACCACAGGAATCATTATTTCAGGTCCACTGATGTGTATTTAATTTAAAGAAAATGGGGAATGAAAACAGTTTCTAATGTGCAAGAGCCAATGTAAGAGTTTTTCACTCTCTAAGTTAGCTTGTTTCTACAACTGTCTTTATTGCTGAGAATCTTTTTGAGCCAAGTTAATGATCTATATTTAAAAAAGAGATTGTATCTTCATTAAACTACTCAAACAAGGAAGGTTTGTGTGAATTTAAGACAATCTCTCAGAAAGTCACAGTTCAGCAGTCTTTAGTATCCATATTTAAACTATACAAATAATTTCTGATGGAAGTATACTGTGGAGAGGACTGCTTGCTCTCATATCCTTTTTGTGACCAATCTATTAGATTAGCATTTTACAAATAACAGCTGGGTATCCAAATACTGTTAAAGATACTATTTGGCATTATATTTATGCTTAAGATTTGCAGCTTTGTTCTTATAATTGCTCTTGCTGCTGTGCAAACCAAGAAAATATTGACCTGTATTTTACAGTAGTATAAAACAGGCTGTCCTCTTTGAAGTGCATGAGGAAAAGATGAAGTCAAGGTTGCAAAATATATCTTCTACTTCAAGAAGTGTGGGCTGACTACGTAGGGTTGGCTCTACAGCCACTTCTTTACAGGTTCTTTTACAGATATTTAGGGCAGATAAACGTAAGGGGAAGATTAAATGAACCAATACAAGGGAAAGAAAGCACTTGGCTATGAGTCAAGGAAAATAACCTGATTTAATGTTATTTGTACATGTGTCAGTTTACCAAGTACTTCAGTTGTTCCGAGATGGCAGTTTCATGAATGGGGTTGATTGGAAGGATATTCCAAGAACGTGCGATTTTAAAAAGTTGTCTGCACTCGCTTCTACATGTGCAATTAACAAGCCTCAATTTTCTGTGCAGAAAATTTAGGCTAATTAAAGCGCTCCCCAGTGTATGTCTACACATTTATACCCATTAGGAGCAAACTGAGCCCAACAGGAACAGTCCAGTCCAGGGCTGCTCCTACCCTGCTCTGCCCCCAGCAGCAGCCAGGGGGAACTCCATGCTGGAAGGGGGCATGGGGGCTTAGTCCTGAGCTCTGGATGGGGGGAGCGGGGGGAGATTGGGCTGGCCCTGGAGGAGTGCGAGGCGGGGGAGAGTTGGAAGAGGGAGCTGTCCTGACTTTGCAGCTTGCTGTCTGTCAGCCATATGGAGATTGGGATGGGCCGCAGTCTCCATGTAGCTGGCAGGCAGCATCCTGCTGAGTCAGTACAGCTCTCCCCACCCTGTGTAGCCCCCTACTGCCTAAGCTGACTGGAAGCAAATTGCTCCTAGTCTGTGTCTACCTGTGTGGTACGGCACATTGATTAATATGCCATTTTGCTAGTCACTATACCTACAGGTACTAGAAAACATTAGATTAATACACTGTGCAATAATTGCTGTGCATGTGTAGATGGTGATGCTTTACTATGCATTAGATTACTCTAATGTGTTGTAAAGCATCTCATGCATATGTAAAAGTTTTACAGCCTTTCTCTTGGAAATGATTTTGTAGCAGGGGCGCAGGCACAGGACACCTACTGGGCAACACAGCATCCAGAAAAGCCCCTCCCATCCTGCCTATCCAGGTTGAAAACAAGGAATAAGGAACAGCTCAGAGAATGCAGCACACAGCAACCATGAGAGAGTCACAGAGCGAGGCAGGTGACTCAATCCCAGATTGCTTAGTGGGGTTGCGTGCATCACATTTGAAGCTGGAGGAGGTGGCACATAGGGGGATAGGGGAGAGCAGGGAAACCACTGGGAAAGCTTCAAAGAAGAACCACACCAAAAACCCTCTCCCTCACTGGACAGATGAAGCAGATGGCAGGTGGCAAGTAGTTTGGCCTAAGGGATGTGAGTAGCTGGGTTGGCCCCAGCCAGGCAGTTGGGCAGCACACAGGGAACCAGGAGGGGAGTAGCCAGAACCAAGGAATAAGGCTCAGAAAAAAGCAGGAGGAGGGGAAGGCCTGCAGCAGCAGGACCCCTCAAGCTTTCAGAAGAACTACTATATTGATTGGACTGACTCACCAAGTGGGCAAGGAAAGCCAAGGTTTTGTTTATTTGTTCGGACTGGTGACCCTTAAAGGGGCTGTGATAGGGAGTCACCTCAGGGCCTGGTCTTACGTTGGCCCACCCACCTATCTGTGTAGAGCACTTCACCCAGTCTCACCTGCCATGACTTGCTGGTCTAATAAACTGTTCTAAATGGGAGGCTGCCCATTTATATGCCCCAATGCCAAGGAGAGCTATCCAGGGGTCTGCACTGTCCCTATACCATGGTCTATACCTCACAGATGGCATCCAGAATCTTATCGTATTCCTGGCCTAAAGCTGGACCAAAATTAGTCCTCTGTCAGGCCTCTCACGCACTGCTTTGCTCTGAGCCTCACTCATACCACCCCCTTCCTGCACTCTGCCCTCTCTCACGCCACACCGTACTGGGCCTCCTTCACTGTGCCCTGCTCCTCTGAGTGGCTCCTGGGGCCATCAGGCTTATCAGTCTCACTCCTTTACTGGCCAACATGCTGCCTTTTGGGCCTTTCCCATGACCCCCATCTGGGTAGTGACCAGCCAACTCACTGGATATTGAGCTAACTTTGACCTAGCCCCGTTACCAGGCACTTCTACACATACAAACACACTCTTGTGGGGGTTGGCCCATGTGCTGCCCTTCCGGTCGTCCTTCAGCCCTACTCAACACATTCCCCGGTGCTGCCCTTCAGCCCTACTCAACACCTTGCTTACACACAGTCCTTTGGTTTGTAAAGACACTCCTTACTCTATGTGAGCCAACCAAATATCTCACTGCCCTACTCTGGGGCCACTCGCCTGCCCTCTCTCTCAGGGCTACGTTACTACCCCCTCCCTGGGACTATCCAGAATCTTACATCCCCCTGGGATTCATGTGGCTGCAGCCACCTGGCCCCCACTTCTCCACCAGGTTCTTTCCCCCTCCCCCCCACGTGGGACTCAGGTGGCTGCGGCCATGCCTAGCCCTTTTATTCACAATGCTGTGGGGGCTGGTTATTAAGGTGCCTTGATCCGCCTTTCACTGGGGACGTTAGCACTCCTGGTATTTGAATGACACTGCCCTGCCACAGGCAGTCCCATCCAGACTCTCTACCCTAGCAGGGTGCAGTTTCAGGTCAGGACCAGGACCAGGACCATGACCAGGAGCCTCCTGTCATCCCCACTGCTCCTGCCCCTACCTCCAAGATGTTGTAAGCAGCAGCTCAGCCAGGTGATGTTACTCCCATGGCTGCAAGCAGCAAACTGTTGCCTCTGCCTGACTTGCCTAAGTTTGAAAATGGCTGCCATAATCAAGCACCTGCCAGCTGCCTACTTCATCCCTTAAAGTGGCAGGCACCAAAGGTGCACTGCCACAAGGACATTGCTTTGGAGCAGGGTCTGGTGCTCTTTAAAGGTGCAGTGCTGAAGACGAGGAGGAAAGTGCCCCTAGCGCCCCCTGGCATAACAAGGAATAACGGCCACAAGTTGTTGGAGAGTAGGTTTAGATTAGACATCCGCAAGAACTACTTCACTTTCAGGGCGGCTAGGATCTGGAACCAACTTCCAAGGGAAGTGGTGCTGGCTCCTACCCTGGGGGTCTTTAAGAGAAAGCTTGATGCCTACCTAGCTGGGATCATTTGAGCCCAGTTTTTTCTCCTGCCCTGGCAGGGGGTCAGACTTGAAGATCTATAAGGTCCCTTCCGACCCTACTACTTCTTCTATGGTCTGAAAGGAAAATCAGAGAGACTATGGTATGAGGCCATCAACATCTGCTACAGAAGAGTTCATCTGGAGGGGTCTGGGTGGGGTGTAGGAGAGGAAGAGCCCTGCAAAAACACCCAGCAGGACTCTCCTTCACTCATGCAAAGGACGACTTCAAAGACCAGGTATGTTTCCATACCCCATTCTATCACTGAAGACCGAGGTATGGTGGGTTAATCCAGGGTGATGGGAATGGAGAGCAGGGCTATCAGTTAATACTTCTGCCACCAGAGGGCTACAGGGTTCAATGCACATAAAGGGATTTGGAGCACAAGTAATAATAATTTCTATTTTGGCTAGTTTTGTCATCATTTGATGGATTTCCTATGTTTTTCCCTCCCAGAAGGAAAGAGAAAGTTCTTAAATAATGAGAACCAGTCATGTGAGTGCTGTCTCAAAACCAGAGCTCTGTTTAATCTCAGAGGTAAATGCATGAACATTAAGTATAAAACATTATTTTAAAAAAAGTGTTTTGAGGTTCAAAATGAAAAATACTCATCAGGTTAAAATTCTTGTCTTAGCCAAGTATCATAAAGGGAGTAGAGTCCTACATTCACGAGAAGAGAAAGGACACCTTCTCTTCCTGCATAGGATTTCTGCCTCTAAAGAAGATGGTAATAGTACTTAAGACCTCTACTCTAAACTGGCAAGATCATACCTGGGTTATTGGATGCAGAAGAACAAAGGTACATTATGAAAAATAGTAATAAAGAGAGTAAGTCCGATCAGAATATGTCTATGGGAAAGGTAACCAGAAATATACATGGCGGTGCAAAATTAAGGAAAAGAATCTGAGCCTATGATGAGGTAGGGAGATATAATTCTGGGAATGAAGGAGAAGAAACACAGATTTGCAAAGGAGAAAATAGCACAGATTTTGGTCCAGGGTCTTAGATCCTGTTGGTACAGGTACAGATTTTGATCTGGGCAGAGTTTGTAGCTCCTAGGAACAAAGATGCTATTTCCATACCTATGCCATTTCTCTTTAAAAATCCAAATCCCTAATGAGACCCAGCTCAGCAATAAAACCCTTACCTCACATACTCCCCCTTGGATAACAACAGGTTTTTTTTTTTTTCTTTTTACAGAAGCTTGGGATTCTTTCCTCCCCTGATAAATGTTAAGCCACAAAACAGTTCTTACACATTCCCCACCTGTTGTTGAAACCAATGGAGTACAAAACTCACTCTTCAGCATGATCACAGAGCCAGTAAAAAATAATTTAGAGACAATGGTAATATGGAGAATCTAACAGAAAATGATTTGGCTGTAGCTAAAATAAAGACTCCAGATCCAACACTTATATGCAAGTGTTTCCAGTGCCAGTATTTGTCCCATTCTAATTTACTTGCCCATGCTTTTGTGGGGGCAGGTTTCACAGAAGGATGTATTTCAAAATATTGACATAGCAAAATAATGATTTTGTTTTCCCAGATCTCAGAATGAATTACTTGATGGTGATTAAGCTAAATTTCATATCTGAAATGGAATGGGTGCTATCATTATGGCAACAACAAGCAGACCTCACGGAGATTTAGTTTGGGTTGCTTCTGTATTTATTGAGTTGGCTACAACCTGTCTTTAAAAAACTCTATTTGCTAAATGAGTTAAGCCATCAAATATGTTAAAATACCATACCTAGGAATACTGAATTTCAGGATGACACAGTTGACAACTCATCTCAATAAATCTCTAGGCACAGTTCCATTCTGGACAGTATTATGGCTGAATTAGCCTTGAGCTAAGAATATTCAACAACACTTTCAGTAGAAAGCTATCTTTACTGCCTAGTAAACTTCTTAGCTATGCTGTAATAAATATTATAAAAGGGTTTAAACAGAAGCTATAATCTGAGTGGGAAAAGGAAGTTCTGAACTCTCCTCAGTTTTGATCCTGCAAGGTACTGCGAACTCTACCCAAATCCATTAAAATAGTTAAGTACAAATTTAAAGCTCACCACCTGACTAGCCCCAGAAAGCATTTTTTTCCATTTAAAAGGTTTGAGTCAATTCAGTTTTTGTGAAATTGAAGGATTAATAGTATAAATGTGAGCTACAGTCTGTATGCCTAAAATGCTATTTAAATATTCCACAATGCATTATCCAAAGTATTTTAATCCAGACCTTTAGAACCATAGTCATCTAATGCTGAGATGCTGGAAAAAATATGGGCTGTTAATGCATAATTGTATACTATTGATTTCTTCACTCTCTCTTGTTTACGTAGCCTCACATTTCTGCTATGGCCTACTTAGCTTTTCTTGTCCTACCATACATAGCAGGAAATTGCAAAATGTCATAAAATGTTTCATGTGGGATTTGCATTAAATATAGAATACCTGTAGAGGTCTGATTTTCAGAATCAAAACCCAAATCAAAATGACAGCTGTGGCAAGGTTTTAATAGAATAAATTCGTTTACAGCTGCAATTAATTAGCCATGATCACACTTCCAGGAAGACTTGATAAGGCAGCCAGCTAACTCATAGGTGTCATTAATTCATATTATTTCATAGGTAACAGGCAAACATAGATCCAGAGTTCAAAAGTCACACTGTTATGGTGCATTTTATACTACAAGCCAGGTCTCTTACTACTGAAGGCAAATCACGACGTGAATGTGTACAAACATGCTCTGCCTTTCCACTCCTCTGATCCTGCTGCCGACTCTTAAGCTACTCCATATGTCTCCTGTGTTGGGAGCTGGAAGAAGCTGTACATTGGACTTAGGGTACCATCAACCTGTAGAGGATCTCTGGTCAATTGCTGCATGCTTATATAAGATCTGTTGAACTGTGCTGCATATCGAGAGACCCCCTAAGGAGTATCACCAAGCCCTGCTTCACTGAGCCACTGAATAGAATCTGGCCATTAATGCCTTTAGATTTTCAGACCTACTTTCTGCCTTGCTTGAGTAACCAGAATGCAGTCATTTACTTGAAAAGTTTCAATATTTGAAGACTTTCAAACTATTCTGGGGAGGATGTTTAGTTAAACTTGTTTCATAAACCATGGTATTTTTCTCTTGGAAAACTTTACTGCTACTTCATTTCATTCTTTAAAAATATTGTGATTCACACTTGCCACGAAATATCTCAATATCTCAAAACAATTTTTTAAATTATTTTCACAGGATAGAAGATGACAACACATGATATTTTGAAAAGTATCAAGACTGAAAACATTTCCTAATCAATCAATCAATTTGACTTAGTCCTGGACTGTCAGGAGCTTAAAGCTGTCTGTGGTTCTCAATGACACCTGTAGACTGCAATCACTTATAAGTATACATCATGATGATAAAAAAGGTGTTGTATCATATGAATGTATAACAGGATTATATTATATAAACACTTAAACAAAAAACAATAAAGTAAAAGTACAGAGATGCTCAGAAACAGTTCATCAAGAAAACTGACAAGGAAATGGCTATCTGTACTGCAAATTGCATAAAATGATGTAAACTAATTAATTGTGCCTATAATATTCCAATGATATTTTTAATGCTACCACAGAAACATTGCTAAAGTAAGATACTGTACCTGTTAAAAGCACATCTACCAATATATCTTCACTAGTAGGGTTTTTGAAGGGTATGATGATGGAAGAATGACGACCAACACAAGTACTTATGCTAGCTGGTTCCATTGGCTGGGGAATGAGGCCAACCCCCAACAGGTGAAATACCCATTTATTAAGCTGTAGAGAAAAACAAAGTGCTTTCTTTTAAACAGTATCCTCATATATTTATTAGTTTATGTAAATCCTACTTTCTGCCATTCTATGTCTAGGATTGTTGGGGAGGGGGAAAATATACAACATTAGCTTTCTTTTTCTGTTCTTCCCTCTCTCCAAACATTATCTTATATGAAATATTGATACCAAAGAAAGAATGGGACTCATGGTCTTAAAGTTTATTTTATAGTAAATAGTGTTGCACAGTGGAAAGAAGTTCAAAGAAAGAACACATCTAGTTCTTATCTATGAGACAGCAGAAAAATCGTAATAAAATTAATACAGGCACATTGACCATTAGAAAAGAATTTTTAAAAAAGTTTTAAAAACCAACTGGAGATTGATAAAATATCTCAGGATCAGGGATACTGAAAAGTATTGATGGGTTTACAGCACCAATGGAGCAGTTAAAGAAGATAATAAAAATTGCACCTAAAATTTGTCTTTGCATTTGTCTTCACTATACTGGATGTTAACAGTGACACGTGAAAATAGTAGGTCCTGGGCAGGGAATGAAAGTAAAGTATTGACTGAGATTCAGACATCAAAATAAAAGTTTCTCAAACAAAAGAAATTAAATAGCAACAAGTCACAAAACGTGGATTATATACACATGAGAGTTCTAAAGGGATTTAAGAATTAAGTGGCTGAGTTAACAGTAGAACTATACAATCCCTCACTAAATCAGCAAGTAAAGTAAGTTGCTGTGCTACATAGTGACCAGTGAGTCTGCTGCTTCAATCTTGAGTAAATGGTTAAAAATAATTAAACTCAGGATTATAAAAACAAAGATTAACATGTAACCGCAAAGCAGTTATTTGGGAAATAGATATTAGCATAATTTATCTGGATTTTCCAACACTTCGCAAAGTCTCTCACCCAAACTTATTATTTATCTTATTATACTACTTTTATGACACCCTTTCCAGAAAAGGCCCAGGGTAGCTTACAGCAAAAACCAAAATAAGTTATAAAAAAACATGAAATATTTAATAAGATCTACATATACATAACAAAAACTCCCCAAACAATACCCCAATGTAACCATGCAAGAGAACCACCTGCCCAAATAAAAGGTCTTGCAGTGCTTCCAGAAGCTGTCCAGGCTGTGGCTCTGATGGGCTAAAAGAGGGAGGAAAGTTGCAGAACAGATGAACTACTGCTGTACTTAACCTCACAAATGTTTTTTCACAAGAACTTGGTGCAGACAAGGTACTTGCAGGAGGTTACTCTCAGCTGACTCTATGGATCAAGGTGGAACATAAGGGAGTAGGCAATCTCTTAGGTATTTAGGCCCAAACCATTTAGGGCCTGAGTTTATTAAGTGAGCAATTATATGCTAAAGGATTTATAATCTGTAAGAAACTGGCTAAGATCAAAAAGAAAAAAATAGTAGGCATGAAAAGGCAAACTTTCAATATCAGACTGTTAACAGGAGGTTGTCTTTCTCTGTATTGCTCTACAAGGATCAATACTATGTAATACTTTATCAATGAGCTAAAATGGAGGGTGAATAGCAAGGTGGCAATATTTTCAGATGACAAAAAGCTCACATTAGATAAGACTGGAGAAGGAACTGCCAAGAGATTTTTAAGGACCTATGCAAGGTAAATGAATTGGCAGAATTATGACAAATGAAATTTACTGTTCATGAATGCAGAAAAAAGATATTTAATTATTCCAAGCAATAATAGGAATTCCACTTGTATTACATAATTGGGTTTTAAATTTGCAGCAATATCCAGGAAAGAGACCTAAGGCCCAGAGAACTGCACAAAATAGTCTGAGGGTCCAGAGGATTGTAAAAAGGGTGGTGATCAAGCCTGCAACCTGTTTGGAGGCATCACCATGCTCAGAAAGAAGAAAGGGAGGGGTGGGGAGAGAGAGAAACACGAATCTCCTGAGCAGAGAAGGGGTTCAAGACCAGCAACCTGGTCAATCAAAAATGCTTTCCTGCACTTAAAAGCTAGGTTCAGATATTCAGAGAGACAGAATTAATCTTAAATTACATACTTTTCTATAAGAGGTATAATTTAGATCAGCAGTGAACAGACACATATTCACCCTTTGGTGGCGGGCAGGGGGAAGGGGCAAATCTTAGGTGAGTTTCCACCATTTTTAAACTAGTCTATGTATGTAACTTCCATTCTGTTGTGGGTATAAACTAGTTTCTGATCACTTGTACCAGTAAAAGTGTAATGTCTGCACCTGGCCATAATTTGGAGCATCAAAATGTGGCAGGATAGCTGGGAGAATGCACCAAGTGACCAGAGAAGCAAGCAGGCTGGGACAGGCCATCAGAGGGTAACAGACTGCCTGAGACACCCCAGGATTGCTTCACAAACTTAGAAATATTTTACATGAGGTATGACTAAAAAGCTTAGGGTTAATCAGTTCACAGAGGACACAAATACAAGAGACATGTTTGATCTTTGTGAAATAAATATTTAAGATTAATTACATGTTCTTAATTATACTTTTTAAAGATCATTCAATCAAAATGAAGCAAATTTAAAATGTACTAAAGGAGACAATTCCTTGGATATAGTTTAAATTAACTGGTGAAATCTGAGGCCACAAGTCACTTACAAACTCAAAAAGTTACTAGGATTGTTTTATAAAAAGAGTAGGTGTTTATATCAATATGGAAGACATCTGTAGTTAAGTTTGGACAAACACAATGGATTTTCTTATTATGTTTTAATTTTGAAAATTGATATCAGCTCTAAGGCTCTAGGGCCTAAACCCTGTCATTCAAAATGAATGGGATTTGGGAAGAAATTTCCCCATGGTCAGGTTATTTAAAAAATTTTCTTTGGGTATTGACCACTGTAAGAGACAGACCTCTGGCTTAATCCAATATGGTATTGTAACCCAGGTACACCCAATGGTGTGCCCTATTCCCAATAGGATGGGATGGGTAGGCAGGAAGGGGTGCTGTGAGAGGGATGCCAGAATTTCAAGCAGATTCCTCTTTCCTCTATAGAGTCAGCCCAAGCCCAAAGTTCTTAACTATATACAATTTATTGAGTTATAATATACATAAAAATAAAACTAAATATCATATACATATATTTATACAGTGAACACTAACCAATAACTAAGGTCAAACCCTAAATAACACTATTTACAACATCACAATACAACATTTCAATCACAAAACATAAGGCACAAACATGAACAAACTTAATAACATGTACTTCCTTAATACAGTCCCTGACCCATGGCAAGAGACAGTCCTCCTTCCAATCGGGTCCCTTGTGGGGGGTGTCCAGGAAGCACCAGGGGCCCCTCCCCTTAGGGCCTTGACTAGGTGGGGGATGGTTCTGCTCACCCAGCCCCTTCTCTGGGTTTCCCCACCCCCACATGTCTTTATCCTATGGGACCCAAGTGCCCAATGACATGCTCCCTTAGGTGGCAATGGTCAGGATGCAGCTCAATGGGGTCTGTTCTGCTGCTCTTGTGCTGCCCCTACCTCACCCCCACACTATACACTGTACCATGCAGTCTCCCCCACCCACCACCCAGCTTTACCACTGCTGGCCTTGCTTCTCCCCTCTCCTGCTCCCCTATCCTAGCATGGACCCCCACACAGAAGCCGCCTTGTGATCCAGCAGTTTGACAAGCTACCTGGGATACAGCAGCTGCAGCTTGTGGCTGAGAGAATGCTCCCTATAGGGTGTTGTGCGCTAACTTAGCAAGACTTACTGCTGTGCTTTGTCTATCTGAACTTCAGTCAAATTATGGATGCTTAGTGTTTTTACTGATGGATAGAGTGTTTGGGTCTGCTTTTTTTGGTGTTGTTGGGGGTTTTTTTTACAGACATACTGATAGTCATTTTTAGCCTGACAGTGGCCAACCCTAACTTGCACTAGTTTACAAATAACAATAATCAAACAAAACCCAAAACCAAACATAACACAAACTGTGAACTTAAGTCCAAGAAAAAACTTGGACTTTATTTGTCTCAATTATAAGGAAGGAAAGAACCTTACATTGAAACCTTACATCAGACCCAGCTCAAGCAATCTGATTGAAACACCTCTCTCTGTGTTCATTACTTGCAGTAATTCTGTGCAAATGGAAAGAGCACACGAGACGTTAACTGTGCAGTGGGTGAATAATACTGCACAGTAGCATGTCACAGAACCAACAGTACTAATACTCTACTGCACAATATTATTAGGCTACTACTGTGGATGTATGAAACAGGCTGTATTTCATTCAGATCCAGATTTGGCCCGAATCGGGGACAGTGATTCAATTTGTTAATTCGCATCACTGTCCCCAATTCGATTTGGCTTAATCTGAAGATTTGATGCTGATTCAGAGAATCAGCGATTCAACCATAGACACAGCTTTAAATGTTTTTTCTACATACCTTGATGTACCAGGTGCGGCTTGTGAATGCTGCGATGCTGGGGCAGATGGAACGTCCTACAGGAGTGTGGGGGGGTGCCCCCCGCATGCTTGACAGTGAACCTAGAAGTACTTCTAGTCCACTTCCAGGTTTGTCAGGGAGCATGCAGGGGCACCCCCATGCCCTCCTGGCTCGGTGATCAGCTGTGGGGAGACCCCAGATACCCACCCCCCCTCCCCCAGACCTAGGAGGCACTAGTCACCGAGCTGGGGGAGGATCTCCCAGTGTGCTCCCCAGTGTACCCGGAAGTGGACTGGAAGTACTTCTGGTCCACTTCTGGGTCTGCTGCCGAGCACGCTGAGGACTCCCCTGTGCTTCTGTGGGATGCAGCATCCGCCCTACCACTGCAGCATTCATGAGCTGCCCAGTACCTCAAGGAATGTAGAAGAAACATTTAAAGCTGCATCTTTGTCTGAATTGCCAAATCTTTTTTAATCTAAGGGTCTCCTGATTTGATTTGGAGATTCGGCCATCAAATTGGGCCAAATCTTCACTGAATCGAATTGGGGACTGAAGCTTCGCACAGCCCTAGCTACTACGTGCTGGCATCATTTAAAAGGCAGTGGCTGGACCTACTGTACCTACAGTCCCCCAGCCAGGATTTGACCTACCAAGGAAGATTTGATCCCCCCTGAATCACATCTGGACACTTCACGGATAATGTGGACACCTACTCCATTAACAAAGAATCAAAGAGAATCTGGGTTGTAATCGTGGTGCGATTTTTCAGATGGTGCAACACATTATGAATGATTACCCAATTAGATCATTTAATGGCAATCTAAAATCAATCCATGCAGCTAACCCTCAAGCAGTTGAATGGTTATCACATTTAGATATTAATTTATTAATGATGTAATCCTAAAATGTCATACAAAAGAAGAAGACTCCAGTTACTGCACATTTATTTAACACTTGATTATACAAATACTAAATAAATGTGCTGTAACCACTGTGCAGTAGCATTTCATATAGACATGCCCAAAGAATCCTCCCTTGTGAAGTAAGTTGTAGTTAGATATGTAGCTTGAATAGTGGCAATTTGAGCAGAGTACTGAATGCTCATACCCTGGTTTCAAACCCTGAGGAAGATATATGATGATAGGCTTATCACACTTGCACAAGACTGAATTACTTTTCTTGAGAAAGCAATGTACAGAGTCTCAAAAATTATGTGATGGCTAGAAAAAACATTCAGAATATCAAAAAGGTCAAGAGGTAACTTTCATCATCAGGTATAAGACCCTCTTAATGGGAAAAGACATAACCAGAATACATGGCAGGAAGTCAAAGCCATAACTGGAAATCGGGCACAAATTTTTAACAGTGAAAGCAATCAGCCATTGGAACAATGTAACAAGTGAAATGGGGAATTCATTATCTCCTGATTTTTTTTCAGATTAAGACTAGATGGAATACTTAAGTTAAATTTGAGTTCAATGCAGAAGTAACCAGACAAATTCTGTGGCTTATCTCATACTGGAGGTCAAACAAGACACTCTGATTGTACATTCTTGCCTTCATATCTGTTAATTTAATCATTTCAAATTGTTTTAATTCAATTGTAGTGATAATAAATACTTGTTAACCCAGTCATAATAGAAACCCTAGGATTACTTAAATTATCATTCTAAAAGTATAAGAGAAGGTACACTTTTTATGAAAGAGAATAGGAGTAGCAATTTCTCAAAGTAACTAATAAAAATGTCTGATTGAAGACAAATACACCTATTTTTCCAGTTATTCTTAAAATTTTGCTTTTTGAAATGGAAGAGGTTCAAGATAAATGCATGCTGTTCTTGGGAAATAAAGAGCTACTTTTTTCACTGACTTTTTTAGCACCTATGATTCTGGCTAGCTACTTGGAGACACTATAGGTCTGATTCCCCATCCTCCAAGTTCTGTGCTAACTCTGAAAAACATGCTTAAGGAGTAAAATGTGGTGCAACCAAAGTCAGAGGTCACTTTTTTGCATATGATGTAATAACAACTGCAAGGTGAACAAAAAGAAGAACAGTATTAAAGATGTAATTGAAGGAATCCACAGGTAAAAGAACCAGTCCTGCTGGGCTATCTTCCTATAAACTGTGGTAGCTCAGCGTGGTGTATTCAGAGAAAAGGGGGGTGAGACAGCTAAGCAAAATTCATTTGACAGGGCCTAATACAAGGCCCTTGTTATACTATTGCTTAGTACAATTAGCTTCACTACATTACATATGGATGTTGCTGGTATGCTACAAGAACAAGGCAATAGAAATGTATTAACACTTTGGACATGCATTATATTCAAGCTGGCATTTTAGTTGTGCTGTCCCAACAAAGTTAATTTCCGGGTTTGGAAAGTATAGTAAAGTGTTTAGAGTCTAAACTCAGATTCTTATTCTGAAGAGCTCTTCACCTAGTTCCAGACCAGAAACAAATGAAGCAGATAATAACACGTAGCAGTTTCTCTCAATTCAGCACAGAGGCTCCATCAGAAACAGTTAAGGCTTATCCTATAAGCACTGTCATTAGTTGATTTTACATTAGTCAGCTACTCAGCTATGAGATGGCTTAAAATGTCAGTTCAGATGCATTCAATCAGTGAAATCAACGGAAGAAAATCAATGTAATTTTAAGTTAAAAGTTGCTCTAGACTTTAGATAGGGTGGGGTAGGGATCCTCTGAAAGTCTTTGTTAGAGAACAACCACCTTGGATTTGTACAACTAAATACCATCAGTGTAATAATTAACACCCTGCATTATTGTGCAGAATGTAGTATCAGTGAAACTGAATAGAATAAAAAGATCAAAAGAATTCTTCAAAGAAGAGGGCACTGAAAAATCACAAAGGTTAGAGAAATACATTGAAAAGGTTGAAGAGACTGGTACAAAGCAACTGAAAGGATGAGCTATTGATTAAAGTTCAGTGCAGATAAAAACTTGGAGATTTTCCATTACCAGGGAAAAAAAATAAATCAGATGACAAAAATCAGGTGTCAGAGCTCAATTTGTTCTTGAAAAGGTTTGGGTGAATTATTTACTTGTTTTATTGCTTCTCTATTTGATGAAGAATTAAACTTTTAATTTATAGACCAGACTTCTGTGAGCTATTAGGATTCAGACAAGATAATGGCATTTTGTCCTCTTGGACTGTCCTTGGATATGTACCATTTATACCAGTATTGCTACCTCCTTGCTTCTGTTTCTAATAAATATTAAAAAGAAGGGAGAATCTAAAATGCATGCTTTGCAAACACTGCCTACAAATAACGTTAGACATACTATTATCTGAGAAGGGGAAAAAAAGCCTGTCTCACTTTCTTAATCTTTTTGTTTGATAAACTACACAACTTCTGCTTTTTTCGGTAGTACTGAAAATACTAGACATTTCCCTAGCATTTGACAGAGACAATTTACAAGTCATCAGCCCATTAGGATCTGACAGCCCAACCAAAGTAGAGAGACGAAATTACATACATTTAAAAGGCAAACATTCCACTCAACTAAAACTCATGGGCTGACATTATGACACTCATGTCATAATAACAGTTCTTCTGTCTTCAGTTGCAATTTTTACTAAGCTAATAGGTCAAGGTAATGAGTCAATTTTCCATTTGGCCTTTAAAGATTCAGGACCATTCAAAGGGAAAATGCTAAAACTTAAAAAGTAAAAAAATCTGTTTCGTATGAAATAAAGACACAGTGACCCTTCCTCCCCTTCCCCACCCCCCAAATCCATGACTATTTCAAATGCAATTGAACTTATTTATGATTAGTATGTTCTGTTGCAATACAATTTGGATTAGGAAATAGTTTCAATCATAAAAGGATTGGTAGAACCACTAGAAATACTAATACATATTCTAATGCCCTGTATATCAACATTAACCAACAGCTCTGATTCCATCTATTGTAAAGATAAGGCAATCTGAGCTAAATTAAGTCTAAAAGAAAAATATGTATCAGGTGCATCTAAATCAGCCTTTTCTTTGTACTGGCTTTATGATTAAGCATCAGAATGTCAAAATTTAAAATCTACTTTCCACTGAAACTTTTATTTTCGGGTCTGTTAGAATCTGTTGTCAACACCAAATACAGCATCCTACCTGTGGACACATGAAGGTTACTGAAGCCTGGTGACTGGCTCTTCCAAGAGCAGAAGGACAGAACTGAACAGGTACTTCGGTGGTAGATTGGGGAGCCACAATCAACTGTAAACATACAAAGAAAGCAAACAAAACTGAAAAAGAAAATCTATTTTTCGGAGTGAGCTTCTTTTATTTTTTTCTGTTTGTATCAATAATGTTGCTGTTTGCAATTAATGAGTTCCATTGTATGCATTTTGCAAAATGTCATTATGCATTAATGAGTTTCCATTCTCAGCATGCATTTTCTACTAAGCAAACACAAATAGTAAACAGTATTTAGTGGTAATAACGGTATGTTTATTCCCCAGAAACTAAGTAACAACATGGTGTTGGTGACTGCTAAACCCCCCCCCCCAAAAACAGCTCATGTGGAATTCTTAAAATTCCAGTGAAGGGCAACAGAATTTTCATTTCTGATCACATTTCATTTCTTTAGTTTATTTTTTTCTGCATCTAGTCGATACTACAATGTTGGTCCACTGAACTCAAAAGAACCAAAGTACCTTTATGGGGAAATGTATGGCAGGCTTTCCACTGCCTCTCCTCTCCCCGTATCCTTATGTGCACTCACAAAGTGCTCAGTTACAAATACAGATATGTCGTGGGGCTCTGGGCTAACAGGGAAAGCACAAGCTTAGGAGAGCTATCAAGGATTTAGATCACAGGTGACTGGTGGGGGGTGTACAGGAGGGGGAAGTGCGCCCCCTGACAGCGCCATCCCCGCTGCTGACACTGCAGGTGGCTTCTGTGGGTGCTCACCAGCTTCTGTGGGTACTCGCCAGCCCCGTCCCCACAACCAATGCTGCTGGCGGCTTCTGTGGGTGCCCCCCCACATTCAAGAGGCACCAGCTGCCCATGCTTTTGATATTAAAATACAGAAAGAAGAGACCTCATCTAATCCAACTCCCTGACTGGCAATCTTTTGCTACTGTGGGGCCACTGCTTGTGACCCAGCCCCCACCTCAGGCTATACCTCTCTTCACCCATAACAATCAGCAGATGTTGCAAAGGGAAAAGATACAAAAAGGCAGCAAAACTAGGGGCATTTATAGACATACTCCAGGAGGCGGGGGAAGGGAGAGGCACTTTGATTAGCGCAGCTCCAAGAGCCACACTAATTAGAAGTGCCCAGAGTATCACATATATCAGTACCTCCACACTGAAAAATGACAGTGTTGAATGAGCTTTAGTTTAAAGCACCCCACTGCCATTTTTCAAAGTGGGGATGCTGATACACATGACACTGGAGTCTGCTGGAGTGCGGTAATTCACGCTCCAGCAGATTACTCCAATGCACTGTAATTACAGTGTGTCAGAGCAGCCTCCCTGCATATGTATAGGAGCCTTAAATTGAGCACAACAGGCAATAGAAACCTGGAGACGCCTCCTCTGCTGCTGTGGCTGGAGTGTGCTGCTGATTCCCTAAGCTGCAGCAGGCCAGATCCAGTCTCTTCACCAGCTGACCTGGCCCATGGGCCATTGGCTGCAACTCCTAGTATGAACCATTACACAAATATTTGTCTAACATGAATTTTAAAGCTTCCAGTGATATAGAGTCCATGATCTCTCTAGTCATCCATTCTTAACCACCCTTATTCCAGGGAAAGTTTTCTAATATCTAATCTAAGTCTCCCTACTTGTAATGTAAGCCCACAGCAACTTGTTTCCTGTAGATACACAGACCATCATCATCATCTTTAAAACAATCCTTTTTCTAAAGGAGGAATGTTATCAAATCCACTGTCAGTCTTCTCTCTGGATTAATCCCAATCCAATCTTTCATTTGGTTTCTAGATCTCAAAGTTTTTGTTGCTCTCCTCTAGATGCCCCACCAGTTTTCCACATTGTCCTTGAACTGTTGTGCAGTGAACATAGCACTCCATATGAGACCTCATTAGTGTTGTGAAGTCAGTAACTTTTGTCAATGATTACATGGCTTTTAAAAATTAGTAATACGAGTTGGTTTTTCTTTATATTTAAAATGTTTTAATATAAGTTCCTGTGACAGGCAGAATGACACAAAAATGTACTGAGCAAATCAGAATCATTTAATTAATTTTAACATTATTTAAAACCCAGGGGTCAAAGCACTAATTAAAACAGCTGACACTGACAAACCCATTCATAAAATACCTGCCAAAGCTGAAAGAATGGTAACAAATGGTGAACAAGAATGATTAGAGAATCAGTTTTGGGGCCTTAGGTTTAACAGAATTTTAGAATATAAATGGCATATCCCAATTTTTTAAAGCTTCTGATTAATAGTTTGGAGTCCTGTATTTCTTTCATATCCAAAACTTCAACTGATGTTGACAGAAGCTTAGATTGAATGAGGAATAGATAATTAAACTGGGAGTACTGGATTTACTTAAATATAAGACAAGAGTTTTCCCCCCAGATCAACACAAGGTGTGGTGATGCCTTGTCTTTGATCTGAGTACCAGCAGGCAGTGACTCATGTAGTGGGGGAGGGGGGTTGTGGTGGGAGATGAGCAGGGGAGACGGTATGGTATGTGGCTTGGGTTGGGAGGAGTGCAGGGAAGACCGTGCTATCTACTCCAACCCCTGACTGCTTACCTTTGGCTCTAGCCTCAGGTCTGACCTGGTTGGGCCCAGAGATGTTACCACTGTTACTGCTTGGCTGTGCTGGGCTGGACTGAGCCACTGCTACATATGGAACTAGAGTCCTTCACAAGGTAAATGGTGGGGAGGTAGCAGGCAGGTGGCAGCACAGACAGGCATCAGGGGGTGGGGGACAGACACAGGGGACGGGAAAAATTCCTTCTTGGCCCCATGCAGCAACAAGCAAAACCCACAAATACGGATTCCTTTGAAATGTCTAGCTACAGTGTCAGCCTAGCAGTCTGGTTTCTATGCACAAGAGGTTTTGTGACATACCTACAAATTACGTTACCATGATTTAAAAAATGTTGATGCAAATTTCCCAATTAAGACATGCTATCCTTCCTAAAATTAAAACTTGCATTTATTTTATTTTGAACAAGTAAAGTATCTACACTTTGGAAAAGGAGGGGGAAATAGCTATTGTATAAAGACAAGAATAGACTAGAACCTTAGGTTCAATAAGTTTATGAGTTGGCATATTTTCATCAGACAACAAATGCGACAATCAAATAAATCAACAAGGTAGTGTCATTATCAGTCTGAATGCCTGTGCTTGAAATAGATAATGGGATTTTTTTACCTTTATAGATCTCTTGTATTCATTGATTTTTTTAATATCATGTACTCTGATATGGTATTGTACCAGGAAAGCAATTTGGTTTGATATAAAGAGCTGTGTGAAAAATAGAACTGATAAACCTCTACTTCAGAGAAAATAATATACGTAATTAGAGTCTATAACAGAAAAATGCTCAAACACAAAAAGCAAGAACTAAATTTGCCAATTTTATACAGTCAACAATTTTGAAGGTTCTTCTTCATAGCATTTCCTTTTTATTTATATAAAAGTACCTTCTGAAGGTGCTCATAATAAGGCAACCTACTGGGAAAGAACCTCAAAAAAGCAAGATTAATTCTATTAATCATGGGATTGGAAGAGACCTCAAGAGTCATTTAGTTCAACACCTTAACCTCTGGGCATCCATTTACAGCCCAAATGAGAATTCTACAACCCTAGACCAATATGTTACTCTCACAAGACACAAAATACAAACACAAACTTGAAACTTAGGACTTTGTTTTGAAGCACGTAGGGCTACTAGCAAACCACATGCCTGTTGCCAATCCAGACAAGCAAGGGAAATAAAAATTACACCATATATTAGTTTGCGCTGTGAATTCTACAACTCATAAGCAGGTACTTCTCTATTAGTCTAACTACGTCCACCACATCCTGCAACTTCAGCTCATTCCTTGCCCACATCTCTCTACCTGATTGTTTTTCCTCAATACTAAAAATCGTGGATATTTGGTGGAGTAGTTGGTTGGGAAGGTAGAGATTATTTGTAAAAGTCTGTATAAAAAGATTATGATAGACAACTGGCACACTTAAGGGTTAGGATTAAAACTGTGCAGTTTGTTTGTGCCTTGACTGCTGAAGATGTTTGTTTGTATTTGTTACCTAGCTTTATTTTAAAAATAAAGAAACATGCTTATAGGGAGTGAGTTAAGGAGAGGGGCGGGGGATTAGAAGTACTGTGCATAACTGAAAAAATGTTAGACATAGACAACATTCTGCAATGGGTTAATATTGCTGGGCCATAGCAATGCTGTTCATTTATAGGTATAAAGAGTCTCCAAATCTGAAACAGCATGTGAGCACAAAGTGGGAGGGGGTGACAGAAATGGACTCACTCAGAGCAACAGAACCAGACTCAGACCCCACTCCAACCCCAAGAGAGAGACAACAGAATTCCTCTGCTTGTCACCTACAGCCATCAGCTTGAGCATGTCAAATACAACATTAATGACCTCCGATCCCTCCTGAAAAATTACGATGACCATATCAAGAGAGCCATGGGGGACAATCCTGTCTTAGTTCAGAGACCGGCCCCCTACCTCAAACATGTCTCTTGCAACAGGGTAGCTAATTCCTATTCTTATCAAGGGTTCAGGCCTGGCAACAAACCCAGATGAAACATTTGTCCTCTCGTGAACACAAACCACATTATCACTGGACCAAATAATATGGATTATAACATTCAAGGTTCATTCACCTACTCCTCTACTAATGTCAAATATACCATTACCTGCTTACAGTGCCATTCTATTGCCTACAATGGACAGAATGGCAATCTCTCCATGAAAGAATGAGGGGACGCTGATCTGACATCAAGTCTAAAAACACACAAAAGCCTGTAGCAAAACACTTTAACCATCCTGGACATTCCAGCACAACCTCAGAATAGGTGTTCTTAACCAATAGAACTTTAAAATTCAACTTGAACAATTAATTGTGGAACAAGAAATCATCCACAGACTGGAATGTGTAAGTATGATCTAAACAGGGAGACTACAGATTCTTTTCTCATTACCTGTATTAGCGTTCTAGAGCCCTATGTCCCTATGATTTATTACTTGCCTCTCCAATGCTGCCCCGCTTTCCCTCTCTTTCCTGTCTTTTGTATTCAAATCACTCTCCCTATTTGATAGTCTGCTCTCTGAATGTATTTTATCATGGCAAGAAGCGTGATTGTGGGATCTGGCATTAGATCCCATCTTGCCTTACTGCTGGTGCAGGCAGACCCCATCAGCTACATGGTGTGCATCCATGACCAAGAGCCCGGATCAACAGACTGTTCTCCCAGCTGCAGGGGCACATCAGCTGATGGGGCTCCCAACCATGGGGGCACACCTGGCCACACATTCAATTAATGGCATGATGGGAACCAGCTACAAAGTTATTTTGCATTTTTTTTTTTTTTTGTGGGATAACGTTGTGGCTTATTCCTTGTTTTATGACACCATTGATTTCTTTAACATGTGACTGGGTTACAAGTCACATCTTACATGTAAATGTGGCAGGGCCCTTAGTCTGTAAGATGCATCTCTACCCTGCTCTTACCAGATTTCAAAATAACATATTGTATTTACTCAAATATAAGATGATCCCAATTATGAGATGACCCCCAATAATTAGAGTCTATATAGAGAAAATCTATATATAATATAATATAGTTTTCCAGGTATAGAATCTAATTATTGGAGATTTGCCTTGAATTTGTCCACCTTCACTGAAACACAGGGAAAATAAATCTAGGGGGTCAGGTAGCCCCCTTGCCCTCTGCCTTCCCCAACTACTTCCCCTTGTAGTCCCTTCCCATCCTCTTGCTGTCAGACCCTCATCTCCCTGAGCACATGTAAGTAAGGGGCAAATTTGAAAACACTGACCTTGAAGTAAATATACCTGTAATAATTTTCATATAGTACCTATAGACTTAGTTTATCCAGAATTGATGCATGTTACCTTTTTTGCTGCAAGTTTTAGCACAGGTTCCCCATAAACACACATTTAAGCAATCCTTTTATACCTTGTTATATATAGTACATTTTTTTAAATAAAATTTTGTTTCCAGAGTCAAATCAATTCTGAATTAAGTTCCAAATTTCAACTGAGCAGAACTCAATCATTCACATTTGTGTGATGCTATTGCCAGCAAGTATTCTGCCTCCCAGACCCATCAATATGGGGACTTCAGATACTCCCAAATGCAAGGCAGGCATCCTACATACAAGCCCCAAACTCAGACACCTTGGAGTAAAGGTGCCCCCTAGTCGCACTTGCCCCTAACCAAAAAGTCAAAGGAACAAGCTATTGGGAAAGCCCCAAAGCAATCCTCCATATTAGTTCAAAGCCAAAAGGCTTGTGATTTAGCATATAGTTCAACTGGCTGGGTCCCAGTAGAGTCGACAGCATTTCAAGTCATGGTGACCCTACAGCTAAGTACTGCTCATTATGTGTGTGTACTCCAGATATCTCCCACAAAGGATCCATGTGCTAATCAGTCTCCAGGTCATAACGGACCAGGCATTCTTGTGAAGTCCTGGGAGTCTCCAAAAATGTATATGCAGATGAGACACAGGGCAACCTAGTCCAGGTACACCCCACAGAGGGTGGGGCCACACAAATCCTGTGACAAGCTGAAAGAAGGGGCAACAGAAGGATTCTGGGTGAGATGTTTGGGGCCCCATTTGGTGATGTTTGCCAGACATTTAAGGCTGGTGAAGAAACAGAAATAATTGGAAATGGGAAAGAAGAATTCAGTGGTGGGTGTGAAGAGAAAGTCAAAATGTATGCTATGTAGTGGCTTACCATGACTTGAATAAGAGTCAGTGCTGGGAAGGGGACTGCACTTAATGGGCACTACCAATTTCAGATAGGCTGCCTGCGCTATCCTTGTGGTAGGTTCCCATCAACATGTTTGCCCAATATGGGCCATATGTTTTATAGTCACAGTGTGTAATACAGCTCAGTGTTGGCTGTATTTAATCAACTTCATAGTTAGTTTCCATAGCTGAGAACATGCTGCTTTTGGCAGCATTTTAGTGATAGACAATGCATTTTGTAAAATGTCTTTGTATGCAATTATAAGATGCGGGGCTTTTTCCCCAAGCTGATTGGGGAAAAATCCTTGTCTTCTATTTGAGTAAATACAGAAACTAACTGCCTCTCTTTGTCTTCTCCATGGACAGCCACCTTGATGAGGCTTGTGTGTACCAATGATCATAAGAACAATACTTGGCCTTACCATAGTGGTAAGGCCAAAGGTGAAGTATCAGACAAAGAGCAGTCAAACATAACATAAAAACCTCAATGGTGGAGCAGGCAGATGAAAAAGGCATGCTACTCAACGGCTCTGAAGACAAATAAAGGTTGCGGTGGAAGAGTAACCCCAGTTGTCTTGGAACTTCTTGCCACTGGAAGCAAGTTTCTTCTCCACCAAGATCCATGCAGTTAGCCATGTGCAGTGGCCTCCTTATGTAAAACAAGCTATGTGTAGTCTTCTCCCACTCGATCCAGCATCCACCACAATAACCAACACCAATATCCAAACATCTACAAAATCCTGCTGCAATGGATGAGTGGTGATGGGGACAGACAAAGTGATCATCACCAGGAGTCCCTAGTCATGGATCCACACACAGATGACAGTTGTGTATTGGTCACTTCAGTCTTGGAGTGGGACAGGAGGGTGATTCATCATCTGTGATCATGACTAAACAATTCTTTTTTAGGATCCCCTCTCCACACCCTGCATGGGTACAGTGCTAGAAAAGGTGCCCCAAACATAGGTTGTCCCACCTTATCTTACCCAACTGGATAGCCCCTTCCATGGGGGATTACTCAAACTGTGGATGAAACAAAAATGTCCTGTGCATCCTGGAATGTACAAACCCTACTAGATGACTCAAACTGTAAAACACCTGAATGTAGAACAACTATAACCTGAGAACTCTCTTGGTACTACATCAATATTGCTGCTGTCAGTAAGACCAGACATATAGACGAAGGCCATCTGAGGGAGGAAGGGGGTGACCACATGTTCTTCTAGAAAGGAAAACCTGCAAATGACAGGCAAATACATGGAGTTGGTTTCTCCATTAAGAACCACATTATGAGCAGTATGACTGAATTCCCTGTTGGCATTAACAAGCACCTCATGATGCTCTGCCTCCAACTGACCAACGATTTCTTACCATCATCAGTGCATACACCCCAACACTTGATTCTGAGGAAAAACAGAAGGACCAGTTTTATGCTGACCTTGATGAAATCCTAACTCTCATTCTGAAAAAAGATAAGATCATCCTCCTTGCAGATTTCAATGCAAGAGTTGGCTAGGACCTGACCACATGGGGAAGGAAGACGTGAGCAAGGCCAATTCCAACAGCATTCTTTTACTCAGTAAATGTGCAGAGCATGACCTTGTCATTACTAACACTATCTACAGACAATATGACAGGTACAAAACAACCTGGTAACACCCCTGTTTGAAACAATGGCACCTCCTCAACTATGTCATCGTAAATGCGTGTGATATAAAAGACATTCATACCATGCATATCGTGAGAGAAGCCAATGACAGCTAGACTGAAGTGAGATCAATCACGTTCATTAGGCTTACAGTGAAACTTAAGAAACAACCCAAATCAGCCTGAAGACAGTACAACTTCAAATGCCTTCAGACCTCTAGATACTTGAAAGCCCTCCAAAGATTTCTCAGCAAGAAACTTGCCAATTTTAGGCTTAAAAATAGTAACACAAGTGTTGAGGAAGACCAGCTACCTCTAAATGAGACCATCCATGAGGTCTGTATGAAATCCACCGGCTTTATCACCTGCCATCAGGACTAGTTTGACAAAAACGATGCCCAGATGATAATCCTTATTGATCAGAAGAGAAAAGCTTTCTGTGACTGACAAAATCATCCTACATCCAGTCAAATGCAGGGAACTTTTTGAAGGCTTAAAACTGAAGCCCAAAAAAATATTTCAGAAATTAAAAACAAATGGCAGGAAGAGAAGAAAAAAGAAATCTAACAGTTTATTAACAATTGTAACATGTGGAGCTTCTTCAGTGAAATCAAGACTGTGTATGAACCAAGCTCTTATGGACTCATCGTACTTAGATAAAGATGACAGTACACTCCTCAATGACAATGAGTCCATCAGAAACTGCTGGAAGGAGCACTACCAAAAGCTCCTGAACTGAGAATTGATGGTGACTGATGAAAACATTGAATCCATCCCACAGCATCCACCAGTGCTACCTCCAGAAGATCCCTGGCATAAATTGGGAGACTCATTGAACAAATGCCAGTGTCCTCAGAGATGTTAACACCTCCAGTTTGGAACCATTGATCATTCAACATCAGCTGTGGTGGACATGGCATTGTATGTGCATGTCTGATGTACATTTACCAAAACAACTGCTATATTCCCAAATCAACCAAGGACAAAGGGCATGCAGGTGACAGAGGGAATGTTTCAAAGACACCCTCAAGGAGAATGTTAATAAATGTGGCATTGACCCCACAAATTGAGAAAAACTATCCTGGGACAGGGCTACATGGTGATGCCTTGTGAGAGAAGGTATATCTTACTTTGGTGAAAACCATCTCACCCTGGAGGCAGAAAAACAACAGAAGCAGAAGGAAAGAAAACAAGACCAAGAAATGCATGGTCCGACTCATCCTTTAAACACCACCTGTGACATTTGCCAGGGAGTCTGAAGCTCTAGGATTGACCTTCTTAGCCATCAGCTAGCTCATCTATAACCCTTTACTTGACCCATAGGAATGCTCATCCTTGACCATGAGGCATCACTGCTGCCAACCTCTCTTAGTGTCATAGTGCTTGGGGTCTGAAGTGACTTAAACAGATCATCAGGTCTGACTCTCTGCTCCGGGCAGGAACAGGTACCGGGGTCATAACACCCCAGCCAAATATCTGTCCAGCCTCCTATTCAAGACCCCCAAGGTAGGAGAGAGCACCACCTCACTTGGAAGCCCATTACAGAGCCTGGCAGCCCTAACTGTAAAGTAATGTCTCCTGATGTGCAGCCTGAACCTTCTAACAATTTGTGGTCATTATTCCTAGTAACCCTGGGTGGTGCCTGGGGAAACAGAGCCTACCGCAATTCCCACTGGTCCCCCTGGTGAGTTTGTAAATGGCCACCAGATCCCCTCTCAGCCTCCTCTTGTGGAGACTGAATAGGTTCAGGCCCTTTAGCCTCTCCTCATAGGGCCTGCCTCGCTTCCCCTTGACCATACAAGTGGCCCTCTTCTGGACCCTTTCAATGCTAGCCACATCTCTTTTGAAATGCGGCACCCAGAACTGGACACAGTACTCCAACTGTGCCCTGACCAACGCCGCATAGAAGGGAAGGATCACCTCCCTCGACCTGCTTGTGATGCATCTGTAGATGCATGGCAAGGTGAGGTTAGCCTTACTGACTGCTTCCTCCCATTGGCGGCTCATGTTCATCCTGGAGTCAACAATGACTCCAAGATCCCTCTCAGCCACCATGTTGACAAGAGGGGTGTTCCCCAGCCTATAGGTGTGTTGCTGGTTCCTCCTCCCTAGATTCAGCACCTTGCACTTCTCTGCTTTGAATTCCACCCTATTCTCATACACCTACCTCTGTAACCTGTCAAGATCTAGCTGGATTCTGTCCCTCCCCTCCAGCATGCCCACCTTGCCCCACAACTTGGTGTTGTCAGCAGGACTCCACAGCCCACATCCCTCCAAGTCGAAAATGACCCATCCACCACCGCTCTCTGGGTATGACCATCTAGCCAATTTGCCACCCATTTGGCTGTGTAGGCATCAGTGCTCCAGTCACCATTGTTTTTTAAAGAGAATGCAATGGAAAACCATGTCAAAGGCTTTCTTAAAGTCCAGAAAGACGAAATCCACCTCGACACTCTCATCCAGGGACTTTGTGACCTGATCATAAAAGGAAACCAAATTAGTCAGGCAGGATCTGCCCTCATTGAACCCATGTTGGTTGCCCCTGAGCATTACCCCCCTGCTGGGCCCTTGCAGATGTGCTCCTTGATGATTTTCTCAAAGGTCTTCCCAAGGACCAAGGTATGACTGACTGGCCTATAATTGTCAAGGTCCTCCTTTCTCCCCTTCTTGTAAATGGGGACCACATTGACCCTTTTCCAATCCTCTGGTACCTGGCCAGTGCCCCACAAGTGCTCATAGAGCCGTGCCAGGGGCCCCGCTATGACCCCCGCCAATTTCCTCAGCAACCTCGGGTGAAAAGCATCTGGACCTACTGATTTAAATATGTCCAGCCCCTCCAAAGGTTCCCTAACTAAGTTGTTCCTGACCCTAGGCATGGCAGTGCCTCTTGGTAAAGTTACTACCAGGCATTCTTACAATTCTTACTTTCACGGTTTTGAACTGTGTTCACTGGAACTGCTCCTAATTTATACCAGATTGACAGGAAAATTAGGTCTTTTGAGTTTCAGTTAGGCTTCATTAAGCACCCAAAAATTCAGGGATACATGAACTTAATTGATCTAGACATCAGGAAAGTCTGTTACCCCTAGACTGCCAGCACCTTCACTAAAGTAAAGAATACAGCAAATAATCTCTTGAAATATTTCAGCCATGCTTCTTTTGACTTTGACTGAAATTAAGCAAGACAGAGCTAATAACAGCAACACAAACGATACTGACTGTGGCAGGGCACTGTTTGTACCTGCCACTTTAAGGGCCTGAAGCTGGCAGCTGCCAGGTTCCTGATGAGGGCAGCCATTTTGGATCTGGGGCTGCCCATATAAACAGGGCAGTTCTGCTACTGGAGGCCAGGTAACAACATTGCCTGGCTGGAGAGCTGCTGATATCATCTGGAGGTAAGGGAGGAGCTGTAGGGAATGGTAAGGAGGCTCCTGGTCCTGGATATTACCTAAAACTGCACCCTGCTGGGAGTGGGTGGCCTTGTGGGGCTCTCAGTGGTGTGGGAGCCCCCGTGAAATGCCAGGGCAGTTACCACCCTGGTGAAAGGTGGGTTGGGGCGCCTTAACCCCTAGCCCCCACAACTGGGTGGGCTACTCTTGTTGGAGGGTTGGGAAGGTGGACCCCATGGAGAAGGGGTAAGGCCACAGACTCAGGCCTGTCTGAACTTCCCCTTACTGGTCCATGCTGGGCCCAAGACTGGGATGGTCGAAGGTCTGGTGGGGCCCACCATGAGCAATGCTCAAGAGCTGAGGGCCTGGGGTTCCAGCTGGCCTGGAAGTGGGCCAGGGCTAGTGAGCCGAAGGTCCCGGTGTGGGGCTCACACCTGAAGGGGAAGCAGCTCAGGGAGCTATGTTGACCAGTATGAAGGTGAAAGAGACCACCTGATGAGAGGAATTCAGGTGGGGTTCAATAGTAGGATTCTGGGGCCCAGTGTGAGGGCCGGTGAGGATGAGAACTATAGATGACATCTGCGAGGCTTGGGCTGCGGTGTAGGGGAGGAAAGGAGCTGCAGATAGCACCTGCTGGCACTGGGGCATGAAATGAGCAGCCTCCCGCTTATTAACCTCTATTTAACTAATTAACAACAAGGCGTGGTGGATGAGAATGTGGGTGGTTAGCCCAGGAACAGGTGAGCAGGCTACAGCAAGATCGGCCCCAAGCAGCCCCCTGTTACACTGACCAAACTTGTTTTAAATCTCAATCAAAGAACTGGTTAAAACTGTGGGTGTCATTTTAGAGCTTACAGTTATGGAGCTTTTCTTCATTTACACTCAGTGGCCTCGTCCAGACAAGCACAGGCATTTGGTTTTCCTGGGACAAGCAGCAACAGTGCACTTTGCGCCGCAGCTACTTGTCCCCAGGGAATGCCTGTGCCACGCATGCTCTGGCATGCAGCAAGTTATCCCAGAAGTAGTAGAGGCTGCACTGCGCTGGCCCCAGCAGCCTTACCTGGGGTCCTGGAGGCCTCCCGGGGCTGCAGCAGCAGCCATCCTTCTGGACAAAGCCTGGCTGGCAGCCACCGTGCAGCTCTGGGCATCACAGCTCCACTTTTTAGTGGTGTGCACTGCCCATGAGTGCGCTGCTCCAGTTTTTTTTTCCAGCACACCCTTGCATCATGAAGAATGCCTGACTGTGTGGCATGTGGCATTGAAGATGTATCGTCTGGATGTGCCCAGAACAATGCAGATTACATCTATTCACCACACCTTGTCTATTTCCCATTTACTGATATGTAAATTGATATTTTGTTACTAATGAACTGTTTTCTATAATCATACTGTAAAATGCAAAGTCTAAAAATTCTGGAAGTTTTTTTTGTTTGTTTGAGGTTTTTGTTTAAGGATATCCATATCTCTATAACATCTATCTTCTCTGTCTGCAGCGTAACAAAGAAGATCTGCTCCTCTAAACCTTCAACACAAGTAAAGGAGGTTGATTATTCCAAAATATATCTAAAGTTATAGTATATGACTGCTTATTTCTGTCAGCAGTTAGGAAATTGTCTTCACTTCATCATAGGAGTAAATATTGAAGTTCCTGCAACTGTGGAACAATATTGTAAAAAAGCTGTGAGGAAAAAATGTTTCTTCTAATAGCCTCCAAAATATTTGTTGATATGAGATGACCCAATATCTCTAATGACTGAAATTATCCTAAGTTAAAGGTACCCTAGATACTGACAGATGAATATTTTCAACCGTAAGTTATTTGAAAAGTTTAAAAATAAATCTTCAGAGCTTCATGGGATATTCAATTTATTTTTTTTAATTCATAATTTTAAAATTACTACACTAACTTTCTTTAACTGTTGCTTGTCCTTGCTTCCACCACTCTATTTGTTACATAAGCAAATATAAACATCCTTCAGTTAACATTCAGTGGGTGGTTAACATCCATTTAACCCTGCCATCCATTCGAAGATCTTTCAAAGCACTTTACAAATCAAGTCAGGATCAGAATTCTCTCTTTAGTAAAAACCCATCATCATCCTCCTTTACAGATGAAAAACAATCAGGAATATTTAGGACAGGTGGCTTGCTTAAGATATCACAGAGAGGCTCAGGTAGGATGAAAAATAAAGCCATCACTAAATCATTGCTCAACAATACCAGGTTATAGTTCACAAAGACCAAGCAACTTGGTCACAACAGTCATCTGCTGGAAGTGAAATTGCTCTAGATACGCTAAGCAGAAAATTAAAATGCTAAATAGGCAAGATAGTCAGCTTCCTGGAAGAACAGAGTATCTACCTATCACTTTCTCCTTTTACCATTAAAAGCAAACCATTTATGTACTTTAGAAGGGAGCTCCATCTGGTTCTGCTAAAGACAGGGCTGCCATGAGAGGAGAATGGGAGTGGTCAGGTTACGCAGAGCTCTAAGGACTCTCTGGGTGAAAAAAAAGCACCTCATTGGTTATAAAAATACTAAAAAACTGTATGAAAAAAGGGATGGGGGATAAATATTGCATCTCAAAAGACCACATCAGAGCCCGGTGCATATACCATAAATTGCATTAAAAAGTAAACTTTACTGAAGTTATTTTTAATTGTCTTTTTTCCCCTCTAAGCCACATGTTGTTTATTGGGAACAGGTAAGCCTCTGGTAATGAATTAACAAACTGAATACAGAAAAGATTCTTTAAAAAACTGCTTGGACAGTTCACATGCAATCTGCATGAGTCAGGAGTCATGCTAATTAATTCTAATCCATTTCTGTGCTAATGATGTGAACATAATATGTGTAAACCCTCTAAAGTTCTTCCAAAATCTATCTGTTGCAAGCTAATAATATCCGAATCAAAATGACGTTATTTGGCTATGAGTTCAAATACTGATCTGTGAAATGATTAGTGGCAGAATATATCCAGATATCACTTAATTTGTCAGTGTTAATGTGCTCCAGATGAAAAAACTGACTGGAATAAACTAATACTTACTATTTGCTGTCCTACATACACTATATCTTATTTGCTATGAAAGATGCAATATAAAAGTAATATGTAAGTTAAAGAAATTAATTTTTATTTTCTTTACACACTTTTTATAAAACATTTATTATGGGCCTTCCTGGCTTTTCATTGCATGTAAGTTGCACAGCCTGTACCTTGTGTTAACCAAACTCACTGGACATACCAGGTGCTCCTCAAACCCCTCTGTTCCCTGTGTGCTGTTCTCTCACTCCCTTCTATTTCACATACTTACTTAAACCTTCCTCACATCTTTACTTAATCCAAAGGGCTGGGTGCATCTCCATCCCATCTTCCACTGCAGGTCAGGGACTCTGTATCCTCTGTGCCTTTCTGTACTACATTTGCCTCTTCCGTGCCAGGGTCTTTCTGCAGATCCCTCCACACTCCTTTTCCTTCTATATATAATAGGGGTTAAGGGACTCTGATACTTTAAGAGGCAATGTGCCCCAGGAAAGTCCTGAAATCAGATGCAAGCATCTGGGCAAGGGATAGCTGCAGGAGAGTAGGCAACTAGAGGAAGCTGAAGATACAGGTCATAGCATTGCAAGTAACTATTTGGAAACTAGCTGCCAAGCAATAGCCAAACAAGACAGGGCTCAAGGCAGGAGGGTAACAACTGCAGCTCAGTGGGTAAAATGCAGCAGATGAGAACAGGCTGCCCACTGAACTAAGTGGACACCGGTGGCTACTCGGAGAAGCACATCACTGAAAAGGATGGAACTCAGGAGATGTAAATCTTGGTCTCAGGGGCAGAGGAGACATCTGGACCCTAATATCTGAAGGAGATGAGCCCCTGCCAGCATGAGCTGCTATAGAGGGAAAGGTGCAGACCTAGAGAAGTACCCAAAAGGCTTTGAGAGACCCAGCAGACGGGGGATGGAGTTTATAACAGAGTAGAGACCGGAGGTGGGGTTTAAGTTTGAGTTGGAAACCAGCTGGTTTCTATTTGAGTTGTGTTTAACCAGGGATTTGGATGTGGCTACAGGGGTGGTTAGAGGCTACAGGGGCTGCCTTAGAGTCACTATCCACTGAGCCCTAAAAGGAAGCCAGCAAGAGAGCAGCCCTGCAAGGATCAGGGACCCAGTGGGCTGAATCTGATATAAGATTAGAGGGCCCAGCAAGGAGAATAGAATAAGACTTTGGAGTCATAGGCATTGCTATTAGGGACGCTGGAGGCCACTATTAGGGCCAGAAGACTGTAATTATGGCCAGTAGGGCCATGATCAATGCCTGTGGGCACGTCTGTGCATGCCTCTGACTACGCAGTTCATACTGCACAGTCATTCAGTACTTGCTTTTCTTTTTGACCCTACTACGCAGTAACAACAAGCTACTGCCCAGTAGCTGCAGCATCACAGTTAGTGCCTGCCAATCCTATGCTACTGTAGTAATGAGCTATGCCACTGTAGCTCAACCAAAAATAAAATGCGGGATAAACAAATGTAATGCAAGTACATATTATAATCCATAATCTCACCTTCACAACAATACCTCTTACACAAACACTAATTCCCAGTACACAGTGGGTGCATCTACACAAGATGCTACTACACAATGGTTACTGCACATTTATTTATTATTTGCATAAGCAAATACTAAATAAGGTTTACTAACTGGAATTACTGCCTGGTACAGCCAGCAGAAGTTTTTTAAGTGATGCTACTGTACAGTAGTTTAATAATACTATGTAGTAGTATATTAGCACTGTCCTTGCTTGATGTGCTACTGAGCAGTATTATTCAGCTACTACACAGTTAGCATCTTGTATAGACACACCCAGCAAACACGAGTTGGGCAAAACGTTTTTATTGAGCAATCAGGGACAACAAATTAATATCCAAATATCAGATAATCTGACTACCTGGACATAACGAGTGATGCCAATGGGAGCTACGCATGGACAGAGTCTCCATAAAAGCAGTAAGTCTATCCTTAAAAGGATCCAAATAGTGGCCAGTTTACACAAGGGTAGGGTTTCCAGCAAAGGACACCAGTGAAACGGAAACAAAGAGGGTGTACACATAAACCCATTAAGATTTTCTCAAGAGAAAACAGTATCCAAGTTTATAGAATTAACTGATTCAGGGTATTTACTTCAAGCTTCCCTGTGCCTAAAATGATAAAACTCTTATCCACAGTTGATGGGAGGCAGTCAGTCAAAACTCTTATACACCTGGGATTTTCTTCTACAGTTAATTTACATTAGAGCTTCACTAGTAAAGCATAATCTAATGAAACCATTGCCTGGTTACTTTCATAAGACCTTGAGAGGATTGTAGAAGTTAAAATGACTATTCTATTCATTCCTAACACCTACTCCTGACTAATTTTTGCTACACACACTCTCTAGTTTTCCTCAAAATCATTCCACAAAGTAATGCAGAAATAATGTCCACGTCTGCCAAATTCTATCTCCGTGTTCTGTGAGAACATACTGCTCTTGTCTTTAGGCTGTAGACTGTCTAGGACAGATATTCTTATTTATATGGCACCTGTTATCCTTGGCACAATGTTGTGTATTTTAAATGTGCATTCTAAATGAATGATATAACAAGTAATTTATTTCAGGAAATCTAAAAAAGGCAGCTCTACTATGTCACTGCATTATGTGAAGGAAAGATTTTTAGGGATTATTTTTAAATACTTACAGGCTTGCTTGGGTCTGCCTCAACTGAAAAATTTCCAGGGTTGCTGTTCAAAATTTCCAGTTTTAGGGTTTCGTATGTAGGATTAGGAAGAGGAATATACAGACGGACCCACCTATAGGAAAAAATAATATCCAAGCATGTGACTGTAAATTAATAAACTTCTATTGTTACCTATTGTTAAATTTTATGGCTATTTGCCTATTTGAGAAAGCAAGAATAAACCTTTAATATGAATTTATTTAGTAGCACAAATAATCAATAACAGTAAGAAGTAGTAAATGCAAGTACTGTCAGACCTGTTTGTATAAGGATTAAGTGGCCACTGTGCATGTTTACTTCTAATCTCTGAGGTCTATACTTACCCCTTCTCTTTTTTTCTCTATATCTAATTTTGGTGCAACTCATTTCAGAGCAGTGGTCATTTTGTGACTATCAGAAACTACCAAAGACTTTGTAGCGGGAAATGAAATGATTGCATATACACTTTATCATACAGTGCACATATGTACTGCAATATCTGCTCTCAGAAAAAGTAACTGGACAGAAATTAATGATAACCAAATAAATAATGATACCTCCATTTACCTTTCATCTAAGTAATGGCCAAGAGAAACTTGTAATTAAGTGGTAGCTCTAACAATTTTTGATTTACTGCCTCTAAGCAGCAATTTTTCTTGATCATCTTGTAACCTTGAGCACTGCAAACAAGACGATTTTACTATGCTGCTCATTTAAAAGCAGGTGCTTCCACGCATCTTGTTCACTTCCCACTCTTCTCCCACATACACTCAAAACCAATTTCAGTTTGTACAATTGTTATACTGCTCATTACAATATAATGACTAACCATTACAGTTAATATGCAGATCATGTATTTTAATGAGTACTCTGACTGTCCTACACTAAAAAGCTGCTTTAAGGTGCTTGTGAGAGAGGCATTTATTAAATCAGCCAGTAGTGTACCTTGACTTTTTTTTTCCCTTTCCTTCTATAATTAAAGCAAACATACAGACATCAGATACATTCTGTACGAGATGCTATTTTCAAAAGAGGAGGTCACTAGCTAGTCCAAGATTCCTATTATTCTGATCATACTACTATAATAATTCTCTCTAATGAGGATGTCTGCCCATAAATCACATGCTGGTTATAACAGCAAGGGACACATAAAATAGATTCAAGGTGGATCAGTGAAAATGGTAATTAAGAAAAAGTTTGAAACATGTAAGAGATTGGTTTATGCAATAGTTTAGCCACCTTGGAGTTACAGAGGTGCCCATCTATTCAAAGCTGTGACTAGCCAATTGAGTTACTGCACCTTGCACTACAGATTTTTTCCCCTCATGGAACTAGTTCATCATACACAAAACAATAAAAAACCCATAAACCTTCACAATGTCTTAGAAGGAGAGGCATTTCAATCTGGTTTTACACCTGTGACTGGAGGCCCTGCAATTTAGTGTATGCAAGTGGCCTACCTTTCCCTTCCTATGGATGTGTTGATTTCAGAGATGCTAAACTGTTCATTGTCACCTAAATCCCCAACACCTAAGCAGCAGTACCCTCCTGCCTTAAGCCTTTTGACCTTCCTTATCAAAGGATTTCCCGATCTTTGAGACAGCTGAAAATGACTTCCCAAAATTGTTACATTATGGTAGAAGGGTGTCAGGGTACCAGGGCAGGCTGAAGGATACAAACTCCCTAATTTCCTGAAAATAAGTTAAATAAAGTGGGAGGTAAAGATCCCAAAAATTCCAATTCTAATGTCCATTTCCATTTGGCTCACAAGATCCTGGAACATCATGCCCTTTCTGCAGAGGAAAAAGTGGCTCAAAACCTCTGAACTAATCAGCAGGCCACTATTTTACTGCTGCAGGTTTTGAAAGTGGCCAAAATACAAGACAGCCAAATTCCCAACCCTATACCCTGATTAAGGCACACAGGGCCTGTGATGTTTCTGCTGGAAAAAAATTGGCAGCAGATACACTTGTAATTAAGGCCACACGAGCCATTCCAATGTTGGATGACTGATGGATGTACTACAATAGTACAAAATCAGATATGAAGGCTCTCTCTCTGGTTTCAGAGAAGCTTTCATGGCATATTTTACGTTCAAACTGCCAACCCTCCAGTGAAAGTCTTACCTACAATCAACTGAAAATTACAGGGGTACCTGACACAACAAAGAGAGAGAGATCCCTAGAATTTATTCTTTAGCTGCTTGCAAGAATATTTACCTGTAGGGGTGTACAAAGCAGGGCATATTCAGTTTGGATTTGGATTCAGCCATAGACACAGCTTATATATGTTTTCTCTATATACCTCGAGGTACCAGGCATGGCTCGTGAATGCTGAATCGTGGGGTGGGTGGAGCATTCCACAGGAATGCAGAGGGACTCCCTGCATGCTTGGCAGCAGACCCAGAAATGGACCGGAACTACTTCCGGTCTACTTCTGGGTCTGCCATGGAGTGTGCGGAGGACCCCGCTCTGTGGCCCCCTGGCTCAGTGTTCAGCTGAGGGGGGTCCTGGGTGCCCCCCAGACCCAGGAAGCACCAGTTGCTAAGCTGGGGGTGGGGGGTCCCCTGTGCACTCTATGGCAGACCTGGAAGTGGACCAGAAGTAGTTCTGGTCCATTTCTGTGTCCACTGCAGAGTGCACAGGGGACTCCCCCACACTCCCGTGAGAAACTCCATCTGCTCCACCATCTCAGGGTTCACGAGCTGCCTGGTACCTCGAGATATGTAAAGCTATGTCTGTGGCCAAATCATTCAATCTCTCCGAATCAAATAGAGGCTTTGATTCAATTCGGAAAGATTAATGGGTCTCCCAATTTGATTCGGACATTCAGCCACCAAATTGGGCCGAATCTCCTCCAAATCAAATCAGTGACTGAAGCTTTGCACAGTCCTATTAGCTTGCTTGATGTTTTTGAATTTTCCAGGTCCCAATACTAAACTTTGAACACTGGTTTTTAAATTCCTCAAATTCACACTAAAAAGAAGATGCAGCCAGTAGACTTTTTAATATAGACTTGTTTGAAGATACATGGCACATAAGATAATGATTCTTAAAGACTGTATAAAAGATGTGGTAGAACAGAGATCAGTCTTTAGAAGAGCTATGGGATTTTCCAAGTAGCAAGGGTGGAAATATTTTATTGAGTTTCTTGTCCAGTTGTATATCAAGACTAGCAAAGGAGGACATACCTTCTAAAAGTCATAGTTTCATAGTTTCCAGGGTCGGAAGGGACCTGAGTAGATCATCTAGTCCG
>NW_017728906.1:50401172-50418369 GCF_001723895.1 Crocodylus porosus | reverse complement strand
GGTTGGCCTTCCTGACTGCATCTCCACACTGCCGGCCCATGTTCATCTCGGAGTCAATGATGACTCCAAGATCCTTTTCCGCCTCTGTACTGATAAGAAAGGAGTTCCCCGGCCTGTAGGTATGGTGCTGGTTTTTCCTCCCCGGTGCATCACTTTGCACTTGTCAGTGTTGAATCCCATCCTGTTCTCATCCGCCCACCCCTGTAACTTGTCAAGGTCTGATTGCGGCCTATTCCTCCCTTCTAGTGTGCCCACGTCCCCCCACATCTTAGTGTCATCAGCAAATTTGAACAGGGTGCTTTTTACCCTCTTGTCCAAGTCACTGATGAAGATGTTGAACATTGAGGGCCTGAGGACCGAGCCCTATGGAACCCCACTGCCCACATCCCTACAGGCTGAAAGTGACCCATCTACCACCACTCTCTGGGTGCAGCCCTCCAGCCAGTTGGTGACCCAATTGACTGTGTGGGTGTTGACACCACAGTCCCCCAGTTTCTTAATAAGAACAGGGTGAGAGAGTCACAAGAAGATTTTTGTAATGGCTTGTAATAAATGTAGCTTCTGTCCTGTTTTAGATAAATTTATTCCTCCATCATTATGTCTCTTCTACTTCATATATGAATTTAAGCAAGAACTGTGACTAACATTCATTAACTGGGTTATGTTTTCAGGTCTGAGTTTATGCTTTACCATTATCTTGGACTTTCAGTCTTATTAAATGACTGAATTCACTGTGGCCCAGTAGGGGCATTAAGCAAATGCCTAATACTAAAAAAGTACCATAGAAATGAAAACCCTTTAAAAAAAATTTTTTAATTGTACATTGACATCATTAAGTGTCTTTGCTGTTCTATTTGAATTGGGAAGTTAATGAAACATTTGACAACATCCCTAAATGGGTAGATTAATATGAATAATTTATTTGTTGATTATACACTTTGTGTGTTATCTTGAAACCAAAATGCACAAAAGAGATTGCCAAGGGAAAGTACCGCTCCTATCTTCTCTACAGGAATTCTGAAGGGGGATGACTTGGTACTGGTATAGAAAGGTGCTCTACCACCAGACCTTGCTGCTAACCATCCTCAAGCTCTGCTGCTTCACCTTCCATATGCTGAAGGTATACAAAGGCCCTCCTCTTGACAAGGTACTGTGGACAGATTAATAGAAACTGTGTGTGACACCAACATTCCATTAGCCCAGCAACACAGAAGAAAGGCAGTGTCAGTTGCTGGGTTATAGAAACAAGTGTTTTCTGTTCTCCTACGTCTCTGTTCCTATTTGTTCCTTTTCCCCATCTCTCTTGCCCTTCCTCAGCATAATCACAAATATATTAAAATGGATAACTTGTATCTTTCACATTACAGGAGACCCTCACCATTCATTGAGGATGTATTCTGGAGATCCCGGTGAATGGCAAAATCCATGAATACTGATAGGGCTCTGTGACAGGGGTGCCACTTTTGGAGCCCCTCCGGCCACACAGCTCCGCCCCCCTGTAATGGGCCGCCCGCCCGCCAACTCTCTCCTGCCATGCCTTGATCTTATTTATAAACGATGGATAATTGGAATTAGCGGGAAGCTGCCCATTCGTGTGCGCCCCGATGACGGGGGGTGCTGTCTAGAGCTCCTTTACCTCCCCTGCACTGCAGCCCAAGCCTCACCGATGGTGCTGGTGTAATCTGTCCTGGGCCATGTTATTATGCCACGGCCCGTTGTCTGCCTTTGGGGCCCCTTGCCACCCCTTCTCCCTCTTGGGGTTACTGCGCCCCTCCTCACTCTGAGCTCCTCACTACCCCCCCTAACTCCAGGGCTCCTCAGTGCCCCCTGGCTCCAGGGCTCCTTGCTGGTGCCCCTTTCCAGTGCCTCCAGGCTTGCTGTGCAACCAGAGCCCTTTTACCAGTGCCTCTGAGCTGGTCATGCACCTGGCAATGCCCCCGCTGGGCCCTGTCTTGAGCTTCCCACACTTCTCGCCCCCTCTGAGGCCTGTGTCATGATTCTCATGCTTGTGCCGCGCTTCCCGTGCTCCCTCGCCCTCTCGGGGCCTATGCCGCGCTTCTCGCCCTCTCGGGCCTATACCACGCCTCTCGGGCTCCCTCGCCCTCTCAGGGCCTATGCCGCACTTCCCGTGCTGCGCCGCGCCTCTCGCGCTCGGGGCTCAGGTGGCCCATAGCCGTGCCTGGCCCCCTGACCCTTCCTCCGGGTCATGCGCCCCACTGGGCAGCTGCCCTTGCGGGCTGGGGTCCCAACCCCACACGCCGAGCGCTTCTCCGGTGCTCTCCCACCGTGCCCACAGTGGCACCAAACACCGTGCCACCCTGACACCGCTCGCTGTGCTGCTAATGGGTACCAGGAACCCCCAAACTACTGGGGAGCCCCCGTGAGGCCTCCTCACTCCCCTACAGCCTCACCCGGTCCTCCGGTATAACCATAACTAAACCATGAGCCAAACGGCTATAATACAAACACAAGAAGCCTCCTGGCTTGTAACCCAAAGTCTGCACTCATTCAGCTCTTCACCAGACCCCATCTCATCATGCGGCCAGTCAGGGCAGCCAGGCTGTAACCCTGGACTCTGTCTGATCAGCTCTCCCACCAAGCTCCTGCTCCTGTGGCTTCCAGGAGGGAACTGCCTCTGGCCTTAGCCTTCTCTGTTTATAAAGGCCAGGCCCTTCCCCCTGGTGGTCAGCTGACCCACTCTGTTACCATGGTAACTCTTACCTGCTGCCCTGCTGAGTGGCAGCTTAGCCCATTCACTACCATTCAGTAGCAGGCACCCTAGTGCCCTGCTACAGGCTCTCTGTCAGATACCACAGCCGCCCCCTGCTCCTCCCTTGTGAGAAGCTGGAAGTGCAGGGCTCCCCTGCAGCAGCTGAGGACTGACTGCAGCTGCCTATAGGGGAGAAGATGCCACCTCCCTCCCTGTCCCCGGCGCTCACTCTCCACCCAGCTGGCTCTGGCCTCCCCTCCACCTGCCTGGCTCTGCTCTCCACGGCTCTGCCCTCTCCCAGCCTGTGCAGTACTCTGTGCCTGGCTTACACAGAGGCAGGAGCTCAGTGCAGCACTCACCCTGACCCACCCTGAGCACAGCTGTGCCATTGGCACGGTGCACCCTGAATATTCAAATCGGTAAATAGCAGATTTGCAAATAGCAAGGGTTTCCTGCATATTATATATATATAGTTCACTAATGGTCACATTAGTGGTGTGTCTATGTGTGTAGGGTAAAAGTCATATCAGAATTATAGAAATGTAGGGCTCAACAAGGACCTCAGGAGGAGATGTAATCCAACTGCCTTCTCAAAGCAGCACCACCCCCAATTATGCCATCCCAACCAAGGCTTTCTCCAGCCAGGTCTTAAAAGCCCCCAAGGACGGAGATGCCACTACCTCTCTGGGTAGCCTGCTCCAGTACTCTACCACCCTCCTGATGAGAGAGTTTTTCCTACTATCCAACCTAAACTTCCTTTGCTGTAACTTAAGACCACTTTTTGGGCTATCATCTGCCACCATTGAGAACAGTTTAGCTCCATCCTCTTTGGAACCACCCTTTATGGGGTTGAAGGCTGCTATTAAATCCCCCTTCAGTCTTTTCTTCTCTAGACCAGAAGTTCTCAAACTCTGGTCCACGAACCACCACTGGTCCGTGAGCTCCATTCAGGTGTTCTGCAGAAAGTTTGTGGAACAGTCGAGAATATCTGTACTTGTAAGGTAAGACTACTGATACTAAAATATGAGTTGTGTGCTTTGATTTGTAGAACAAAAAAAGTTTATTAAGTTGTCTGCTGACACGCTTAGCAATTTTCAAGTAGTCTATGAAAAAAAAGTTTGAGAAACACTGCTCTAGACTAAATAAGTTCATTTCCCTCAGCTTCTCCTCATTGGTCATGTGCCCTGACCCCTAACTGTTTTAATTGCCTTTTGCTGGACCCTCTTCAACTTGTCCACATTCTTTCTGTAGCAGGGGACCCAAAACTGGACACAGTACTCCAGATGTGGCCTCACCAGTGCTGAACAGAAGGCAAAAATCACTTCCATTGATCTGTTGGCAATGCTTCTACTAATGCAGCCCAGTATGCCATTAGCCTTCTTTGTAACAAGAGCACACTGTTAGCTCATATTCAGCATATTGTCCGCTGTAACCCCCAGGTCCTTTTATGCAGAATTGCTGCTTAGGTAGTTAGTCCCCAGCCTCTACCAGTGCATGGAACTGTTCTGTCCTCTGGAATCCTAGCCCTACCTTCCAGCATATCTACTACTCCCCCCAGCTTAGTGTCTTCTGCAACTTTGTTGAATGTGCACCTCACCTCATCTTCCAGGTGGTTGGTGAAGATTTTGAACAAAACCAGCCCCAGGACTGATTCTGAGGGCACTCTACTGGCAGCCAACTAGACACCAAACTATTGATTACTTCCCTTTGAGCCTGATGATCCAGCCAGTTTTTTTAATCCATGTTACAGTCCAGTCATCCATCCCAGACTTCCTTAGCTTGGTTGCAAGTATGTCATGAGAGACCTTATCAAAAACCTTGCTCAAGTCAAGGTATGTCAAGTCAATTTCTCTCTCCACATCCACAAAACCAGTTATCTCATCATAGAAGGCAATCAGGATGCTCAGGGATGACCTGCCCTTGATGAATACATGCTAATTGTTCCTAATCACTACCTCCTTCAAGTGCTCAGAAATGAATTCCTTGAGGACTTATTTCATGATTTTTACAGGGCCTCAGATAAGGCTGACTGGTGTGTAGTTCCCTGGATCCTCCTTCCTCCCTTTCTTAAAGAAGGGCACTATATTTGCCCTTTTCCCATTGTCTGTGACCTGTCTCAATCACCATGATTTTTTTAACATAATGGCCAGCAGCTCTGCAATGACATCAGCCAACTCCCTCAGCACCCTCAGGTGCATCACATCTGGGCTCATGAACTTGAATACATCCAGCTTTTCTAAATAATCCCATACCTATTCTTTTGCAACTGTTGGCTGCTCAGCTCCTCCCCAAACCATGCTGCCAGATGCAGTGTGAAGCTGACCTTGCCTGTGAAGACTGAAATAAGAAAGGCATTATACACTTTAGCCTTTTCTGCATCATCTCTCAGTAGGTTGCTTTCCCCCATTCAGTAAGGGACCCATGCTTTTCCTGATCTTCTTTTTGTTGCTGATATACTTATAGAAACTCATCTTATTACCCTTCATCTCCCTTGCTAGCTGCAACTCCAACTGCACTTTGAGACTTTCCTGATTTGACCATATATATGACCATTGATTGACACTACTCAGCTACTGTCAAACATGGGGAACAGGCTTGGAAGGCACCCAGCAATATTTTTAAAAAAACCCCAAAACTTAATTCAAATGACTTTGTCGAAGTCAGTGTTGCTTGCCAAACTATTCTCAAAAATTCCAAAAAATATGTACATAAGATTGAATTCTATATTTCATTAACAAAAAACTTTAGCAGCTAGACCTGGGAAGAGTGCCCTTTAAACTAAATATCAGAATACACTGAAAGTTGTGACACATTAAATATTGATTCATTAGTGCATCTGCAAACATAACAATCTGTTTCATTTATAACTTCACGTTCATTTTGAGGTATTATTTTTTATAAACAAAATATCAAGCATGCATGATTTTCATGGCGTACTCAGCATTATGTCAATGTAAATTAAAAAAAAAAGCATACACAATGCAAATCCCTGAGGTGAGGCAACTTCACATAACCTACCAGAGAATTACCTCGAAAAAATCCCAGGGTAAAACTAATATAACAGATTACATTGTTTTAGGTTTCATCTGTCTGTTTGCGTCCCAGGGCAACTATTTGCTTAATGTGAAATATGTATTACCTGATAACTTGCCACCTACTAATGAGATGCTGTAATAGCATCTACAACCCAAGGGTATGTTTTTCCATTCCAGATCTCAGTGTAGTTTATACTGCTATATCAACCTGAGATAAATTACACTTACAGCGCAAGTGAACCTTTCTCCACGTTCTTTCATTTACATGTAAATCACAAATGCAATAATTCAATGAACAAAGATATCTGGAATATATTTTTACTTTAAAGACTATGTCATTCTTATGCAGTTTTATGAACAGACATAATATATACATGTGTACATGTGTAATGGGACATATTATACAAATAATTTTAAAATTGCATTTCTTTAAAATATGTACATCAAAGTAATAAACGTAACTACTTTTAACAGATTTGCAGACGTTAGGAATTCACAGATTCATAGATGTTAGGGTCAGAAAGGACCTCATTAGGTCATTGAGTCCAACCCCCTGCCCTGGGCAGGAAAGAGCACTGGAGTCAGATGACCTCAGCTAGGTGCTTGTCCAGTCTCCTCTCGAAGATCCCCATGGTAGAGATCAGCACCTCCTTTGGCAGCCCATTCCACATTCTGGCAACTTTTACTGTGAAGAAGTTCTTTCTAATGTCCAACCTAAATCTGCTCTCTGTCAATTTGTGGCCATTGTTCCTACTTACTCCAGGGGGTGCCCTAGTAAATAGAGCATCTCCTATTCCCTGCTGCCCTCCCCTGATGAATTTATAGGCAGTCACAAGATCACCTCTTAGCCTTCTCATGTGAAGGCTGAAGAGTCTAGGTCCCTCAGTCTGTCCTCACAGGGCCTTGCCAGTGGCCTTCCTCTGAACCCTCTCAAGATTCTCCGCATCCCTCTACAAATGTGGCCTCCAAAACTGGATGCAGTACTCCAACTGCAGCCTGACCAGTGCCGCATAGAGAGGAAGCATCACCTCCCTGGACCTGTTCATCATGCATCTGCTAATGTATGATAAAGTGAGGTTAGCCTTGTTGATCACTTTGTCACACTGATGACTCATGTTCATCTTAGAGTCAATTGTGACTCCAAGATCCCTTTCTACTGCTGAGAAAGTCATTCCCCAGCCTGTAAATGTGTTGGTGGTTCTTTTTGCCCAGGTGCAGCACTTTGCACTTGTCTTTGTTGAACTGCATCCTATTTCGTTCTGCCCATTTTCCCATGAATCACTTTAGCTTTTGATATAGTTGTCATGACCAATATTATTTTAAATCATCTAATTTTTGTGACAAATAATTAGAAAATATGTATCACATATTATTGAGATTTTAAGATATATATGTCTTTAAAGAATACATACATATATATGCATACACATATATATATGAATCTGTGTGTGTGTGTGTTCATAGATTCATAGACTGTAAGGCCATAAAGGACCTTGAAAGATCATCAGGTGCAGCCCCCCTGCACTGAGCAGGAAAGATAACTGAGGTCAGGTGACCCCAGCCATGTGACTGTCTAGTCTCCTCTTGAAGATTTCCAGGGTAGGTGATTGCACCATATACATATATATACACATACATCTTTAAATCTCAAGAATATTTATATTTAATAACTTTTTCTTGACCACCTGGTAGAGCAATGAGGATAAAGTACATTTCAAAGTATTATTTATACATGTGTTTCACAATTGGTGTTAGAAATCTGAGTTTATGTAATATTTTTTCTTAAATATTTCTTCCTAAGGTATTTCTGCTATTTGATTTTCCTTGCTGTATATTTTTTTCACGTTAACTTGTACTAAAATATCCCTTTAAAATACATCAACATTTCTTTATAGGATATAGGTCTTTATATAAGGTAATACCCCAATCATCTGAAAATTTATTCATGGAAAAACCTTTATTTATGCCGAGTTTAATGGTGTTATTTACATGTTTAAACCATGCTTAGTTTGTAGGTAGAACCCCAAATTCTATCAAAGAATAAAACTGTACAAAATGTCAATGAAACTACAAGGATTTTGTGTAACCCTCTCTATAAAAATGGCACTGTAAAAAACTTATAAAACCAAAATACGTAGTATAATTATAATTAAATTTTATAGACCTACCTAACTTTCCCAACAGATACTTTAACTACCTTTAAAAGGTTCATATTTCAGGGTTTCATTTGGCAAATTATTTTATTTATTCATGTGACTTCTACTTACTTATCCACAGAATTCTCTCCAGTTCACAGAAGTTAATCACATAAGTAAAGGTTTGCATGATGACACAAGACAGCATTACTGGAAGTTGAGGCTTAACGGAGAGATCAGTGATAAGGACAGCAAGATAAATAAAGAAATAACAGCTTCAAAGGAGGGAACTGCTATGGGTCCTTGCTGAACAGAACGTTGCAAACAAAATAAAATCAAGGCTAGGAAAAAGAGATGAAGGAAACAAAATACGAGAGACCTGAAAGAGGTCTGGTCACATTTTACATTTTAACATATTTTCACAGCTTTATATCATAAAATAAACTCATTATATATCACATATAATACATGCATGTTTTTACTACATGAGATTAGGTCTTTATTTTTTTCATGATTTTTGCTCATGGTTTCCCATGTGGGTGTTTAGCAAACAGACAAGTTCATCTGTCAGGGAAGAACCTCAAACATCATATACATATACCCACATGCAAAACAATAAAAATTCTCATCTGAATAAAAAATAAAATTCAAATCCAGTGAACATGAAAAAATGCTTCTCGCAAGCATGTGTTGTACTTAATGAGCAAATCCTCTCCAGTGCACACCTTTATTATACATAGGGAAGAGAGAATTGTCATTCTGGAACAGACCAAGTGTCCTTGTAATCTTGCCGGAAATAGTTGCCAAAGCCAGATGCTACAGGCGGAAGAGCATAAAATCTTTATCTTATAGATAATAGTGCAATGAGAGGACATTTATTTTGACCTCTGAAACCTGATGACAGATGGCCTTTGCAATTTTATCCTATCCAAGTAAAACTGCAAAAGATATTTTTACTAATATGTCTAATCCCTGCCATAAATGTGTAAGTACACATACACATTTTGTTAAGTAACAGATGCAGCTTCTATAGCAAATTATCAAATCTTCACAGGTGAAAATTATTAAGTGAAAACACTTAAGCAGTAAAATGTCTGGATTTATGGCAATGTGTTTACCTATTCTACTTCATGTCAATTCATGTATATATTTATCAATAATTGGACAGTTATAATCTTTCTCCCATTTTCCAAAAACACTCTTAACTTCAGTCCTTGTGTTATGTTAGCAAATTATCTAATTATATAGTTGATACAGACTATGGCAATAACACAGTATGAAAATGATCCCAAATTGTGGGTGATAAATACTTTTGAAAACATGACCCAAAAACCTTGCCCATCTTGAGATTTAGAATTAAGAATTATGTTCTGGAAGGGGCAAGACAAGTAGGTCACCACTCTGTCTATCCTTGAAGAGGTCCACTTCTTGCATGGTAAAAGAGATCTTGTCATGCAAGCTCTGCAAGAGAGAATCTCCATATAGTCCACACACATATGCTGAGCACAAGTGAGCACCAGTGCAGAAAATGTATAAAGCAGACCCATGTGGAAGGTCCAGGTACAGTACTATAGTGTGGCTAGACTCTAACTTGTTATTAAATTCACCAGATTTAAAGGGTAGTTTAAAAATAAAAATCTCTAACTACTTTAATCCCATTTAAATAACTCTTCCACAAAGATAATATTATCTATATTATGTGTTTTTAAAATATTATGTGTGACAAGTCCAACTATATCAATTTAACCCTTATTTCTATTAGATCTATATTTATATAAAACTCTGCTACAGTTTTATACACCATACAGTGGTACCAATTATCCAATTAACCAAACTATGTTATACTTACTTTCCAAGCTCACATGCTATTTCAGGTAATGTAGTTGACAATGGTTCTTCAACAATCAGTTTCAGCATGTACCAAAACTCCCCAACCGCCTCTGACAGGAATATGACACTAAAGACATACAAAATCAAGCTCTGTGTGAGATGGCTTTTGACAGAAGAGAGACTTATAAAAGCAGAAATTAGAGTTCAAGAAAAAAATGTTCAACACAGTGAACCATTTTAGTAGCTATCAGTTTTCCACCAGGAATTCCTTACAACTCCATAGAAATGGCTGTGTCTAGATATGCCTATCACAAATGAACAGTGATTGTTATAAATACAAATCCATGGACTGTAAGTTTGTTTCATCTCCCTTCCTTCTTACATATGAAAACTGCCACTTTTCAAAAGTGTGGGGGGAAAAACTAGAAAGCATCTTTAATCTTACCTTATATCTACATTAGTTCACCTGAGTACTAACTTAGATTGAGATTGGGTTCACCTAATATAAAGGGTTACCCCAAGCTTGCAAATGCCTGTACAAATGGCACTGCAGTCCAGCCACTCACTCCCCCACCTGCCCCACCCACCACCTCAATGTACTCATGCCGGGCTTTCTGCACCACAACCAGGGGCAGCAAACAGCTGCACAAGTTGCTCCCAGAAGTGGCAAACTGCTGCACATGTGACAAGCAGTCAAGGTCTAGGCAGCTTAAAGCAAGCTGGGTACACCAAATGCTTATTCACACCCTATGAAATTCCATTATTTCCTAGCCATTAACAGGCCATTTCCTGGCACTTACACATCCAGAGGATGCATACTCCTAGGTATAAGAACTAACTACATATGTGTCCAGACAAGGCAGCATGGAGAGCCTCCTCTATCTTTTTCCCCTAAACACGTGAGTGGCTAGGACACTCTGGTAGAAAGCCAGAGGACCTCAGTTCTAGGCCCCTCTCAACTAGAGGATGCTTGAACCTCCTGGCCTCATGCTTTCCAGAGCCCCACTAACTGCCATTGCACAAGCCATCTAATCTCTTCTCTGGTGCTCCTTTGGAAGCTCTCCCTGAGGCCAGCCACAATAGGGTGATCTATGGGATATATGTGGGGCCAGAAGGAAGCAAACCAGAGGCATGTGGGTGAGGTGAGGTGGCTGCTGGCCTCCAAAGGAGGGGGTCCAAGGTTCTGTCTGGGCCCCTGTTCTGAGTGGAGCAGAAGCTTCCGCTCTTGCTCTGCCCTCCATCTTTTTTTTTTTTTTTTTTTTGCCAGTAAGGGGCTCAGCTTCAAAATAAGTACTACAGAAGGAAGTGAATAATGGCTGACCTCTGGTGTGGTGAGTAGAGTTCTGTGATAGGAACAGAGAAGTCCTGGTTGACATATGAGGGCAAAGAGGGACATAAACCCACGTATTTTGGACTCCTGAGGCTAGTTTGGTAGTCACAGCTTTGACTGACTTCATTCTCAGGTGTTCAAAGCTGCTACTCATCCACAAAGGCGCTCACATATTAACTATGATAACTACTACCCAAGTTCAGTCTACATAACTACATAGTTACATAGAGTTGTCCTGGCTATATGTCCATGAACAAAATTCCCCTGGGCATATATGTGCCAAAAATGCCTTACAGATTACCTAAACATGGCCGTAAAAGAACAGACTGTCATCAACTGTGTAAACCTCAGCTCTGCTAATCATCAACTTCTCTGTAAACACAGATACTAATTTTTATTCATATGTCACTGGCACTATGAGCCAGCCTATGTATTCTAGTCTTTTAATCCCATATAAAAGAACATGGATGCATCTGGTCTGGATAATGTCTGTCTGCAGTTTCAACCTGTAGGGGCTGTGTTTGCCAATGAAACACAGACCTCAAGTTGTTCCAGGATGTATAGGCAAAGAGCTGATTTACAGCCAGGGTAGTAAAAAGGTATAGATCAATTTTTACTTCTTTGTAAAGGTCTCCCTTATACAAACTGCAAGTTAGCTGAAGTCAAGATCCAGCTAATAGGTATGTCATGTCAAAACAGTGGTGCTCAATCTTTTTTCTTGCCAGGCTGGATGGGTTTGTCCAGTGGCCCTGAACCAACATCTGGAGTGGGCTCAGCGGCATCCCATCCAGCCACACAGAGGGAGCTGGAAGGGGAGGGAGCAGCCTGGCCCAGTCCAGCCTGGCAAGGAAAACGGCATGGCCTGGCCTTGATCCAGCACCAACAGAAAGGAGACATGGCCTGGCCCCAAAGCAGCCATGTGTTGAGGAGGGGGCATGGCCTCACCCCAATTCAGCAGGGGGGAGTGGTGTGGCCAGCCCCAATTCAGCTGAGTCGGGGGAAAAGGGGCATGGCCTGGTTTCAATCCAGCCATTCAGGGAGAGGGGTCATGGCCCGGTGACAACCTAGCCATGTGTGGGGGGAGAGGGCATGGCCCAACCCTGATTCAGCAGGGCCTGGGGAAGGGGTCATGGTTTGCCTTCATTCCACTGGCAGGGGAAGGGGCATGGCCCAGCCCCAACTGGCCACATGGAAAGGGGCCATGGCCTGGCCCAGATCTGGCTGTGTTGAGGGAGGGAGCATGGGAATTTGGCAGCAGGGGAACATGGCCACTGCTCCCCTGGTGCCAAATTTCCCAACCCATGGGAAGCCACACTGGCCAGATGAGATGCCTCCACAAGCTGCATTTAGCCTGTAGGCTGGAGGTTGAGCATTGCTGGGTTAAAGAAACATTTATTTAATGATACTTGGCAGTATTCGGGGAGGTTGGGGGGGGAAGATAAATTATAAGAACAATTTGAACTACTGCCTTAAAAATAAACAGAACTATTCATTTTGGTGATGCAAACCCTAGGTTTTCTTCACAGATCTGGTTCCTTCCTCCCCAGTCATACTATAACTGGGCCAACATAATCAATAGGTATTATCAGGAAATAAGGAACCTCGTTCTCAGTAAGTATTTCTGTCAAATAATGCCTAATTAACAGTGCCCTAGCTAAAATTCTTACAACTGTGATGTTCAGTAATCTGCTTTAAATAGTCCAAATGGGCACTAGAGTCAACGATTGCAACTTTGAAAGTAACACCAAAAGGCCATCAATCTTATTCTAATTATCATACTGCACAGACTCTTCTAGATTTCCAGTGTGATGAAACATCTTTAATTTAAATCCTTTTCATTTTCATAATGCAGATCATTCCTAATTAATGGAGAATTCTGAAGCTAACTTGATTTCCATGTAGTGTTAAAGGTTCTTCACCTATTTTTAGTGGAGTTATTTTAGCTTAGTTCCCCTTCTTCACAAACTTGGCACTGGGTCACTCCCTGCATGGTGAGCTAAAGAATGGCAAAATTAACTATTCATTTGAAGAGTATGTTCTGAGGTGGAATTTCTAATATCAAAATCATATCATGAGAAACTGTAGACATAATTCTAGTGATAGCTATTCACCTGTCAGTTAAAGAAAGTGGTAGGCTTGGGTAAAATATATGTCTGAAGTCTAAGTGACTTTATGGGATCAAGGAGTGATGCTTCATAATATTTAGTAAGTGTTAATAGTTTGGATCTTACCTTCCATCTGAAGTGCCAATTACAGCTGGTGAATACTTCATTTCATAGAGAAGAGTTTCTTTTGGCTTAAGAACAAGAGTTGTTTCTCCACTAAGTGCAGCATCCGTTAACACCACGTTTAACTGGAGACTTTCAGCCATAGGATTAGTGATAGGAATTTCAATTTTAGTAGTGTTCTAAAAGCATAAAGAGAGTGAATAATTGACCTTTCAGTGTCAACAGTTTGTAACAGATGATGTAACGTTGATGCTACTGAACGTCACATAGTTTGCAACTTAATAAATAGATTAAAGCCCAGTCGTTAAAATAGAGTACTTTCAGCAAGACTAAACTTACAAGAGGTAGCTAGTCATGTTACTTCTTATTACAATTAGTAATCAGGAAACCTCAAAGTCTCTCTGGCCATTTCCCCATATTAACAGGCTATATAGGAAGGATAGGCAAAATATGGCCCATAGGCCAGATCCCCCACCAAGGGACTCTGTCTGGCCTGCTGTGGGTCTGTTGGCCCCATCCAGCCCAGGGATGAGGGGCAGCTTGGTCCATGATGCATGAGGACATTCCACTACCCGTGGGGTGCACGGTGGGGCAGAGATGGTGCAGCAGCCAGACTTGGCTTTCTGGAAGCCCCCATGGCAGCAGCTTTCTCTGCCTGGCTGCCACTGCCAATGTCTCTGCTGCTATCATTGCTGCCAGACCTGCTGCCCAATGACCCCAGCTTGTGTTCCTTCACCCACCATTGGGGTGCTGAACAGAGTTGGGAGGTGGGATCTCCATGGAAACTGGGCCAGGACCATCGCATGCAAGGTGCACTAGGCTAGAGAGGGGGATAGGATGAAGCCTCAGGTGAGGAGTGGATCATGGCTCTGACCTGGGTCCTGGCCCCATGCTGTCACCAGCCCCCGCCTGCCCATCCCATTCCCAGAAGTCAGATCAACTGACCTCCCCCCACCACCACCACCCTACCTCACTGGCTGGGTCAGCACACTTCCCCTGACCTACAATAGCTTATCAAAACTTTTTAAGTGGCCCTCCAGCCCAAATAATTGCCCACCCCTGCTATATAGCCTAAAGCATGTGGGACATCATGAGCACTAGCAAAACAAAATAAAGCAGTGTCTCTCAAACTGTGGAGCAAAAAAAGTTCCTAAAGGGGATGTACTGGGGCAGATGGAAGGAGAGGAAACAGCAGCAATTTGAGGCGAGAAATGGAAGCAGAAAGTGGCAACATATCACTAGCAGAGAAAGCACAAGGGCATATCAGTGGTAGCAATCAGCAACAATTGGAGACAGGGGGAATCAGTGGCAACTGATGGTGAGAGGAATCACTGATGGGGGATGTCTTGGGGCATAGCTGTCTTAATTCAGCCAGACACCAAGCGGGGGGGAAGCATGCGGCTGGACATGGAGCAGGGAGGTGGGGACAGAGCACAGGTGGGTGGGGACAGAGCACCACTGCCTCCCAGAAGCAGGGCCAAGGCAGAGTAGGGGAGCTCACCAGGCTGGGGGTGAGGGCAGGGGCACCCCTCTGCAGGGCAGGGTAGCTCACCAGGCTGGTATGCAGTGGCAGCTGCCACCGCATGCAAACTCCCCACCCCACAGAGGGGCGCATCTATCTACCCTCTCCCCACCCTGCCCTGGCCCTGGTCCTGGGAGGTGGCAGTTCTCCATCCCCTCCCACCCACGCATACCCCCAGTGGTACATGTACCCCTGTTGACAACCCCTGATTTACAACATATCTACAACATAGGGAGAGGAAGAATATTGCATAAAATACCTGTTTCCCTCTAGGGCTACTTTTGGAGCAGTGTAATAATGCACTGCCCTTTATTTGGGGGTCACTTCAAAAGACACAACAGAGTGCACAGTAATTTTGGTTCCATCTGCCCTAACTGAAAGGTTTATTTTTTGTGTACTATAGAATATTTTATTCGAGAAAATTCACTATTTGCAAATAAGCATGAATCCATATCAGCTTTTACATGTATTGCACACATTTCCCCAAATTAATATTTTCTAGTATGGCGCACACATAATACACATGCCCTTGCTTTTGTCTCTGTCCTTTCACATCCAAACACTTCCAGTGTGCAGGACACACATATTGGATGTAAGACAATTTGGACCTCATGATAGACTTTGACCCAGGCCTTTAAATGGAGCTTTGTCTTTTGCTTCTGAGGTACACTAATTAGTATCACAATTACTGATTGTGATACTCATAATTTGAAATGAGATGAAAATAAATATCTAAGAAATTTAACAATAAAGAGTAAAAAGTTCAACCTGAAATATTTTATATTCCACACACAGCTGTCTGGCCCTAGTTTCATCTTGGCTGCTATTTAGCAAACTCCTTTACATTTAGAGAAAACTGCTATAGGGAGTGAACATACATAAAACACATTTAATGTTCTACAGATGGTTGGGTTACACCAACAATTTAAATCATTCAAGTGCCTTGCATCGGTACGATGCAATTTAAATTTGCAATAAAATATTTTAAGGCTGAAATTAATAGTTTTACTGGTGTAAACAAATTTCTAAATCTATTTACCATTTTATTGCTAAAGGCTTCATAAATGAGACACTCTAAAGCACCTGTATGTTGTGCTTAAGGAATGTTTTTAGGGTAAAGAGGGAAAATTTTTAAGTCTGTTTAAAAAGAAGCTACCAAATATTTTTGAATCACAGCTGATGGAACCTTGGCTTCCAGACCACAAGTCTCCCCTTGGGTTGGGAAATTTGGTGGCGGGGGAGCAGTGGCCATTAATACAGCCATGCTCCCTGCCCCACAAAACTCACAATCCACAAGCCCTGCATGGCCTGTTGGAGTCGGGCTGTGGCCCCTTCCTACTGCACAGAGCTGAGTGATGCCCCACTCCTTCTCCTCTAGATCAGGGCCAGGCCACACTCCCTCCCTCCACATTTTTTAGTACACTTGAACTTTTCCACACAGGTAGTACACTTGAACTTTTGCACATAGGTAGAAGTAACACTAGTAAAAGTCAAAAGACTTCCACCTGGTCTGAGGGAGGTGCTTCTCAAACAGATCCAAGACATCACTTACCAGAGGAGACACAAAAGAACCAAAGCAAAAATAATTCCCATGCAGTTTAATGGTAGAGTATTTGCAGTGTTCATTTGAAATCAGGCAGAAGGCTGGGCAGGGTGGCACCTTACAGACTAACTGTTTCAGAGGCATAAGCTTTTGTAGTGACCACCTTCTTTTGCCTACAACAGCTTATGAATCTCTGAAGCAGTTAGTCTGTAAGGTGCCATCCTGCCCTGCCTTCAGGTTTACAGTAGTTTAATTAGAGTCACACTTTGGGGAAAATTCCTATTTCACCTTTTTGTGCTTAAGTCTAGGGACAGAAGTTAGACATAAACCAGTTTAAGTGGTCAGAAACAGGTTGTTACCTGTAACAGAACAGAAGTTCAGTGAACATAAACCACTTTGAAAGGGCACAGACAGAAGTGACAGTTTTCACCCAATCTGGCCATGGAAAGCAGTTTATAGCTGTGACCAAATATAAGTGAATGGCTGTAAACAGCTTCAAGAATGGCTGATCAGGTACAAATCCGACCCCTCATTGCAAGCAGGATCAGATGAAAACATTGCATAACAGAGTGTTTTGCATAACTTTTGTCTGCTCTGTCTCCCACCCTGAATCTGTTTTCAGAATCGGAGGGTGGGGGAAGTGAAGGGAGTGGAAGAAGTTTGGTCTGGGAGTTTTTCAGCCCCTGCTGGCAGATGGGGCGGGTGTATTGGAACCCCCAAAATGCCCAAAACTCAGATAACCCTGGGTGGATTTAGTATCAGACTTAACTGATTCAAGTCAAAGCAGTTAATGGAACTTCTGTCCTTGGTCATAGTTTCATAGTTTCTAGGGTCGGAAGGGACCTGAGCAGATCATCTAGTCCG
>NW_017728906.1:50387005-50400189 GCF_001723895.1 Crocodylus porosus | reverse complement strand
TGGGGACCACGTTGGCCCTCTTCCAGTCCTCCGGTACCTCACCAGAGCACCACGAGTGCTCATAAAGTTGTGCCAGGGGACTTGCAATGACCTCGGCCAGTTCCTTTAGAACTCTAGGGTGGAGATCATCCGAACCAGCTGATCCGGTCCCTTCCTTGTTCAAGTTAACTCACGGTCCCCCAGCATCCCAGGATGCTTTGCAGCCCTGGGCTGTGCTGCCTGCCCCAGAAGAATAGGGTCTGCCCCACCTCTCTGCTTCTAGCCTCCTCTGGCTGGCTGAGAAAGTGGTGGTGGGGAAAAACCAACTCCTCTGGCCCAGCACTGGACCCCCAGCTGGGTGCAGCCTAGTGCAGGGGGTGGAGGGTTGGGGGAAAATGGGACTTGGCTCCACTCCAGGATCCCAGAGCCAGGAGCAGGGCTGGAATTTCCTAGCCATGCTCCCCAACTCAGTCTCCAGCCTGGCTGGGGCAGGGGTCAGGTTGCAGGAAGCCCACACTAGGACTTGGCTCTGACCCCAAAAACTGGGATCCAGGAGCTGGCTGAAGTCCCCCAGCTACACCCCATCTAGTCTCTGGCCCATTTGAGGAGAGGCAAGGAAAGCCAGAACCAGGCTTTGGCTCCACCCTCCCCCTTCCCCCCAGAGCCAGGAGTGTGGCTGGAGTACCCAGCCCAAATCCTGATATGAAGGAAGGGGGTGTGGCCCAGCCCCACGGAGGGGAAGGGGCACAGCCCTGTTTTAATGGGCCACGTGGGGCTTTGGGTTTGTGAGTTTGGCAGGGCAGGGAGGGTGGCCATATTAATGGCCACTGCTCCCCCACTGCCAAATTTTATGACCCAGAGGGAGCCCCTCGGGCTGGATGCCAATGCTTTGTGGGCCACATCTGGCCCACAAGCCAGAGGTTGAGCACACCTGAGCTAGGCTTGGGCTAAGAGGTGTTAGGATCCACCTCCTCCTCCCCTTTACTCCTCTTTACTTCTGAGAGGCATGCATGTACCTTGGCAATCTTATCCCACCACAGGTCAAAACAGAATCCAAACTGTAAGCGCCCTGCTACACATTCAAATTAAGGCTAGATAAAAACTAGCTGTAGAGTTGTTACACATTTTCAAGCACTAACTCTATAGCTGGTTGGGACTTTTTATAGCCGAATAGTCATTTTTATTGTGTGATAATTACTTTGCTGGTCTCAATTTACTGCACAATTAAGCAGTTATTTGCATAATATAAGTAATGAGTAGCAGAGGCCTAAATACCCAAAGCTGCAGTTACATCACTACCTCACGGCTAAGGGCTACCTAAGGACTTAGGGTTGAGCCTTTGATGATCACTTTAGTTTTGCAAAAACTCTGAGAGAAGGCAGGAGACAAAGGAAACTTCAGGAAAGTAGAGGAAGCATAAGAAGAAGGTGGGAATGGAAAAGTAGTCTTGATACTGTACAAACAAAACTCGCTACACTGTTGCTGTTAAACAGCTTCATTGTCTCCTAGGTACCGAAAAATCCAGGCGCTGTAGAACTTCATTGAAGTAAAATTCCTAGATGTTTAAACCTCTTTTAGAGCTGTATTTCTGAATTCCTAATTCTAATCAAAGAATTCCTTAAAAATGTATCTATACCAATAACCAATATCTAGGCATACGCAGGGTATTATGCTGCCTATATTCAACTATACATTGCATGGCACTCTCTTTGTTAACATGAAAAGTGATATTATATAGTACTTGCTGGAAATAATTTTCCTGATATTTGGCATAGAAAAGATTTTCTATATACTCATCCCCATTCTGAAACTTCCCACTTTTGTGGGAGCAGACTTCAAAGATCTGCAATGGTAAAAAAGCTAATACGCTTAAAACTGCTGCTACCAATTTGTTATTGAACCTCAAATAAAAAAAAATTTACCTATAAAAAGCAGGTTTAGAAAGCATTCCGCTTTCTCTACGTTAGTTCATCTTTAATGAAACACTGCAGTTCACAGAATGTACTGAAAGATTTTGTTTCCACCTCCACCAACAACTAACTTCTCACAATTACGCTACTTCTTTATATTACAGAAATTTCAGAGAACAGGATAATTAAAGGGCCTCTGTTGCTCTCTGACTGAAATACATAAAATGGAGATTAAGTTGTTAATGGTGGAAATTGTAGTTTGAGACAAAACAATTTAAGTTGTTTTTCTACTTATGACTCTTTGCAAATTAACTGGAGATTTTAAAAAGTGATCAACAGCAAAATCTAGTAGTTGTATCACAGCCAAAGGAAAAATAAGACAAAATAGTGAAAGAGCTATTATGGCGATGATATTAATTAAGCCAGGCTATGTTACAACTTAACCTTATTTCAGTCTAATGCTAATGTTAAAAATGACTTTTGCCACACTGAAAGCATTGTCTGCTGAAGTCTGAACCCAAGGCCACCATTAGTATTGTGCAGAAGGAGTATTAGATTTAGTATGCCTGCCTGTGTGCGCTAAAGACTCCAGTTTACATTTGTTCTGTCAATAACATTTTAGGAGACTCTGATGATCTTTTATTTTTAGCAACTGATACGTGAGCTCCTAGGATCCACCTCCTAGGCATCATCCTGATAGGTCACCTTGTTGTACAGACAGATGAAAAATACAAAATGGAGATTAGAATGCCAATGGTGGAAACTGTAGTTTGAGTCAGATAGATCTCCTGCTCAAGGGAACTATTTTAGGTGATTGACATTTTAGCAAATCCTCGTCATCTTTCCTCAGAAACAGCCAGATCATTTTCACAGTACACAATTTCTTTTCTGTCTCATGAACTAGATCAAATTCAATACAGTAGATCAGTACACAATGTTCCCTGTCATGTTTTTGACATTCATAGTAGCAGATCAGTACGCCATCTTTGGGTAAAACTCTTTGAAATTTCAGAAGGAAGAATTTCATTCATAGATTTTGCTGAGGAACTTCATTCTGCAAAAACAACACATCAGACACCTGTTTCATATCTGTTTTTGTCTCAGATTGTTGATTACTGCCTGTGGGAAAACAGGGTGTGAACTTATCGCAAGGATATGTTAACAGTGAGGTGCACAGCCAAAGTCAATGCTATACTATCAAGAATCTTGTTAACTCAAAAATGAATCCTGTTCATCTGAAATTATGATACATCTTGAAGAGAAACTAATGGGCCATCATTTGAGAATGATTTTGGATCCTCAACAGTTTCTGGGCTGCTGTGTAATTTTAGTAGCCAAAAGTACCCTTTTTTTCCTTCAGCTGCAACTACCTAAAGGAATGCGCAACCATTTCTCTGAGTTCTATGCTTGACATTTATAAACAGTACAAGCAAAAATGCTTGTCATGAATGATGGGGTGGGGGAGAAAGGCAGAGAGGGGACAGAGACCCACATCTGGCCCCGCACCCCCCACCCACCACTCAGGGTCCAGCCCTGCTCCTGCCCCCCGCCGCCACTCTGGGTCCTACCTCATTCCCTTCCCACTACCACTCTAGGTCCTGACCTGCTCTCCCACCTCCTGCCAATGTTCTGGGTCATGCCCCACTCCCCTGCCACTCTGGGTCCAGCCCCACTCCACTCCCCCTCCCCGCTGCTCCATGTGTAGGGTGGTGTGACATGCAGCTGCGTGGGGGTTGGTACGAGGAGCAGCCAATACATGGGGAGCACCCGCTGGCTGTGTGGTGCAGGGAGTGGCCCCACGGTGTGGTGCAGGGCACGCAGGTTGGCGTGGTGCATGGCCACGTGGAGGTGGGTAGCATGGGCCACAGCGTGGGAAGTGGCCACAGCAGGGGGAGCACCACGTGGCATGGGGAGCAGTCCTGGGGTGTGGCATAAGATGCGTGGGGTGTGACTGCAGGGCATGGCCCAGAGAGCAGCTACGTCATGGGGGCATAGGGAACACCCACCAACTGTGGCCACATGATGTAGGCAGCAGCCCTGGGGTGTGGCTCAGGGCCTGGAAGGGATGTGGTGCGCAGCCATAGGGTATGCAGTGGGAAGTGTCCATGGTGTGGGGACATGGCATGGGGAGTGGTGCAGGGTGCATGCAGGGGGCATGGATGCTCCAGGGCATGTGGCATGCAACAGCAGGGCAGGGCACAGGAAGAGGCCATGGCACAGGGATGCAGGGAATGCCCACTGACTGCAGCTGTGTGGCAGGGCAATGGCCCTGGGGTGTGGTGTGGGGCAGAGCATGTGGGAGGCATGATGTGTGGCCATGGGGCATGACACAGGGAGTGTCCATGACACAGTGAGTATCCACAGGCCTGCGTGGTGCAGAGAGTGGCCCTAGGGTGTGGCATGGGGCGTGTGGGGGGTATGACATGTGGAGGGGGTGGCTTGACATGTGGAGGCCATGCAATGAAGGCATGCAGGGGGTGGCATGAGGCTGCATGGTGTGGCATGGGAAGTGGACTCAGGGTGTGGTGAAGGGCATGGGGGGGTGTAGCATACAGGGGGTGATGTGGTGCATGGCAGGGCACTGTGCAGATGGGATGGCACTTAGCCACAGGACGTGGTGTGAGCAGCTACAGCATACCGAGTGCCTCCCAGTTGCAGCCATGTGGCATGGGGAGTGGCCCTGGAGTGGGGCATGGGGCGCATGAGGGAGCATGGTGCATGGTTGCAGTGGGGAAGGGTTGGCACACAGCTGAAAGGTGTGGCATGGAGAGTGGCTGCTGTAGGGGAGCACCCACCGACTCTGTGGCATGGGGTGTGGCTATGGGGTGTGGTGCAGGGCATGCATGGGGGAGCATCGCACACAGCTGTAGGGTGCTGCAAGGGGAGCGAGTGCAAGGGCACACCCCACCCTGCAGCTATGGCCACACCCAGCGGGTGCTGCCTTACTCCCCATGCCAGGTCCCCACACAGCACCCTGAGGCTGCACACCACACCCCCTGTGCCACACCCTCACATACCCAGTTTGCCATGCAGCCACAGCTGGCAGCCCCTGCCCACAGAGGGGTTGCAGCCTCAGGGTGCCACAAAGGGAGCAAGCATGGGGGATGCGCCCCACACTGTGGCGACATGCTGCAGCCAGCAGGCACTACCCAGATGCCCCCATGCTGGCTCCCAACACACCCACATGCCATGCCTCCCCCATGCCCCACAGCCAATGGGCACTCTCCACATGGTGAGGCCTGGTTTGCAGCCATGTGCCCCCCCACATGGCCATGTGCCATGCCCCCTCTCCTGTCCTCCCCTCCCCACCACCTCTACCTGTGTGTCTATCTGTCAGTAATGCTCCGGGTGGCATATCTGCAGTGGGCCCAGAGTGTTACAGACAGACACCCAGCCAGAAGCGCCATGCCGTTTATTGTATTAGAATCTTCGTACTTTCATATAATAAATTTTACAATATATGGCACTACCCTAAAAACCAATCTGAAATTTAAACTATGCCTTGCCTATATCATGCTCAGTAGCCACACTGAAGGTATTAAAATATTTACCAGCTATGCTGGCTAATTTGCCACCAATCCTGGTGATTCTAGTTCTGCGAAGATCTATTTTACTTAGGTTCTCTCTATTTGACAGATTGTTTATTCTCATGGAGTGCCACAACTAGGAACTACCTGTTCCTCTGGGTGGAGGAAGACTGCACTGTATTAAGGCATCTGTTCTAGCTGATCATACTGTTTTTGCCTACTCTGCTACCATGAGGTTGGACTAGTACTGGAATTCAGTTCTTTAGCTAGGGGATCCAACCATTCTGATGTTTTTATTCTGTATCCTTAGTTTACAGGGCCTCAATTATTAGCCTAACTGCTTTCAGCATGTTTGCTTCATTATCTGGTGTAATTGTCTTAGTGTGATTCTATACACACTAAGAACTTTAAGAATCCGTGTTTCTGTGTATTCAGAGGAGTGTTTCTCTGTCATATCTTTGCCAGAGTTCAAAGAATAATTTGCTGTGCAACAGTATACTGAATGACAATCCCAAAAAGCAATCACCCAAGTCATATGACATTATCCACTTTCATTTAAATTAGTCTTCCACTGCATTCTTTTTTGATTCCTTTGCAAATAGTGATAGCAGGTGTGGCAACCTTCTCTTGAATATTTTCAGCCTTCACTGTAAGTTTTGCTCCCAGGCCTTCTTAGAACAAGGTAAAAAGTTTGTGAAATCCTGAATCTTCTGTCAACTGAAATGGTCTTCCAATATATAAGAATTACAATAACTAATTCTAAGCAACCACCCAAAAAGGCAGCTGTAGGAGGGTAGGGATTATTAACCTCAAATAGATCTGGGGGAGACTCTCCTGCCATGACTTGTGATGGGAGAAAAATGGAATTAATACCTACCCCGATGAAATACGTGATAAAATGAAGTTCAATGTTAGCCAGTCACAAAGATTCCTTTTTATTGAACAATTCCCTCAGATACATATGCTGAAATAGGTGCTTGTCTCTTTAAGCAGCACACTACTGCTTTTCTTGTGTCCTGGGTTTGGCTCCTGAACCCCATTCTTTGCTCCTCCAGGGTTTCTGTTCCCGCTCCCCCATCGGTGTCCCAGCAGACACCTTCACCCCGGTAAGCAAGGATTTCTCTCTCACCTTTCTGGGTGTTGGGGGTTGGAGCGAAGTCCGGCTGTGCCTTGCTCACCAGTCTGCGTTCCCTTCACCCAACTGGACTTCTCTCATTCAGTTGTTCCAGGTCATGCTGCTCAATCCTCTGCGCAGCCTTTTTTCTCTCCATGCCCCTGGGAGCGGCTACTTGTTCCAAGAGGCTTCCTTTTATGCCTCCCCACCCCGCGGGTTTGCGAAAGTCGGGCGTTTGCCCGCAAAAATTAAAGTAATTAATCACCAGTGTCAGCTTTTCCTCAGCCACTATACCACTAGCATATTCCCATGCTTGCCACACTCTTGACCCTGCCTGGTTACTCTCAGTCATTCCAGTAGCAGGGTTATAGTGTCATCCTGTTATAGCAGCTTAATTGGTTTTATTGTAGTTGCTTTTGTTTTTAACATAGAGTCCAAAGTAGCTTGTATTGTAGTTGACTCCTGGGTGTGGATTCATCAGGACTACATACATGCTGTGGTCATATCTTTTTTTTACTCAGCTTTCCTTTTTTTCTAAGCAAAGCACAGCATGCTCCTTGGGTTGGTGCCTTGGAATATGCCTTCCCAAATGGGCAGCACTGGTCACAGACAAGGCTGAACTGCACTCTGGTTCCCCAACTTGATAGATATTTTTGACATCATTATATTTAAAGAATTTTCTCACAAGATTTTGTTGATTTCTCCCTGTGATTAATTATCTATCATTAGAATAAATTACAATAATGCTGTAAACAAAAGGGAACGATGCAGCCAAGCTGCCTATTTCAGAATCTAAACAACTGTGATTATGATTAGTAAAGTGGTGGCAAAGATGTTGGAGAAGTAGTGACTGATATATCACACAGAAGAGGAATATAGCACAGCTGCAGGCTGCCTTCCCATCAGCAATGCTTAGATAGGGTGCCTAACAGAAAGAACTTTTCTGGGAATGGATGAAGTTTCATTAGGGTTTAGGGAAACACAGTTCCCTCAGCGGGAAATTTAGGACTGAGGGATAAAGCTAGGGCTATCCTTTGTTTTGGGAAATGCATTGCAGTAGTCTGAATGAGGCAGCATGACCAGGGAACACCTCCCTAACCTTCATCCTCCCTAGCCCCCTTTGCCATTACTAGCCATTATTCTCAAAAAGAGTGCTAAAAGCCTGCTAATTCCCTCCCATCCCTGCTAACCTTGGGACTGGGCATGGCAATTCCCCAGGAACAGCAAGACCGGGCAATTTCCCATCTCTCCAAATCAATGACAGCCTTGTGTCCTTGAGAATCTTTTGTTCCATTTAATTTATAAGTGCATCTCAGAAGAAAAACTTTAGAGGCCAGGTAAACTGAAATAGTTGTACATCTCATTGTTCTCTTTTCTTAGTGTTTTTTCTGCGATTTGAAGAGCAAACAGCCGAAAAAAGATTATTACTGTACTGGCTGTTTTCAGAAAGATTTGGGGGGTTAGAAAGAGCTGAGTCCAGCTGAGTGGTGCCTTGGCTTCTCTCAGATCTGCAATCAGCTAGCTTGCCAGGTGGCAGAACCAGCACTGGAGCTTTCAAAATGGTCCCTAAAGAATGGATAGGAACACTGTAAGGTTGCACTGATAAGATTGATTATGCCAACACAATAAAGCTATTCCAATACATCCTAAAACAGTACTGCAGTGATACAGACTGATGTGTGATGCTCCCTAGGAGCACAAGTCATGGTGTGAATGCATGCAAATTATAGATAGCTGGTTTTTTAACACATTATGTGTTAGACAGATGCAATACCAACCCTCTTGGGTATACAACGAGTTGTGAAGATAGAAGACAGACAAATATTAGGATGGAGAAAATTGGAAGTACTAAGGTTCCATAGTCTGGTTCATATTTGTGCTTTATAAGCTTATATGAAGCTCAGCCTCAGGTTTGGTTTTTATTAATACAGAATTTAATAAGCCTCAGTTCAGCTCAGACTTTCCACTCAGGCTGGGCTAGTTTAAAGGATTCTCTTTCAGGATTGCTTTCCGACATACTAAACCTTCCTTTCTAGAAAGTCAGTTCCATCTTCCATATGTCTATGTTACTGAACCTCTTCCATTAGCAAACCAGCAATAGGAAACTTAGCTTTTTATCCATACATTAAGGAATTACTACTTGGGTTGAAGTGTTTTAGGCAATAATCACCAGTCACTTAGATAGACCACATGCAAAAATCCAAGATTCTGCTTGCTGCCAATGAAAAGAACCCTTCACTTTCTACGCTAAAATTCCTAGCCAGACGGCAATTACCTTAAACCTCATACTTTCTTATTTTATTCCCCTTTGCTGCAATGTGTCACTAAGGTTACTATTTCCGGAAAAGAATGTTGTCTAGCAAATGATCAGGGAGACAGAAACTATAGTTGAGATAAGTGCAGATTAATTTGGAAGAACTTACTGAAGACTTGATTCTTTCCTGATAAATAGACTCGGAAATGCTATTAATATTAATACTTAAGAGCTGTAACCATTTTTACTGACATTTGAGAAATTTAAATAAAATCTAATGCTAGACAGTATGTACTACTTGAAAATTGTTAAAATGCTATGTATAGTTTAAAATCATTATTGTGTACCAAATACACTAGATCTATGTTCACACTCTTTTTTGACTCAAAGTACTCCTCATTAGAATCAAGACACCATTCCATAACTTTTGTAAACTGAGTGGCACCCCGTTTTACAAACTTAATTTTTATAGTATTTACCTCCTTGCAGTGGAGCTAAACAGTTGGTACAGGAGAATGGTAGTCACAGATAAGCCTGAGCCTGCACTTAGCTGCTTACCTCCTGGTACCTGTGACACCCTTCAAAGGATCTTGCATTATGCCAGAGTGCCAGAATACCTTGGTTGAGAATCAACTTATTAGACAAATCAAATTCACCCTTGTTGTGTATTTGGAATCAAGTACACTTGCAAATAGTCACATTACTCAAAACTGGATGTTTTGTTTAGACAAGCAAATAATTAGTCATAAGGCATATTCATCACAAACTAATTTGGCATGAAAAACAGTGATTCACATGTCCTAGCACAGATCCTTGTAACTATTAAAATAATTTCTAAAGAGTTGCTTTTAAAGCTTCAAAAAAGCTATAAATGCTTCACTTATGAATACACATATGAATGGGATACCTATCTGGGTTCATGGATAGTGCTAATGTAAATTCCACAGCTTTCTTCATAACTAGTCTTTAACAATGCTGGTGTTTGTCCAAGACAATTACCTGCTGCTGCCAATCAATTGTATATGCCTGCAGGTGATATTTACAGGCATACCTCATTTTATTGTGCTTCGCTATATTGCGCTTCGCAGATATTGCATTTTTTTTTACAAATTGAACGTTTGTGGCAACCCTGTGTCGAGCAAGTCTATCGGCGCCATTTTTCCATCGGCGCCATTGTTCCAACAGCATTTGCTCACTTCGTGTCTCTGTGTCACATTTTGGTAATTCTCGCAATATTTCAAACTTTTTCATTATTATTATATTTGTTATGGTGATCTGTGATCTTTTGAAAGAAGTTCTACTGTGGGTAAAATGCTATCAAACAGCATCGCATGCTACAGAGAAATCTTTCGTGAAAGGAAGAGTCAATCGATGCGGCAAACTTCATTGTTGTCTTATTTTAAGAAATTGCCACAGCCACCCCAACCTTCAGCAACCACCACCCTGATCAGTCAGCAGCCATCAACATCGAGGCAAGACCCTCCACCAGCAAAAAGATTATGACTCGCTGAAGGCTCAGATGATGGTTAGCATTTTTTAGCAATAAAGTATTTTTTTAATTAAGGTATGTACATTGTTTTTTTTAGACATAATGCTATTACACTCTTAATGGACTATAGTATAGTGGAAACATAACTTTTATATGCACTGGGAAACCAAAAAATTCGTGTGACTCGCTTTATTGCAATATTCACTTTATTGTGGTGGTCTGGAACTGAACCCGCAATATCTCCGAGGTATGCCTGTACTTTGGATAGCTGTCTTAGGGTTACCATATTTCCAGTTTGAAAAATGGGGACACCTGTGGGGGGAGGGAGAAAGGGGATATAATTGTGGGAGTATAGTGATATGCCTGTGCCCTGCTGCTGCCCCTTACTCCTGATCCACTGTACCCTGCCCCCAAGACAATGCTGGTGCCCCACATGCAACCTGCTGCCCACGCAGCATGCTCTCTCTCGCTCTCTCACTTGCTCTCCCTCTCTCATCTGCCTGCAGCTGCTGGGGCCTGCGCTCAGAGCACGTGATGCCCCAGCCTCCAGTTACCTGCCCCACTGTCCCCAACCCCAAGGAGCTCCTTGCTTGGCCAAGCCAGAAGTGCCAGGGAAAAGCAGAGTCAGAGCAAAATCCCGGACATTTGGTTGCATTTCAAAAACCCATCTGTATGGAGGACAGAGGACCAAAAAAAAGGACATGTCCAGGAAAACGCAGACATATGGTAACCGTAAATTGTACCCTGCACTGCACGTGTTCTTTACTGAGTTTGCACTGTTTTTTTTCCCTATTGAATACCCACACTTTTAAAGGTTGTACCTCTAGTAGTGGATCATTTAAAGACAAATGAGGAACAAGTGAAAGATGCAACATTTCTTACAAAACATAACCCCTCCTCAAAAGCTTCATTAATAAGACACATCTTGCAAAGTCATAATGATAATAGAGGTGGCAACAGCAAGATCCTGGGTCAGTGCTTGGAGTGTAAATGTATTCCAAACACATGCTAGGGATCTTATTAGAGCTTCAAAAGCACTGTAAAGGTTTTGCCTCAGCACATTTTCATGCTCATTTAAACCCCTGGTTTATTGTTATAAAGTATAATAACTTTTCCATGTTTAATGTTTATTTCTATCCTGAGAGAGAGATAAATAAATAATACTTCACAACCAGATTCCCTGGGAGTCAAGGCTAGGTGGTAGCAGGGTACCATTCATGCTTTCAGCTAATTGTTTTCAAAGCCTGCTCTGAAGTTCAAAAGTTGAGAGACGAGACATGGTGAGCGTCTGCATTTTACGAAGTGTTCCATTTCTTTTTTCTGTCTGAACAAAATAGATTTAATGATAGGTCTTTTGATTATCATTAGACAATTTCAACTTCTTGAATCAAATGAAAGTAAAAGGCTGAGGGCCAGATTCAGCATCAGATTTGTTGGTTCTGTCTGTGAAACAGGTGCAAGAATTAGCTTAGGCAGCCAATGAACTTTGCCTGCTATATGTGCTGAGTTCAATATCAGTGAAACTTGGGAGGAGAGGTTTTATCTCCATCCTAATCTAGGATATTAGCAATTGTTAACATTCTCTGATAACACAATAATGGCACCAAGTCAAAGCATAGACACACATGACCATTTTAATAATGATCAAAAGCACATGCAAGGCTGCTTAGAGAGGTGAACTATGTAGGTGGAGAGCTTTGTCTGGTTTTGTTTGAGTAGAGGGCTGTATTTGGGAGTGAAGGAAGCAGAATCCACTATAGAAAGGAATGCAGGGAAGGAGACGGAGACACGGCTTGACAAGAGTTGAGAAAAGGCCTAAGAGAGAGAGTTTTGGGCTAAGTGCAGACTGAAAGAAAGGGGCTTGGAGCTGTGGATGGACATTGTCTTGTTGACTGATTTCTGTTTGTTCAGTGTTAGTTCCTGCTTGTTCAGGTAAGCAGGATTCAATGAAAGATACCTGGCTCTGGACATGTCTACACTTGCATTAAGTTTAGTACTGTAATAACAGGTACTTAATGTGCCATAATCAGTGCTACTATGCGGTAGTGCTGGTACATTTTTTATGTGATGCTAATGTGAAGTAGACTAATTCTACTGTGCATGAACACATTAGTTTTTGCCATGATATACTAATGCACAGTAGAATTAGTCTATTGTGCTTCCAGCATCTTGTGTAGATGAGCCCTCTGGCATCAATCTCACCCTAACGGAAACAACTTACAGGACCCAGTACTTTGGTTAACCGCTTAAGCCCAAACCACTTGGTAAAAATCCTGTGCGGTGACTAATGGAACATAGTGATTCTTAGTCCTTATTTTCATAGATTTCATAGATGTTAGGGCTGTGTGACAGGGAACCCAAACCCTGTCACGAGGAAGAAGGGGCTCCCTTATAAGGCCAGAACCTTCTGGGCATGGAGGGCTGGTGAGGAAGGGGTTAATTGCTGAACTGGGACGGCTAGCCAGCTGACTGGAAGAGGCAGAACTATAAAAACCCTGGGTGGAACGGCAGTAGGGAGGTCAGCAGCCGAAGGGGAAGCAGTCCCCCTGAGAGCTCCAAGAAGAAGCTTGGGCAGCGGCCCTTGGCAGGAAGGGGGGAAGCCATGAAAGCCCCAGCGAGGTGACCACTGCATCCACAACCAAGACTAGCCAGCAGTGCGGAGCCAAGACTCGAAGAGAGTTCATGTAAGCTGATGGTGCATTGATTAAGCATGTACAGTTATTATTATTTTTGTGTGTGATTATTAAATAAGTCTGGTGGTCTGGGAGAGGCTATTGGGGGTCGGAGAAGCCCTCATTTTCAGGACCCTTTTCAGAGTGGGTACCTGGTGCCAATGGGGGCATGGATCCCGGTATTTGAAGGGGTATTTTAAAAAGGTCAGGGAGGCCTTGTGCACTGGAGTGTGATTGTG
>NW_017728906.1:50378785-50386994 GCF_001723895.1 Crocodylus porosus | reverse complement strand
AGTATAGTGTAAACATAACTTTTATATGCACTGGGAAACCAAAAAATTCATGTGACTCGCTTTATTGCGATATTTGCTTTATTGCGGTGGTCTGGAACCGAACCCACAATATCTCCGAGGTATGCCTGTATAAAACCGCCTTTAGAGGTGAGAACATTTCAATTTCTATGGCCATTCAAACTTTGGCCTGTCTTCAGAAGCTGCCAACAAGGATTTCTGTGCTGATTTCCATGATATATACCTCTACTCACTAGGAACTGGAATGAAACAATGAACTCATTTCCAAAAGGCCAAAAAGCAGCCGTCAGACATTAATGCTCTTTGGCCCCTACCATCCTAGACAATAATGATTATTATTTTAATGCCAAGGATGTGCTCACATTGTAGTAGGTGCATAGGTAGAGTTCCTGCACTGATTCAAACAGCCTAGAAGAAAAAGATACTGCATCCCATTTCCAATCATGTTAGTCACGTACTCCAAGTCATAGCAGAAACTCATATTTAAATAAAAAATTACATTTTTTCTTAGTTAATAACACTTCCTAATGCCTTGACATATTTATTTTCCAATCAGCTCTCCAAACCACTGATCTGAGAACTGTATTTATTTGTGGTCTTTACCTGTGCAGATTGAAAGACAGTGTGTTTACGGTTCTGCGTAAATTTGCTACTTGGCAGGTTCTATCTTAATGGTTATTCTCACTATTTCAGAAGCCTTATACCTTCTCCCCCATGTAAGTAGCATAAGTTAAGAGGGAATCTATTCTAATCAATGTTTTAGAAATACAAGTGTAAGTGTCCCTCTACTCATGCAGGTAAAGACACAATGGGATCTACTGCATGATTCACACAATTGAGCCTTCTGCCATACCATACATGAATGTCCAGAGGAACAATTGTGGGATTCTGCATTAGATCCTATTGAGATTTATTGCCAGTCTATGTAGAGCATTAGGTCATGATCCTAGGCTACCCCTGCACCAGCTCCTGTGAGCCCCAGACCTGGCAGGACTTGCAGCAAGGGCAATATTCCCCACATTGCCCCCACTGCAAGCCCCATAACCAACATGATTAGAACAAGCTACAGTTATTACACATTTTTTGTGGAATAACTCTGTGGCTTATTCCTTATTTTATCATTTCATTAATTGGTTGGACATGTAGCTGAGTCACAACTTAAGGCAGGATTAACTATGGAATGAACATGTGCTGCTGCTATTTGTCCCATGGAAAGTGCACGCTTCTGTACATGTGGGCTCATCCCCACAGAACTGACTGATGTGGTTTATTCTCTCCTCCATCTTTTCATTCCTACCCCCCTAGCTACTATACAGATGAAAGATTTTCAAATGTTAATAATTTATCCTACTTTTAGATTACTACCATTTTGTAAGATGTATAAAGGTGCATTGGTTTGATTTATTTGATTTATTTTTAGTTAAAGTGATTAATAATTATAGTCTTCCCAAATTCCATTTCCCCCCAGAAAGCATGTTGCCATGTTCTTTCACAGAAAAATATTTTTATGCTACCACCTGTTTTAAAACCACACTTTAAAAATCATTCTTAGGATATAGTTCATAACTTCAGGTTACTCAGTTCTCAAGAACGCTATTCAAGTGTCAGCCATGTATAACAAGAGCTTTTAGATTCTAGTTTACTTTGGGATTTATGGGAAAATAGTACCTCACAGCTATCAAATTGTTTTCCATTTACAAAGTTTCAAATTACATAAGCATAAAACACTTTCATAACTATATGTTTTTAAATATAATCAGACAATAAAATAATTAAACAAGAAATATTTACTAAAAGAGACAGTACAGTAGTTTAAAATGAAGTTTCATTGACTTTTAAATTGTTACGCTGTAATTACAGAAAGCTCTCCAGATTCTACATATAAAATGATACATAGTTTTAGTCCAAATTATGCAAGTATTTGCTTATATAAATCAAGGTACTAGTTCCTGTTGGCTGAACATTCTCTTAGAATGATACCAGAATTCAGACCTAGTGACGTCAGGATGACCATTAAAAAAAAAGAAACGTTACCAACAAGGTTGTTGAAGTTAATAGTATGTACTGGCTTCTTCCAAACTGGCTGGGCTACTTCATTTTCAAGAATGCCTGAATATTCACTTCATTTAGGAGGAGTCTTATTTATTAGGGGTCTCAGTGTTTAAATTATACTTCAACAGCCAAGAATGTCAGGTATCCTTCACAAATATTGAGGGACAGTAGCATAACTGGGGGTGGGTTAGCAAGTCACTAGCCCCAGGTGCCAAGATGGGGGTGAGGAGTGAGGGGTGAGCATAGCAGTTGTAGCAGTCACTGCCACCAGCCTGGTCACTGCTGCTGCCCTGGCTTCTGCTGTTTCCCCACATGCAGAAATTGCTTTTTACACCCCAGGTAAGAGGCATTCTTCCAGTCGTTCAGGAGTCCTTTAATTGCACTTGATTCCAGTTCTGTTAAGAAAGGTGGCTTGAACAGTGATTCTATGGGCCTCATTATATCTTATGCTGTGAGCCACACAAATGCTGATTGGCTTAGTGCTAGCTTGGAGTTTGGAGCACCTTGAGGCTAGGAACCTTCACTATCTCCCACCTGTACAGCTGTGACTTTCCCCTAGGTTTGTGAGCAGGGCTTGTGAGCCAGGACAGGCTTCTATCTTTGCTCCAGAGGCAGAGGTGTGACAGATGGGTTGTGGGGGGCAGGTGGGAATATATAACTGTCGACATCACCTGCCTTCCCTGGAGCCTGGTGAGGGCGCAGGCAGCATGCTGCTGGCATCACAATGAGGCAGCATCTTCATTACAGTAGGTAAACTAATCCATGCAATAAATTCTAATGTTCTTTAAACATTTTTGTTCCATAACCCAAATCAGGCTTTGTTTCACAAATTCATAGATGCTAGGGTCGGAAGGGACCTCAACAGATCATCATCAGATGACCCCAGTCAGGTGCATGTCCAGCCTTTACTTAAAGACCCCCAAGGTAGGGAGAGCACCACCTCCCTTGGAAGCCCATTCCAAATTCTGGCCACTCTTACCATGATCAAGTTTTTCCTGATATCTAGACTAAATCTGCTCTCTGTCAGTTTGTGACCATTGTCCCTTGTTAGTCCAAGAGGCGCCCTCGTGAACAGAGCATCTCCAATCCCTTGCTGCGTCCCCCTAATGAATCTGTAGGCAGCCACAAGATCACCTCTCAGCCTTCTTTTGCAGAGGCTGAAGAGTTCCAGGTCCCTTAGTCTCTCCTCATAGGGCCTATCCTAACCATATGAATGGCCCTGCTCTGGACTCTCTCAAGTCTACCAACATCCTTCTTGAAGTACAGCACCTAACACTGGATGCCGTACTCCAACTGTGGTCTGACCAATGCCGCACAGAGGGGAAGTATCACCTCCTTGGATCTATTTGTCATGCATCTGCTGATGCATGATAAAGTGCGGTTAGCTTTGCTGATGATTTCATCACACTGACGACTCATGTTCATCTTCAAGTCCACTAGGACTCTGAGATCCCTTTCCACTTCTGTGCTGCTGAGAGGGTTACTTCCCAGACAGTAGGTGTGCTGAATATGTTTGCGCTCTGGGTACAGCACTCTGCACTTGTCCCTGTTGTACTGCATCCTGTTGTGTACAGCCCACTTTTCTAACTTGTCCAGGTCTGCCTGCAATTGTTCCCTACCCTCTGGAGTGTGCACGTCTCCCCACTTCTTAGTATCATCCACTAACTTGGAGAGAGTATACTTCACACCCACATCCAAGTCACTGATAAAGATATTGAAGAGTATAGGTCCAAGGACCAAATCCTGCAGGACCCCACTACCCACATCCTTCCAGGTCGATACCAACCCATGTACTATCACTCTCTGGGTGCAACCGCTAAGCCAATTTGCCACCCACCGGACCACGTAAACATCTATGTCACAGCCTCTGAATTTATTTATGAGAATAGGATGAGACACCGTATCAAAGTCTTTGCGAAAGTCCGAGAAAACGACATCCATCTCTACTCCTGAGTCTAAGCATTTTGTGACCCTGTCATAGCATGAAACCAGATTGGTCAGGCATCATCTACCTGCTATGAATCCATGCTGGTTTCCCTGCTGCATTATTTTTCCCGCTGGACTCGCGCAAATGTGATCCTTCATAATCTTTTCAAAGACCCTTTCAAGGATGGAGGTGAGACTGACTGGTCTATAATTACTCAGATACTATTTCCTCCCCCTTCTTGAAAATAGGGACAACACTGACCCTTTTTCAGTCCTCCAGGACCTGACCCAAGCGCCACGATCACTCATACAGCCATGCCAGTGGTTCTGCTATGACACTGGCTAATTCCTTCAGTACCTTCAGATGCAGCTCATCCAGGCCTGCCGACTTGAACATACCCAGTCCATCCAAGTGACTCTACACCAAGTCAGCATTGACAGTTGTTGGGCTGGTGTCCCTTTGATGCCCATCTAAGAACCCATGAGGAGACTTATTTTGCCCCCTGTTCAGGAACACTGAGGCAAAAATCTCATTAAATAGCTCAGCCTTGTACCCCCTCTCTATCACTAATTGCTTCTCCTTGTTCAGTAGGGGTCCTATGCTGCCCTGTGCCTTCCTTTTACTTCCTATATACCTTAAAAAAAAACAAAAAAGACTTTTTGTTGTCTTTAATTTGTGTTGCCAGCCTCAGCTCTGTAGTTGCTTTGGCCTTTCTAACTGCCTCCCTGCAAGTGGGGGCCAAGTAGGTATACTCCTCCTTGGTAGTTTCCCCCTACTTCCACCGCCTATTTGCCTTCTCTATTGCCCTTAAGGTCCCCTGGATCTCCCTGTTTAGCCAAGGAAATGTTTTGACTTCTTTCCCCCTTTTCCCTCGTACTGGGAGAGTCTCCCTCTATGCCCAAAGGATCACTTCCTTTAGGAACAACCATCCTTCCTGGACTCCCATCTCACCAATACTCTTCTCCTGCAGCATGTTGTTGACTAGACTCCTAAGCACACTAAAGTTAACCTTCCTAAAGTCAAGCACTTCCACCCTACTAGTTATTTTACCCACCCTATGCTGTATGGAGAATTTGATTGATTGGTGGTCACTGTCCCCACAGTGACCACAAATCTACAGCTACCCTACCAGGTCCTCCCCCATAGCCAACACCAAGTCCAGTAAGGCATTCCCCCTAGTGGGACTGTATACCTCCTGCGTTAGATGAAGGTCCTGCACGCAGGTTAAGAACCTAAGTGAATGGCTGGATTTAGCTGACAAATCCTCTGTGTACAACAATCAGTACAATCTATATTATGGCAATATACAGAAATCTACACTCTTGCAAATATGGGCATTACCACTATGGGATCAGAGTTACAGATAAGGACAACTCAGTCTGCAAAGGCTTAAAATCTCTTGCATCATAAGCTACAGGGTCCACCTTAGGCTGCAGGGTCCATCTTGGGACCCATGGCTAGGGTAGCCCCAGCAGCTAGCACTTTGAAACTTCCTTCCACATATTGAACACTGGCTGTAAACTCTGACAATATTAATTGAAATGGATTACCTGTTTCATCCCCACTTGTGTGGGGACTGATGCTATTTTTATCTATCAATCTCCTGAATGCAAGAGGAGAGTGAAAAATATCAACATTTTGTCTGTGTTAGAAAGGATTAAAAATAATCTCATTTCATATCATGATTAGATTAGAATCAGAGCAAGCACAGAAACCCAGCTCTGTATACTGCCCAAGGTAGCTGTCAACAGCAGGAATGATATTTTGTTCCCAAGAATAGTCATATTCATTAAGGGAAGGATTTATTAGACCTTATCAGCAACCTCAACTTCCCTGAATTGGTCAAGAGTTGACATGAGTGAGATGGAGTCTCCACTCTGTTCTTTCTCATTCTAGCTTCAAGTCCTACATGATCGCCATGAGAAACTCTGAGCCAAACAAGCAGTAAAGCAGGAGGGCCTTGGTGCTAGGAGGCACATTCCTACCTCCACCCAGGACTCAATAGGGCAGCCATTGCACTTGCCCCAAACACCATTTTCCCTCCCTATTCTCATCCTACATTTTACATTTAGAAAATACACTTCTCCACAATTCAGTGTAAGCTGTAACATTTATAAGAAAGATGACAGTATTGCATGGTATGAAGGGAAAACTTGCCTTATTTCTGAGAAGGAACAAAGACTAATGAGGTCTTCTTAATGTCATCTCCAAGATTGGTTCAGTTCAGTTGGTTGGCTAGACATTGGCCTCAAGGAGATATGTCATACCCTCGCTTTTGATATAACATACTGTTGTGCTATGAATCACTTTAAAAGGTCAATGGGATTTAGCAACTCCTGTTACTTGTCACATAAAGTTTTTAAATGTCATGAAGGGAAAACTAATTTTTTTAATACTACACAGGAGTTTTTAAAGAAGTAGAATTTCCCACCCTCCACTAACTGCTTAATTATCTCAAAATCATTTTGCCTTTGCTTATGATGTCTGATAAGGAACAGGAAAAGGTCAGCTGGTAAATCTAAGTGGTTTTGATAGGTACACTTCAAAGCTCACCTTGAAAAAAGTTGATACAGAACAGCTAATGCTAAAACCTCAAGCACTAAATACTTATCTACCCACGTTTCTTGATTAAGAGCTCTCAACCACTTTTTAATAAAAAGGAATATGAAACAATATGATAGGGGGAGATAGAAAACATGTGGGGGAGGTAGAAAACACGTAACTATATTAGTAACTAAACAGGTAACACTCAAGATATTGTAAAAAATCTCAATCCCCTGTATACCATGGATGGGAATGTTTAAGTAGCTTAAAGGAGACTGTGAAATGTCACTGAAATTCAGAGCATATGGCACCTAACCTTCTAAATGGATTTAAAAATTCAAGGTTCTGTGCTGAAATCCTAAAAGAATGTAAATGAGATATAACGCCATTCTGTTCCAAAGACCCAAATGCAGAAGCAGTGCCCATTCAGGTTATCAAGCTCTTTGAAGGGCAATGCATCAGGCTGCAGCCTCAGACTGAGAGCCATAGCCTGATAGCACAGCCACACCACAACTAGCCACTTCGGTTAGCAAAAGACAATGTGAAGTCTCCAGTGGGGCCTTAACCTCCACTCACTTGCTATTACTAGAGTGGCTAGCCAGAGTCATTCCCCTTATATAAATGTCTGACCTGGAGCAGGAAGTGCATGGGCAATAGATCAACCTGATTCATGACTGCTTTGGTGCTCCTTCAGGCTTGCTTCTTAGCTTAACTCTGCTTGATGTCCTGACTTCTTGACTCAGCTTATCACTGAACCTCACTCCTAGATTGACCTCCTGGCTTCCTGATCCAGTCTGAGTTCAGATTCCATTTACCTATCCAAATCCTAGTCAGTGCCTTGATCCTGAGTGGGCCCCAGACCTTGCTGCCCATGTTCTGGTGTGACACCACATAAGGATAAGAGTGCAGGAGATTAGATGGTATTTGAAATGCTCCTACGATTTTGAATATGTGTATGTACCTCACCAATGAAGTATTAACTTCTACAGGAATACCACAATACATCTTGCATGTTAGACCCCAACATCATACTAATGCCCTTTCCGCTTGGAATTCTATTATGAAAATTCTGAAATCATGCAAGTTTCCTAGGCTTACTGAAAAATTCCCAAAATAAATTAAAGCTATGTTGGATAAGATAAATAGAGACTGAAGAAACAGATTTTGATCAAGCTCTTAATAAACTCATTGGGAAACTTCAGGTATATGGTTAGGGGGAAAACAAGATTTAATATCAAATCTTAGACTATTACCAATAGAACAGTGGCACTACATTTCAATAAGTCTACTATTTCATATACAGGAAAACCACTGATACTATTAGATTTCTTCATATTGCACATGAGGGTAAGCTATTTTTCTAAATTCCACACATCAGTGTGTATTTTCTAACACATTCTTTTTCTGTTTATCACCTGTGACAAGATACTGCTGGTTACTGAAGATGCCAAGAGGTTTCATAGAATCATAGAATGAATAAGTCATAAGGGACCTAGACAGATCATCTAGTCTGACCCCCTGCCATGGGCAGGAAGGAGAGCTGGGGGCGGGAGGGGTCATAAGACCCCAGGCAGGTGCCTATCCAGTCTCCTCTTGAAGATCTCCAGGGAAGGTGAGAGCACCACCTCTCTGGGAAGCCTATTCCAGGCTCTGGCCACCCTTACCGTG
>NW_017728906.1:50371389-50378200 GCF_001723895.1 Crocodylus porosus | reverse complement strand
TGTGTCGAAGGCCTTCTGGAAGTCCAAGAAGATGACATCTACTTTCTCCTTCACAACTAAGCTCTTTGTTACCTGGTCATAGAAAGAGACCAGGTTAGTCAGGCAAGATCAGCCTGGCACAAACCCATGTTGGTTACCCCTCAACATCACTTCCCCTGCAGGGCTCTCACAAATATGGCCCTTGATAATTTTTTCAAAGACCTTCCCCAGGATAGAAGTGAGGCTGATTGGCCTGTAGTTGCCAGCAAATTCCCTCAGCACCCATGGATGAAGGTCATCCGGGCCCGCCGATCCGGACATATCTAAGCCCTCCAGGTAATCCTTAACTAGGTCTGAACTAACAGTCGGGGGACTCTGCAAAACACAAATAGTTTTCCAGCAATTTGAGGTACTATTGCTGGCTTTTATTTTCTAGTATTTAATTTCAACAACAGTAAAACCATTTAATAAATACCTTAAAACAAATCTTAGAAAAGAATATGTGGAACAGAATGGGCTTACCTACACATGCAATCTGTGCATCTGAAGGAATGCCAGTGCAGTTTGTGCCGGAGTCATACTAGGCATCTTCACTTGTGCCAGGACCGCACAGTTGGAGCCAGGGCAGAGCAGCCTTGGGCTGCAAGGAAGCTCGGGTTATCAGGCATCAGGATTCTGGGTGCTGGCATCAGGCAGCAAAGGAGCCGGTTGGGGCACGAGGGTGCTAAAGTCTGGGGCTGGGCACTTTTGCATGCTTGTGCCCCAACCAGCCCTGGTCACTTGTCTACATGAGTGTCATGTTAAAGTTAATTACTCTGCTGTAAGATAGCACTGTCCCTGCTCATTTTATAGAGGAGTTAATTAATCTGCTGCACCCTAATACATGTAGACAATGACACTTTATTGAAGAGCTAATTAGTTAGCTCCACAGTAAAGCACATGTGTAGATACATGCAGTGTTTAGTAATAAAGAATACCTATTAAACCATTACCAACCATGTTAACATAATGCTTTGTGTATTTTATTTTAATTTATGCAAATCTATAGTATACAGCTGTTTAAATATTTTTAAACAATCTAAAATTATTTATTACTAGAAAAATGATCAGCAGTATATCTTAAGTTTACTTCTCCCATATAAAACCTGATATTCACTAATACATTTAATCTGCTATTTTTTTTTAAATCCCAAAATATTTATGATCAAAATTTTCCCCCCCTTCTCCAGAATGGGCGTGTCATTTCTATATTAATAATAGAAAATGAGTCCAAAATTATGCTGTACTCCTCAGGCACAGTTATTTGCCTTAAAGAACTGCAGTCTACCATTCAAGCAGTGTAGTGCACTCTAGTGGTCATATGGATAACAAGATAAACCACCTATTTTAAGTAATATGTGTAGACTTGTTTACAATACAGGGAGAATGCCATACATGAAAAAATGAGAGCAAGATTTCATTTAACAATTTCTGCCATTTACTTGTTATAAGCCAAATTCTGAAATCATCATTTAGTTTTTCCTTTCCAGGAAATTTCCATCTAAAGTGAATGACAGTATGGATGTGTAAGGACTAAACAGGAACCTTAACATGTACCCCTGTTTAAATGCTATATTTAGTATAATACGAAAGCCTGATATACTTTCTGCAGCTGGGTGACTCAGGCTGAAAGGCAGCCCAGCCTCTCTTCAGTGAAGCTACTGCCTGCAACATTCCATTATTGAGGCAAAGGGACAAAGAACTATGGGGAAAGCAGCTTCTTTTATTTAATTTAACCACTATCCTACTATTCTACTGTTAAATGTAGTTTTTACATATCAAATTCCCTCTTCAAAGTCCTTTTCCCCCTTATAGAAACTCATTGATTTAATATTTTAACAGAACATTTCAATGTTGTACAAGAAATGTACATGGAGATCACACTGAAAAAAATGCAGTTTTTTCCCCATTTCTCCCTGAGCTGTTTTTTCCCTAGCTGCCAAAGGACTGCAAAATTTAGCATATTGAAACAATAATTTTTCTTCCAGCTGCAGAAAAGCTTTTAAGCACCCTATTTAAACAAAGAATGTTATTTGCATGATGTATAGTGACTAAACCTACTAAAGTGAGATTATGATTGAAAAATAATGTGTATAAATGGCACATATTAAATGTGTCCATTTCCACTGACCTAGCCAAGCAAAACCTCATTGATTGACAAACCCAGAATTTTACTATTGTCCACAATGAAAAGCCAATAAAGTTGAAAAACAACCGCCTAATTAGAGTTCTGTGAAACTCCTTGCTTTCAGTATAAGAGTTTGATTAGTTATGATCAGAGTTGTATCACAGCAGCTTCAATATCACCCAGTGGCCAAGTCTTCCTTACTTGACTCTATATGGCTGCACAACCTCAGAGATCCACTTTGAATTTTGGGTACAAATGACCTCCAAATCTAAAACTGGAGCTCAGTCACAGGTGTCTTTTTGCATGGTATTCCATCAATAGCATGATCCTGCAGAAATCTTACACAACTTTGATCAGAAACCTTGCATTCACTCAGATGGAATTAAATATTTCAAATACACTAGTTTAAATTCAAAGGATGAGGGGCTATCTTGCACTTCAATGAGGGTAAAGTACTGATTTCACAGTCCAAAGTAAAGCAAAACTAAGGTGCCTTTAAGGTTTTGTGTTGTTCAGATTCTGGTTGTTCAGGGATCAAGAACAATACCTGGCATAAATTATAGTTTCATAGTTGGTAGGGTCAGAAGGGACCTGAGCAGATCATCTAGTCCGACCCCGTGCCATGGCAGGAAAAAGTACTGGAGTCAAACGACCCCAGCAAGGAGTTCATCTAGCCTCCGTTTAAAGACCCCCAGGGTAGGAGCCAGCACCACTTCTCTTGGAAGTTGGTGCCAGATCCTAGCTGCCCTGACAGTGAAGTAGCGCCTCCTGATATCTAGCCTGAAGCCAGCTTGTGACCTATTTCTTGTCACTCTTGGGAGTGCTCGGGGGCACAGGGACTCCCCCAATGCCTGCTGGTGCCTCCTGACAAGTTTATAAACGGCCACTAGGTCCCCCCTCAGCCTTCTCTTGTGGAGGCTGAACAGGTTCAGGTCCTGTAGCCTCTTCTCGTAGGGCCTGCCCTGCTGCCCCCTGATCATGCGGGTGGCCCTCCTCTGGACCCTCTCCATGTTGTCCACATCCCTCCTGAAGTGCGGCACCCAGAACTGGACGCAGTACTCCAGCTGCGGCCTGACCAGTGCCGCATAGAGGGGGAGGATCACCTCCTTGGACCTGCTTGAGATGCATCTGTGGATGCATGACAAGGTGCAGTTGGCCTTCCTGACCGCGTTCTCCACACTGCCGGCCCATGTTCATCTTGGCATCAATAATGACTCCAAGATCCTTTTCTGCCTCTGCACTGATGAGAAGGGAGTTCCCCAGCCTGTAGGTATGCTGCTGGTTCTTCCTCCCCAGGTGCAGTACCTTGCACTTGTCAGTGTTGAAACCCATCCTGTTCTCATCTGCCCATCCTTTTAATCTGTCTAGGTCCAATTGTAGCCTATTTCTTCCTTCTAGCATTCCCACATCCCCCCACATCTTAGTGTCATCTGTAAATTTGAACAGGGTGATTTTTACCCCCTTGTCCAAGTCACTGATGAAAATGTTGAACAGTGCGGGCCCGAGGACCGAGGCCTGGGGGACCCCAGTGCCCACATCCCTCCAGGTCGAATAAGACCCGTCCACCACCACCACTGTCTGGGTGCGACCCTCCAGCCAGTTAGTGACCCAATTGACTGTGTAGGTGTCGACACCACAGTCCCCTAGTTTTTTAATGAGAATGGGGTGAGAGACAGTGTCAAAGGCCTTCCTAAAGTCCAGAAAGACTACATCCACTGCTACACTTGCATCATAGTGTAAATGAATTACACTACAAAGATCCACCCCATCCTTGGCCTTCTATGGTCATAGCACTGCCCGGGAATACACAATCTGGACCCACCCTGACATGCCCTTTCTATTTAAGAGCTTTCCTAGCATACCATTTTTCATAGCTTTATAGACGTTAAGATGCCTATTAGAAAGAAGACAGCATTTGATGATCACCCCACTTCCTGTGTGTCACAGGCATTAAGATCCACTCAGATACTCCTACGCTAGGTGAAAACACACAATGCTTGTGCACTGGGAGAAAAAATATTTCCTGACCCTGCAGAAACCAGCTAAAATCATGAAGGAGGAGACACAGAGATTTGGGTGGCAGGAGTGTCTCAAAGGTAATGGACCCAGTCTTCTTCTCCCCATAGTCCAGGATGGATTGAAGGGAATGAACAGGAAGACTCAGATTCATAGATTCCAGTGTCAGAGGGGACCATTACAGCCATCCACAACCCGTCTCTTTCCCCAACCAATGGGCTGTAGCATTCTTCCAAATGTTAAATTAAGCCAAACGGTTAAGAAACATACTTCTTTTTAAAGACTGCAAGCAGTGAGTTCACCACCTCTTCTAACAAGCTTTTCCAACGTTTGACTGCTCTCACCCCATGGATTTTCCATAATATTTTAAAGCTGAATCTGTCCATTCCTCATTACCTTATGAAGGACTAAGACTATAAAGCCCCTCAACTATCAATTATGTTTTCCACCTCTCATTTTCTCTTAAGGAAGCTTAATAATTTAAGCTTCTTAAACTTCACAGTTTAGGGCTGGTTTTCTTCTTTCTTCGGCATTTTCTCCATTTTTTCCATATCCTTCTTGACAAAGAATACTGAACACAGAACTGAACATAGTATTCTAAGAGCACTCTTACCACTACTGCATGCAGAGAAAAGGTCATTCACTTCTACTTGGCAGTCTCCATTCTACACATATGAGGATTCCATTATCCTTTTTTTCCCATAGTGTTGGAATAATTATCTAAGATAACCACATAGCCATTCTCAGAGTTACTAGGTGTCACTCAGAGTCAGCCAGTGTTTCCCATCTGGTACTGAAAAGTTCAGCCACTTCCCAGGTACATTACCTAGTACAGTATTTAATAGTATTGATGTGTTTTGTTGATTTGTGACCAATTAACTAGATGGTTCAAATTATATGGTAACAGTAAACAGTAAATAACTGTTCTAGTTGTATTCTAACTCATCACTTCTGTGTCATCTGCAAAGTTGATAGCAAAAATGTTATGGTCAGGGTTTATGTAAAGGTCTGCCAAAGATTGTAAAGTCATCTTCTTCAGTTCCTCACTTAGTCTATGGACAAATAAAGTAAAGAGGGCTGCTGCTGGTGAGCATGTGACAACTGATCTATTTGAACTGCTTAGTCTATCCATCCTTTTCACCTGAATTAAACAGATGGCAAATTATTGTGTTTTAACTTCCATTTCTCCTGTGACAGAGGAGGAAGAGTAAATGACTACAGCTGATCCACTGTAAATCCCTGCTTTTAACATAGCATAATTGTTCTGGCTATGCATATTCTCAAGATATTTTCACTCAGGTGGAGCCAGGTATTTTAGGACCCCTTTGCATTTCTCCACCCCTTTTCCCCAGTGCCAAGAACTAGAAAGTGGTGGGGAGGGGAGAAAGGGGGGAGGGCCTGGGCCCCTCCCCCCCATATATTTAACCATAATCTAGACGAAGTCTTTGAGGATTTGGAGTATGGCAAAAAAAGTTTAGCATAGGTCTGTATATTATTGTTTTTAAGTATGACATATCATGCGCGGTAAATTGGCCAACCAAATTCTGGTACGGTGGAAGCTGGTAATGCATTCTTGCCAAAAGTACATTCTTATTTTTCCAACTGATTTTTTTTCCAATTTAAATATAATATCAGTGAAGTATCTCAGAGACTGGGATCTCAGCTGGGAAGAAAATGTGCCCTACTCTTCTTGAATTCACTTTGGGGTTTGGCTCCTGCATTGTAGGTTCTTCTGTGCCAGCTCTTCTGGCCATTTTAGGCACAGTATCCCTGCCTACAACTTGGCTCATGATTCCTCAAGATTTTGAGATCATTTTCTGCTCTTGAACAACATATAAATTCATGGGTGGATCCAAAATCACAGTGATAGAGATATGTCCATATCCCCGTCAGCTGTGTGGTGCATGCACAATGATTACAGTTCACTGTAAATGCATCACACAGCTGAAGAGGCTGTAGACACAGCTCCTTGCTATTAGCCTGGATGCCAATGAACTCTCAGGGTGCATCCACACAAGAAAACATGTGTGCTTACAGCAGCTCAAATAGAAGTGGTGCAAATTTGAGTCGGGGCTTTTTGCCTCAACACACATGCTTAGACATGCACTTTGTTGTGGAGCAAATTGTGCCACTTGGGGCAAAATAATCTTGCCTGGCCCCTCCCGGATCTGCAGACAGGGGGAGCTAGATCCCAGGGCCAGCACCTGTGCTGTCCCCAGCAGTATAAAAAGTTGCCCTGTCCTGGCCCCAGCAGTACAAAAACCTCTCCTGGCCAGCATCTCAGGGTTACTTAACCTCAGGAGCTTCTGGGGCCCAAGCAAGTGGTATCTGGGGACACTAGCCCCTTGTGTCAGCTAGACTGCTGAGGCAGCATCCCAAATTCACTTTTTAAAATACCCCAAAATCCACATTCTTCCACAATTAAAACAAAAGAGAGAGAGAAAGGGGGATTGATCAGATTGGCCATGTTTTATTGTTATATTAACAATGTTAAAGAAATTTGGAAGCCTATCAGTGTCTCTAGCATCATAATAAAATAAATCCTAATATCTATATGGTTTTAATGTTTGCTTTGGGTTTCCTTATCATATGGTGGGTGTGTGATGGGGGTTGTGGGGTGTGGAATGTAAATATATTGCAGACCTTGGA
>NW_017728906.1:50344779-50371289 GCF_001723895.1 Crocodylus porosus | reverse complement strand
GAAGAGGGGTGGGGAGATGTGGGGGGATGAGAGTCAGTGTGGGTAGGTGTAGGGGGACTGTGGGTGTTGGGGTTGCTTAGGAGAGGAGGGTCCCCTGCATGAATGCTTCATGCCCTTGGTGGCTGGCAGGGCATGGTGGCACTAGCAGCAGTGGGAATGGTAAGCAGGGAACTCCCGCAGATTCTGCTGGCACTGTCGACAGCAGGGGGAGTGGGGGGGGTGAGCAGCGAGCACCCACAGACTCTACTGGCAGCAACAGTGGTGGCCAGTGGCAATTGCTGACTGCCCACAGACACCACTGGCAGCAGGGGGGAGCAAGTGGCAACCGCCTACAAGCACCAGTGACTGACAGTGTCAGTGGCAAGTTTTTTGAGGAGGTTCCCTCCCTATGCATCACCAATGGTCCACTGCCCCCCACAGGGCAGAGCCCCACCCCAACACATGGACTACCCTGCCTCAATTTAACAGACCATTGGTCTGACCCAGTCTGGCACTTCCTACATTCTTTTTATTCTTCCTTGCCAAAGGCAGCATGATATGAGACCATGGCAGAAGTTAGGTTTAATTTGCAGTGAGGAAGATCTAGATAAAGTCCCAAGGTGGAGAGAAAGGATTTTGTAAGTGTAAGAACAGGAGGAAAATGGAACAAGCCAACTGGGAATATGTGGAATCCCCTTCACTGGTGGCATTCAAGAAGCCACAGATCGGGATCTCCCCAGAGTGGCTTAGGAAGAGCAAATTCTGAATTTGTTTAGGTAGTTCGACTAGATGACCCTTGCGGGTCCTTCCAGCCTGAGGATTTTATGAGTCTAAAACAGGGGAAATGATCCTTTCTTTGCCTTTTCTATCTAAAGCTAATATAAAAACAAGGGACATCTTACAGCCCCTGGAGACATTGCCCTGCTATCCCCAGCCCTCTGCTCTTTCTCCTGCTCCCCCGAGGCTGGAGACAAACAAGGGAAGAAGCAGGAGGCTGGAGACAGCCCTGGAGACATTTCCCTGCTGTCTGCAGCTCCCTCCTTCTTCGCCTACTCCTCCAAGGCTGGAGACAAGCCAGGGGGCTGGAGACGGCCACAGAGACACTACCCTGTTGCCTCCAGCCTTGGGAGAGCAGGGGACAACAGGGGAATGCCTCTGGGGCTGTCTCCAGACCCCTGCTTATTACCCTGCTGTCTCCAGCCTCCCAAGGTGCCCCCCGCCACTCCTCCTCCAGCTCCCCCAACCCCCTGTTTACCTGGCAAAATCCAGGTCAGGTCTCTGCAGCTTGCACCACTGCATGCCCACCATGGGCAGGCAGCATGCTTCAGAAGCAGGGAAATGGCCAATCATAGAGACGCTCTGGTATTCTGCCTCCAGAGGACTGAGCCTCGAGGTGCCTCAGGGCACAGTCTGGGACTGTGCCCTGACCCAACTTTTGCCCTGGGTTTTTGTTTGACCTCTGGGTAGCCTGGGATTGATTTTCTCCTCGTGCTGCAAACTTGCAAGGAACTTTTTTTCACTCCTGCTCATGCCTCTTGCCCTGCCTCAAAGAGGTTTCAGATGGGGCAAGAGGCATGTGCGCACTTGTTTGAACATGCCCTCAGAGCTCACAGGCATGTCAACACAGCTCTGTACTTGCTGTGAGCTCTCTGAGCACACCAGCATATGGTCTGCCAAGAGTTCCTGGTTTCAACTCCAGAGCCTGCTCCTGTTAACTATTTCCTTACTGCATAGGAGGCACACAGCCAAAGCGGGGTACAACTGTGTTGCTGCAACCCCTCTGGATCTACCCCTGTGCAAACTCACACTCAGGGTGTGATATAGAGTGAGAAAACATCAAGCACTAGAAGACATAAATGAATGCATGAATAAATGGGTACTATCCGGAAGGTAATCACAAGCCCCTGAAGGTTCCCCAAATCCCCCCTTTTTCCCTGTTCACTCTGGGAACAGTCTCCCCTTCACTCGCCTACCCTTGATGTCCCTTATATTTAGAAAGAGGAAGCTTCCCCAGAGATTCCCAGGCCTTGTCTAGCTCCAAGGAAAACCTAGAAGTGTGGGTCCCTCACCTTAAGAGCTCATTGCATGGCTCCATACCACCACTACACCATGCCTCACAGATTCTGAATCTCCAATCAGGTGGGACATTTGTCCCAGCATCTCCAAGCCACTCCAGGTCTTTCTTTTCCCTTTTTGTGGGGTTTTAGACTTTCCGGCATCTGGCCCTCTACTCTGGCTGGTCCCACAGCCCTGGCCCACTGCTCTAGGCCTGGCTTCTGGGCCCCAACCCTTGCTCTGCCTTGAACTTGCCACTGTAGGGCTCAAGACAGGCATGTACCCCCAAGATACTAATGTGACTTCCAAAAACCACCCCTTAAAATACCAGCCAAACCATCGGTTTAAACTGCAAAATAACACAAGTCCCTGGGCTATAACATACAAAGAAAAATGAAGGTTGTGTGCCTGTTTGCCAAGTCTCTCTCTCTGTCTCTCTCTCTCTCTCTCTCTCTGTCACTCTTTTTGTTCCCCAGTCTGCAGAGCTGCTTTCTTCCAGCTTCCTTGGGAACTCAGGAGCCCTGTACTCTATAACTCTCAGGTCTGGCCCCCCTCTCTGGCTCAACCGCGGGGCTTATATAGCTCTGGCTTGTGCCCTCTCCTAGTCATGTGATGACTCAGTCAGCTGACCTGACTACAAGGCTGTCCTTTAACCCCTGCTCTGCCAGCTACCTGTGCTCTAAAAACTCTATCCTTAAAGGGACCATACCTCCTTCTAGTAACAGGACCAGGGTTCCTTGTTATGTTAAATATTTTACCAAATTTAGATGTACAATACATATGCACCCATATTTTATAATTCCTTCATTAAATCAAATGGTTGTTTTCACTGTCATGTAAAAGCACTTGTATTATGTTGTGTTCTGGATCAGAAAGGTATACAATCAGTGTGGCAGCAAGAAACCCCCATGGGCCTTGGAAATGCTGGCGGCAAACGCTGGCATTCCCAAAAGGGAAAGGAGAGCCACTCATGCCCTGGGGAACTCACCTCTGGAGCAGGCAAGGATGAAGCAAGAGCTGCGCGAGCCGGCATTTCGCCGGCTCTTCAAGTGGCTGCTTCCCAGGCAGGGTGGTGGCCACCTGATTGCAGCAGCTGGAGCCACCACCATGGGGGATTTAAAAACCCTACAGAAGCAGGCAGGGAGAAGAAAGCCAGCTGGGGCACACCAGCTGGGTGGAGGCTCTGGGTGCTGGCTGTGGCAGCACTAAAGTCACTGCCCCACAGCAAAGGAGCAGGCACAAGGCTGGGGGATGGGCGGCCCTCAGCCCCTCAACATTAGAGTATTCAAGGGGCGTCCCTCATGGGGAGGATGCCAGACGTCTGTGACTCAGACCCCTGAGGCCAGGGACTGAAGCTCCAGGCTTATCAACATCCTGGTGGTGGGCCGGATTACCAAAGCCAACACCAGACCCCACAGTCAAGGGGCCAACATATATTGTCGGGATGAAGATCTGAATGCCTAAACGGTTGGTGAGTGGACAGGGTGTAGGGAAGGAGGAGCCCCAGGGAATACCATGGCACACCTGCGAGTATCCTGTCTTTGGGTCTGTCCCGGGACCCGAAGAAGCCAGGAAAACTTACCAGAAGGGCAGGCGGAGAGGAACGCCGCGGCGGAGGGAGAACCCGTGTGGCTCGTCAGCCGTGTCTATGTACAGCTGCGGCTGGCAGCTGACGATGATGTCAGACGCTGGACGGGAGATTTAAAAATGGTGGCCATGGCTTTGGAGGTGGCGGATGGTTCGGGGATCATGCGGCAGGCTGGGAAAGTGCTGGCAAAGGATCCCGGGGACAGAACCCGCCAAGCTGGAGCCCAGGGAGAAGAAGCGACCCTGATTAGGAGCCTGACGACGGGGATGACATCCGATCATGCAAGAAGCGACAGATCAGGTGAGCAACGAACGAGCGGGAAGATCCAAGAAGAGTTTGGAAACTCCAAAGTGAGTTCGGCAATGGTGGGTGCGGGACTCGCCAAAGAGGGGTGGAAGACCAAGAATCCTTGGGCTGAAGGAAGATCAGGGCGGGATTGCCGCCAAGACCCAGGGATGTTGGGTCAAGGAACAGGAGGGGGACAACTGGAGGGCCACTGAGGGGGAATCCTTTCCCCTCCCGTCCCAGGCTAACAAGAATCTGGTGGAGGGATAGCAATATAGGTAGTGACGACACAGGTGAAGAGCCGCACAGGGTGAAAGGCTTGGGGCAAGGGGTCGATAGAGGGTGCAGACTAGGCTCCGGTGTAGGTTACGGTGAGGAGGTCGACCGCAAGGTAGCGGTATAGCAGCATCCTACAGTCTGCGGGATTGAGTAAGAAAGCCATGGGAGAAGCCGGCAGAAGCAGCGGAGCCGGATCGGAGAAGCGGAGCCCAGAAGTGGCGGGAGGCCGGAGTGTAGGGGTGGCAGAGCCCCATGTGGAGCCGGCGGGCCAAGCCCGGGCCACCGAGGGACCTGTGCGCTAGCCCTGCCCCACTAAGGATACACCAAGTCGTGGCAGGCGAGAGCAGGGTTTGGTGACGCAGGAGAAGATCACCCATGGAGACAAACTGGTCCAGAAGGGGAAGAGTTACCAACCAGGAAATCAGAGCTCCCCAGAGGGTCTATAGGGGAAGAGAACACCAGTGAACCCCCTCCTTCTTTACATATACCAACAAGTCATGGCAGGCAAGTCGGGAGACCCCAACCTTGGGGGTGGAGTTATATTCACAGCACTTACTCAAGGTGTGCCAAGCAGTAACACTAAAGGTAGAATTGTAGTTCACATTATACACTTAAGTGGAAGTTATTCAGCTGCATAAGTGTCATTTTTGACAATTAAGCATAGTTAGTGATATTATTCCATGTGCACCATGGACAGTTAAGTTTTTGCTTGGCTATTGAGACTTAATAGCAGGCTGTGCTCTGACCAGGCCAAAAATGAGAATTAAAAACTATGTATCTGCCATTCAGGTACAAAAAGTGAAACTAAGTCCATGCAGAAATTACACAATTTCAAGTCATTTTTAATACTTAATTTATACCTTACTTTCAGTCTGTTTTGTATATCTCTTTGTTCTGTCTATTATTATGATGGTTTCAAATCTTAGGCAGTGTATGACTTTTTTTTACTTAACTGAGCTCCATATTTATTACACAAGTCATCTAGTAACCAGAAATGAAACTGCTAAATACTAATATATTCATATAAAGTACTAATACATTCATATATCCAAAGTAAAAATATTCTGAATTCTTAATGTATGAAGTGAAGCCAATGCATAAATGCTACATTTTTAAGTAAAGCTTCCTGCAGCAAAATACTGCAAATGTTATTTCCATGTATAGAACCTGTTATCAGCATCCACTCCCAAAGTTGTTTTTTCTCAGCTGTTTACAAACTAAATGGAAAGCAGCATTTCTAGATGATAAAACAAATAGTCCTTTAAAGATGACCACAAGCTTTACCTATAAAAATAAAAACCACTAAATAATCTAAATCAAAGGCAAAAAAGCAGTCAAACATAAAAATGTATAGCCTAATGTCAGCAGTATCATAGCAGCACTGAGAAACATTGTGCTTTTCAAGCCTAATGTACAAACCATATCATTTAATAAAAGCATACCATTTCTTCCAAGATGATTAACAACAATTTATTGTATTCTTTGAGGGTCAAAGAAAATACTTATCTGTTAATGAAATGACTGCACAAAAATTTAACAAGGGGCTTTCACTGACTTTTAATAGCATGCATTATATCTGGATGGAAAGCATGCAAATTTCAATTTGACCTATTATGTCTGGCTAGGGTTGAAGATTTAATCTTTCCCTATTTGAGCTCAAAAGTTAGATACAGATTACAGCAGAATAAAACCCACATTAGAGAAACAGAGAGAAAATAGTGATTGAATGATTATTAATAAATGTCTAAAATTAGAAAAAAGTGGGAAGGTTGGTTCATATTACTGATTTTATCTGAAGTCCTAACAAGTATTGTGTTTTATTAGACCAAAAGCTGAATGTCACCTTACAAATTTGTATAATAATGTATGTTAACATTCAGAACAACAATAACAATATAATCAGATATATTATATCTGAGTGTATCTGCCAATACAATGCCACAAATCCAAAAATTTTAAGTGATCTCACCAGAGCTGTACATTTCACTTCTAGGATTCTTTCAGGTGCTGCAGGCATACTATTAATCTCCAAAGAAAACCACACTTGGCAACATGAAGTCTTTCCTCCTGTATCAAACAAAATACAATTTTGCTTTTTTAAAAAACCTGGATTGGAGACATTGAGTGAAATACTACTTCTATTGAAATCAATGAAAGTTTAAATATTAAAAGACTGCTCTACTGTACAACGAGAAATAAAAGTAATTTAACAAGATTTAGATCTCTATGAAAACTTTCAATTGATTGACTAGGAGAGTTTTTCCTTTACAAATTTGCACAGAATATTTCATTTATAGTTTAATCCTATTTTTGCATCAAGTATTCAGATAGCATGATTTCAGAACTCTTATGATATATAAAACTTTTATTTTGTATAGCACTTCCTAACATTATCAAAGGTACCCATCAAAACAGTAGTACACAAGAACTGTCCTGCTGGGTAGTAGCTGTGCATGTGGCCCTGTTCCCTCTCTCTGACACCAGCAAGGTAAACTTTGCTACAGAAAAAGCTGCCAGAAACCCTGAAATTAGTGATTATATAAACAAAGTAGCCATAGGAAAGTTGTTTTTGTTAAAATTTATATACACTTTTATTTTACTTCAGACTATGCCCTGAAACATAAGCAGTTATTTCCTGTCAAAGAAATCTTGCCTTTATCTCCTCTTACGGTGGTCCAGGAGAGGGCAAATGGTGAATTCTGCTGCTATTTTAAAAGAGTAAAGTTATGTAATATGCCATTTTCAGGAAACTGTCCCTCTGTAGAATTGGAAAGAAAAACCTGCATTGATTTTAACTTGATTTCTAGTTTGGAGATTGTTTATGCATCAAGAGACTAGAATCTTGATTTAAAGAGAGTGAACTTCAGTTAATCGTAGAACTTGACGAGACAGGCAGAATACATATACAAACAAAAGCATGCTACTCTTCAAGTAAGTGGACAAGGCAGCATCAGCTGCAGGACTCCCAAGAACAGCAGTACATGGTGCGTACCCACATCTCAGAGCCCTGTTAGCTGACAGGGCTCCCAGGTGCAGGAGCATAGCTATGCTACATGTTCAAATTAAAACTGAATAGAAACCAACTATAAAGTTATTACCCATGTTCTAGCTATAACTTTATAGTTTATTGCACTGTTTTAAGTCATGATAGTTAATTTGCACATAAAGGCAGGATAAATTAATTATGCAATTAACCAGGTAATTGCATAATATACTGTGGGCACAAACTGAAGTGACAATTTTCATCCGATCCAGTCACAGAAAGCAGTTTCTAGTCATGACCAAACACCAGGGCATGGGTGCAGACAGGTTAAAAAATGGCAGATCAGGTGACAATTTGAACCCTCGTTGCATGAGGGGTCAGATGAAGACATTTCAAAACAGAACACCTTCCATAACTTCTGTCTGCCTGCCTCTGAGCCTTGAGCTGTTTTCAGAATGGAAGGGAGAAAAGAGAGCGGAGGAAGTTTCGTCTGGGGGAGTTTCGGCCCCAGCTGTAGGGTAGGGCTGGTGGATTGGAGCACCCTGAGGTGTGGAGGCTTCAATTCACCCACCCCACCCTCCAGCACTCCTGGGAAACCCCTAGAATGAACTCACTTGGCTCCCTTTCCCCCTCCCATTCTGAAACAGGGACAGGCTGGGAGAGAGAAGTTGCCATTGCTAGGGGAAACCAGCTGCAAGTAGCAGCTATATTCCCTCCCCTTGGAACCAACAGTGAACTTCTGTTTGTTCCAGGAGATCACTGTAACTCAGAACACTTTCTGCAAAGCAGTCTCAGTTACAGTGGGGAGCTGCACTTCTGTCTGCACCTGTAATACGTAGAGGGGGTCTCAGTGACACCCATATTAAGGGCAACAGCTTGCATCTTACTAGTACATTACTTCTCAAAACACATCCAATCTTAGCTTAGCCAAAAATACCAGTGGCGAAATGTTGTCTCCTACACTAGAGGACAACTGTAGAGTTGTTTGATTTAGGGTTTTTTTCCAGTGGAGAATTGGGCTACATTCCAGCGGGACTGGGATCTGAATATTTAGGGCAACCTGCACCTAACAGATTGGGGCTAATCTTACATAAAGACTAGTAGGGGACAGAAGGGTGCTAAAATAAAAGCCCAAAAAGAACGTGCTGAGAAGTCAAATGCAGTGCAAACGTCAACTCAGTACATCACAAACAAATTGAACCTCAGGAAAAAGGAATGTGAAAAGAAGATAAAATTTAAATTTAAAGAATAAGCTATAACACTATAATTTAAATCATATTATAGAAGTATAGTGGAACACATATTACAATCATATGCAAATGAAGACAAATATTTATACACACACTTATACATTTATTTTGACAATAGCTATATTTTTTTTCTCATTTCCTTTGACCTAACAATAGTAAAGTATTATAAGTTAAATGTGTCTTGATTTGCATTCCAAAACCGGTTTTTTCACTGTCTTAGGCTTCAGTGACAAGAGTAAAAAAATCTACACTGCCCGCATTAAACCTTTAATCTGTGATCTTCTCAGACCTCATAAAATAAAAAAAGATTGAGATTGGTCAAGACTTCAGTGGGAAACTGCCAGAGGTAAGAGAGAAACTCACCTTTTGAGGATAGGAGCTTGTCAGCCCTACTGTTTAATCTTCTTTGAATCCCAGTTGCAACCTTTCATTCTTCATAATCAGGAGGATGTGGTACTTGAGAGGCAGAATCAGGCATTTGTCACTGACGTTACTAATATAAGTAGTTTAAGACAGCTTGTGCACCCGTCAGCTCCACTCTCATCATTAACCAACTGTGGCAAATTTAAACTGTGTTCCCTTAAAAGATCCTATTTCTTAAGAATCTAAGGACTTTTTCTGGTAGAGGAAGTCTTATTTTGTTTTTTTCAAGTACCCCGAGGCTGAGAGATTGTACCCCCAGGGCAGCTTCACCCCCTGGCTGGGTACCAGCATCCACAGATGCAGGACTCTGAGTTTCCATGCTGCTGGAGCTGAGTGTCCCCTGAGTTGCAGGACTCCTAGGCCTAGCTGGGCAAGGTGCATTCCTGCAGTTGGGAGCCCCGACAGCTGATGGAGCTGATGAAGCCACAGGGAGACTGTACCACACATGCAAATTAAAGCTCAATAGCAACCAGATAGAAAATTAGTACACATGTATTAGATATCACTTTATAGCTATTTGGAGCTTTTTATGGCATGATAGGTACTTTGCACATGTAGCTGGTCTCAAGTTTCATAGTTTCTAGGGTCGGAAGGGACCTGAGCAGATCACCAAGTCCGACCCCCTGCCATGACACGAAAAAGGACTGGGGTCAAATGACCCCAGCAAGGTGTTCATCCAGCCTCCTTGGAGCCAGCACCACTTCTCTTGGAAGGTGGTGCCAGATCCTAGCCGCCCTGACAGTGTCAGCCCTCCTGATATCTAGTCTGAATCTACCCTCTGCCAGCTTGTGACTGTTATTTCTTGTCACTCCTGGTAGTTCTCGAGGGCACAGGGACTCCTCCAATGCCTGCTGATCCCCCCTGACTAGCTTGTAAATGGCCACTAGATCCCCCCTCAGCCTTCTCTTTTGGAGGCTGAACAGGTTCAGGTCCCGTAGCCTCTCCTCATAGGCCCTGCCCTGCTGACCCCGATCATGTGAGTGGCCCGCCTCTGGATCCTCTCCATGTTGTCCACATCCCTCTTGAAGTGCGGTGCCCAGAACTGGATGCAGTACACCAGCTGCGGCCTGACCAGTGTCGCATAGAGGGGGAGGATCACCTCCTTGGACCTGTTTGAAATGCATCTGTGGATGCATGACAAGGTACAGTTGGCCTTCCTGACCCTGTCACCACACTGTCGGCCCATGTTAATTTTGGCATCAATAATGACTCCAAGAACCTTCTCTGCCTCTGCACTGATGAGAAAGGGAGTTCCCCAGCCTGTAGGTATGCTGCTGGTTCTTCCTCCCCAGGTGCAATACCTTGCACTTGTCAGTGTTGAACCCCATCCTATTCTCATCTGCCCACCCCTGTAACCTGTCCAGGTCTGATTGCAGCCTATTCCTCCCTTCTAACATGCCCACTTCTCCCCACATCTTAGTGTCATCTGCGAATTTGAACAGGGTGCTTTTTACACCCCTGTCCAAGTTGCTGATGAAGATGTTGAACAGTGCGGGCCCAAGGACCAAGCCCTGCAGAACCCCACTGCCCACATCCCTCCAGGTTGACTAAGATCCATCCATCACCACTCTCTGGGAGCAGCCCTCCAGCCAACTAGTGACCCATCTGACTGTGTAGGTATCAATGCCACAGTCTCCTAGTTTTTTAATGAGAATGGAGTGAGAGACAGTGTCAAAGGCCTTCCTAAAGTCCAGAAAGACTACATCCACTGTGATACCTTCGTCCAAGGATTTTATGACCTGTTCATAGAAGGCCACCAGGTTGGTCTGACAGGACCTGCCTCTAATGAACCCGTGCTTGTTGCTCCTAAGCATAATCTCTCCTGCTGGCCCCTCGTGGACATGCGCCAGGGTAATTCTCTCAAAAAGCTTACCCAAGACCGAGGTAAGACTAACTAGCCTATAGTTTCCTGAATACTCCTTCCTCCCTTTTTTGAAAATGAGAACCACATTAGCCCTTTACCAGTCCTCCGGCACAATGCCAGAGCACCATGAGTGCTCGTAAAGCTGTGCCAGAGGTCCCGCAATGACCTCTGCTAATTCCCTCAGTACTCTGGAGTGGAAATCGTCAGGACCTGCTGATTTAAATACGTCCAGTCCCTCCAGATCCCTGACTAGGTCCTCTCTGACCCTAGGCCTGGGTGCACCTCCCCTGGGGCCTACAGGGGTCCCAGTGGTGGGGGAGATGACTCAGTCCCTGATCAGAAAAATGGAGTCAAAGAAATTGTTAAATAGGTTAGCTTTGGTGTCTGGTGTGACGACCAGATTTTCTAGCATGTCCTGCAGGGGCCCCCCATTACCCAGTACCTTCTTTTTACCCCCTATGTATTTTAAAAAGAACTTCTTGCTGTCCTTGATCTGGGTAGCTAGTCCCAGTTCCATCTTTGCCTTGGCCTCCCTGAGGTATAGTCCTCCCTGGTGGGGACAGCCCCGAGGTATAGTCCTCCCTGGTGATGGCCCTTCCCTTCCATTGGGTGTACGCCCCCTTTTTAGCTAGGAGATGTTTCCGGATGCTTTTGGTGAGTCATGGGGGCTTTTGCCTGATACCTGTAACATGTAGAGGAGGCCTAAAACATCTGCTCTTGCCACTGTCAGACTGAATCCTGGGCTAGATGGACCACTTATCTGACCCAGAATGCACTTATGTTTTTATTATTACTATTATGTGACCATCAAAGGGTACCAAAGACCTAAATTTAAAGCACTGCATTGGCAACGCATAGGAAGGGGGTCCACATGCACCCACTGAGATTGGCCATGCACCCTCTGGAAGCGCCAGCCATGAAACTGGAAGTACTGCTGGAAGTGCACTTCCAGTTTCACCGCTGGCTTGGCAATCAGCTGCTTGGGGCCCCCCACAGTCAGCCACTGGCTGCTAGGGGACCCCCCTGTCAGTGATCTGGTGCCCCGCCCACAGACTCAGGAGGCACCAGTCACCCATGAAGCACTGCAGTCATACTTAAAACCAGCAGAATCTTTCTTTATTGTAAACTATGGCAATAACTCTATAATCAGCTGATAAATAAAGATTGTATTTTTAAATGGAACAATTCCAGTTTTTGGACCTGATAACACCATGTACATTCATTTTAATATATTAAGCTATTGATTTACCTGATCTTGCTTATGATGATTTAAGGTCTTTATTTGGGGTTTGCTTGATTCTAGGAAGATGAAGGAATACTTCATCTACTTCCATTATCCTAAGCATTTAAGCTTATGCTAAGTTTGTTTAATTCTTTCTGGATTCTTAGGCATTCTACACATTTTCTTATGGATTACTTAAAGTTCACTTGATGTGATCCTTAATATTTATCATATAGCATTTTCTGTCACAAATATTATTAGTTATAATAGTCTAAAGGGTACAAAGCTCTGGCTTTCAAGAAAAAGGTTTGGACACATTATGTAATAACTTTGCTGGATAATACTATTTATAGCTGCTAGGTGAAAATTATAACCCTTATGCACTGGTAGACCAAATGCTATCGAAAGATTTTTCTAAATGAAGTCTTTTTTGTTATTGACCCCAGGCACCTCTCTCTTTCTCTTGCTACATATAGTTTCCAAGTATAAAAAATTGGCAGTTAATGTATGGAGAAAGCTGTAAATTACTAAGAGTAAGAAAATCTTGCAATTTGATGATGTAAGAATCCCAAAATGATGTAGGAAAGAATGAGCTAATGTTCAATTCTGTCCTACAAAGGAGTCAGTTATGATTGGAAGCACAATGCATTGGATTATAGCCTTTTAGCGAAGTTGTTAATTTAAGATTGTTACCTCTATAATTGACATATCAGCTCATGAGTTTAAGTGTCCTATTTTTCAACGCAATTAATTTTATAAATTGAGTGTAAATTATTAAAGACTATAGCTTTTGGAAAACGTTTCAAAACAATTATCCCATTAAAGGGGCAATTTTTTGGCATATTTTACAATTTACATATTTTCAAATATTATTTTAAAAAAGTGATTAGTGCAATTCCCATATAGTACTGAAAAAAAAATCAGCTATACTTAAACTAGTTAATAAGAAAAAATTCATCTAGATATAAGGTTCAAATAAAATACAGCCACAATATTCAGTACCTTTTAAAAACAGTATCGAGATGCTCAAATGGAATCAGATTTTCACTTAGCATATATTGTCCTAACCAGGACTTTAATGGAGATATAGATATGAAAATTCCTTTGACACTAACTTCAATTTATGTAAATAACCCAAACCTTATGAACAAGATTATCAAAAGCAGAGTGAATTTGGATGGCCATCTTGAGGTATTAGCTTTTAGAGGGTGGGTAGCCAACATTTCTGGTATTTACTATAAAACAAATATGCATGCGTAGTGGGTGATGCCCTGGGGCAGCCAACTCATCCGCAAGTGGCTACCTGGGTCCTGCCTTGCTTGCCCACTCAGGTCTGTCAGGGTCCCATCCTGTTATCTCACCTGCCACACTTTGATATTATAACTGGACTCAGAGGATCCTCCTAGAGGTCGAGGGTATTGCTTCAGGTCCCAAATCCTTGTCTGGCCAAGACCCCACTGGTTTTGGCCCACTGGACTCTATCTGGGCCCCTTCGCATGAGGTCCATGTCCCAGGATGTTAGGCTCACAGGCCCCAGCTCCAGCCTCATCCTTTGTGGGCCCTGGGCCCCTCAACCCCAGTCTTGCCCTTCGCAGTCTGTAGGCTTGTGCCCTCAGTCTTGTCTGCCACATGCTACAGTCCTTCAGCTGTGGCATATGGAACGGGCTTCTTGTAGTCTCCAAGTTTCTCAGGGCTCACAATTGGGCCTTGGCCTTCTCAACCTAAGCCCCCTAATGCTGTTTGCCCTCTCCCTTTGAAGGGTTTGGAACCTGGTGTGCCACTAGCACCATTCTTGATGAGTTTGTTTTCCCCTTCTGGTTCTCTGGTTCAAACTTCAGCACAAAAAAAAACACAAGTCTTTGCTCCCCAAACCAAAAGTTCAGTCCTCAAACTCTGGGTCAATGTCACACTGTGGTAACAAGCTACAACACAGAGCCAAAATACTGAGGTCTGCTGCCCAGTGGTGCAAGGGATTCCTTGTAGCTCCCTACAGTCTGGAGTCCTTCTCCTTGGACGGTCAGGTCACCCTCTTCTTGGGCCTCAGGCATGGTCCCACGTATTTATGGCTGTAACCAACTCTGAGTCACCTGACCCAATACTTTTACTCCAGGCCTGTCAGTTACTGACCGTACCTGGGACAAGTGGCCATTTTATTAAAGAGCTGTCTGCCACTATTAGTTCCTCCAGGGGCTGGACCCAGCCAAGTGCTCCCTCTCTCAGTGAACTAGGGGCCCTATTACAGCACAGTTCAAGTACTTTCAAAGCAGTGTTTTAGTTATTATGAAGTATATTTTAATTATTAATCACATAATATATCCATGAGTAAAACTGGCTGCTGATAGCAATGGAACCAAAACAAAAACAAAAAAACTCTTCAGAACAACACCTTTTATGGAGAGAACAAATGGAACAGGAAAAAAAGCATCAATTGCATCCTCAGCAGAAAACCCAAATACTACAAGTTGTATGTGGGAACTAATAGTATCGCTTGTATGTCCTAAATTTTCTAAATTTATATGCAACTGAAATAATACAGCCATATCATACAACGCAGTGAGGGCACAAATCATTTTTATTTGCTGGCCTGCAATTTCTTTCTGGCAATCTACTTTACCAACTGTTACTGGTAACATAATCACAAGGCTAAAATGTGTAAACATTCAACACATGGTTAATTATGCAGTACAAATAAATTCCTAGTGGCAGAACTGTATTCCTACGCAGTGCATCCACAGGTGGAGGATAGTGGAATGACCTTCAGAGACTGTTAGCTGTGAAAAAACCATGGGTAACTCTGATTAATAAACAGTTGCAGATTAAGCAGCAGCAGCACCACCACGATGTGGTAGGGATAGCAAATGGCAATGCTTTCTCTCCTGAAAAGCCATATATATCCTTTGATGGTGCTGTGACATGGTAAGAACAGGTTATTATTATAATAAGCCTGACCAGCCCTGAGCCATGGGTCTACAAGTCCTCAGTGACAGAGGAGGTGGAAGAAGATGTTAGAATCTCAACAGCTGAAAAGGCTGACGAAACCTGCAGCAGAATGAGATCTCCAACTCTCTTGACCTCCTTGCCATTGGATCGAGGTCCTGTTCCGACAAGAATCATGTAGAAGCTGATGTGAAGCGGCCTCTCCTCAATAAAATAAATCATATATGAGCATCTTCCATGACAACAGCTTTTCCAGCACATTTTTCAAGCCCTTTGGTGACCAGCTAGTGAAGACAGGAGAAGGACTGTAATCATCTGTAAGTTTCTAATCATGAACTGGCACGAAGGCAGCAGTTACAAGAAAGTCACCTAGCACTTGGATGAGGCAGGAGCGTGATCTGGCAACTGTAACTGTGACTGAGCAGTCCTCTTCATGATCAGCTCTACTCACCCAACATGGGGAAGGAACAATAAAAGGTGTCCAGAAAGAAGTCTCCTTACCTTTTTCCTGTCTGGATAACAGTGTCCAGTGGGATCACCCTTACTCTGATCAAAATCCATGAAGACACATAATCAGGTTCAGGACCTGGAACACCAGGACCCTCATGGATAATCCTAATACTAAATGCAGGTCTGTGAAAATGCATAGACCTGCATTTTCCATATTGGTTTCTATTCCATCCAGGAAAAACACAAAACAACAGCAGACTCCCTATGCCTGAAGAAGGGTGTTTGTTCCTGAGAACTTGCAAAGAACAGTTTTTCCAATTATTTTCCAATCTAATAGTAGATATTGCATTTACCCAAAGAACCATGTCAATGTTTGATTTTGGATTTTTATCACGGAAAAATCAGGGCTCCCCCTGCCCCCTTTGCTCACCAGGATGCTTGGTCCAGCTGTGGCTATCCCCAACACTGCTCTGTGGTGCTGAGCAGCCCTGCCCATGACATTGTCCCTAAATCCCAAGCCACAGCCCCCCAGCACCAATGGTGCCTCTCACTCCTAACCCACACCCTCACCTGCCCATCCAGCAGCAGTGGGGGTGGAGGCACAGAGTTGTGCCCCCTCAGTGCTTCTGAGAAGCCAAGGGGTATCTTGCTATGGCAGCATGGGGCTCCCAGTGATGGCACCGAGCCTCCCTGCTCTGCTGTGCCTGCCGCTGTATGGAAGCTCCTGTGGGGAGGGTACCAGGTCGAGAAGCTCTGAGCATGCAGCAGCCAGCCCCTATCCACCCTTGCAAAAAATATGGGGGCCACATGCCCCCAAACCTCTCCAGGGAGTGTGAGAAGTAGTGGGTAGCCAGGCTTCCACCACTCCCTCAGATAACCACCCACAGCTCTGTTCCACTTCCTGCCTGGGCCCTGTGGCTGCACATTTCCACCCCAGCACTGGGCCCCAAGCCCCAGGGCCCACACAACACCCCAGTTGAGCAGCACCCCCAGCCCTAGCTCTGTCCTCCTCTCTCTCCCTCCCTCCCTCCTTCCCTCTTTATGGGGGTCTCAATTCCCCACCCCCAAACTTACCTGTGGGGAGTTGCAGGAGCTGCCCTCATGCTGCCTGGCTGCCATGTGCATGTGGCACCCTACACCTATTCAGCTTCCTCCCACTCCCCCCAGCCACTTGCAAGCTGGAACTCTGCAAGCCTGCAAGGCTTAAACCCACTGTTTCCCACATTTTTCTCCTTTAAAGGAGAAATCTGTGTTTTTCTCCTTAAAGAGAGAGAACATCCATGTTTTTCCATGGAAAATGGAAAAGCCAGATCCCTGATTATAAGCAAGCTTCATTCAAATTCATTCATCTAACAACATAAAGTAGAGCTAAGCCTAAGATAAAATCTAGTTACATCTGTAGATTACCATAGTTAAGATTCATAAAGCAACTTACTAAAGACTTATCCCAGGAAAATTTCAAACACTAGAAAACTTCAACCTTCCAGATAACCAGACCAACCATATTCCTAAGTCAATCACAAAGGCTCTAATACAGTGGTCACCAACTGGTTGATCCTGGTCGACTGGTTGATCATGGAGCCTCTGAGAGCCCCCTCAGCATGCACTCAGTTCCCCCAGACTGAGACTGACTGTCAGAGGTTCTGGGATCAGGAGCAGCAAGATGCACATGTGAAGAGGCCAGAACACAATCTGGGAGCAGCGGGACAGTGGCAGGATGTATGTGGCTGGGTTGAGCTGCACCCCCTGCCACTGGGACTGGGCCAGGTAAGTGGGACAATCTCCCTCTGTGTCCTGCTGCCCTGCAGCAAGGGAGGAACTAGGGTAGGGCTAAGTGGGACCCTGGTGGGGGTGGGGGCAAGGGAAGGTCAGAGCCTGGGCAGCTCATCCAGGCAAGCAGGGGAACTCCCACAGTGCACGAACCCTGGAGGAGGCCAAGGGGCCAAGTGCCCTCCGGATCTGTGCGTGGGGCAGAGGTGGTTGCCACTGCATGCTGGGCTTTGCAGCCTAAGCCCCATGTACAGATGGGGAGGCATGTGGCCCTTGGGCCTCTGCTGGGGTGTGTGCAGCAGCGGGAGCCTCCCTGCATGCCTAGATGAGACTCCAGGGTTCCAACCCTCCCCTGGCCCAGCTGAGGCCCCATTCACCTAAAGGCAGAGAGCATGGCAGAGGCCACAGAAGGGGGCTGCTAACAGGACTTAGCCCCCACAAATACAAGGCAGTGGTAGAGCCACAAGGCAGCCCAGCTGTGGGCTTCCAGTGGCTGCAGCAGGGATTCAGAGGGGCACACGTGCAGTGGTGACAGGAGGAGTGAGGCAAGGGCAGTACCCACATAGCTGGAAGCAGGCACAGGATGGAGCTGCGAGCAGCTTGTCCGGGAGCATGGGAAAGGGGGGCATGTGGGCTGCTTGCCTCCAGATCTACACGCAGTGAGGGCTAGGGCCAGGGTAGCGCCAGGCTCTTCCTGGTGTGCCTCTTCAGCCGCACAGCTCTCAGGCTGGGTGGTGGCAGTGCTGGAAGCAGGGATGTAGGCACCCAAATATTTGCTTTAGCCCCCCCCACCCCCTCCCAGTGCTGCTGCCGCCCAGCTCAATAGCCAAGTCGGGAAGAGCTTGGCACCACCCCAGACCCAGCCTGCCCCACCTCACATGCCCTCCTGGCTTTCATGCCTCCCTTCCATGCCCCACAAATGAGTCAGTCATGGCTCTGTCCTGTGCCCACTCCGCCTGTGCCCTCCTGAGCTGCATGCTCCCATCTCCTTGAACCCTCCAGATAAGCCGCTTATGGCTCCATCCTGCGGCCACCCCATGCAGGGCCTGCCCCTGCTCCACTCACTCACCACTGTAGGGTGGAGGAGGCAGATCAAGGCCCCAACAGTGAGGGAGGGAGCGGAGCACAGGTAGGAGCAGGAGCTGGAGGGAACGGGGGACAAGCAGAGGCCTGGGCGGCATGTGTCCCACAGGCATCTGCTTGTCCCACCACCTGGGTTGGCCAGGCACACTCTCCCCTGTCCCTGCTCCTGCCTGTGCCCCACTCCCTCCCTCACTGCTGGGGCCTCAATCTTGCTCCCCCCATGGCCTTTTCCCTCCCTCCATCCCTTCCCCCATAGACTTACCCGCTGGGGGAGAGTCAAGCACACAAATATTTTTTTCTCCCTCTGCCTCCATCTGCCCCCCCCCACTTCCCTGCCCACAGACTGACCTGTGGGTGGGGATGGGGGGCTGGAGTAGGGTAGATCTTGGGTTACTTTTTAATTAAAAAAGTAATCTCCTACACAAAAAGGTTGGAGACCATTGCTCTAGTAAAATTCCAAAGCACATCCCACACTCACAGGTCAAGGAATCAAGGATGTGGTGGATCATTCTGCACTTGTGGCAACTAATAGAATACCCCAAAAGCTCCTTCCTCTCATTTACTTGCACAGATTTCTTTGATATCCCAGCAGTCAGCAATGGCTGAAAGGGATGGAAACTCATGGACAAGCATCAGGCAAAAAAAGTTTTAAACAGAATGAAAAATTCTTCCAACCTAATGCTGAGGTTGTTATAGACAACAGAAATTTCCCAGGTCATCAAAATGAACCTCATTTTCCAGGACCATAATGATCTGAATTCAGGCCAAGGCACTGAAATTATGTCACTTTAGGCATGCTGATAAATGATCTATATAATCAATGGATAGAGGACAGACATAAATTTCAATTTTTATAGACTTTTCTATAGTATTCACAACTGTCAAAACTGAATATTACTGTCTCAAAGGATGAAGGTGAGAGGGTTCCAGGTAATGTGCTAAACTAAATCAAGACTTTCCTGGTGGCACACACCTAAACAAATAGTTATGGTAAACAAATCTCCACCAATATATACCCCAACAATTTCCACAAATATTAATGTTGTCTCTGGTTCTTTTTAACATCTACATACAACCACTAAGTGAAATGATCAGATGACATGGAATCAAGTGCCAGTGATATACATGACACTTTTACTACCATACCATTAACACCAACACGACCCAGTGTTTGACCATAAAATAAAATATTTTAACTGGCTGAAATGGAACCTCTCTAAGACAGATAATACTGATGGACAGAAGAAAGCATTGTGAAGAGTTTGAAGTTGAGGTGCACTCCTTTGTTTGAAGGCACCTAAATACACTTAGACAATTTAGTCTTCAGACAAGAAATACCCTATCATTCCCTTCCAAAATTAAGCTGTCATGTGAAAATATCACTGAATAATACTTTCTACCAAACTTCATTTGGTTATGAATTTCCACCTCATCCCAGATGATGATGACAGGCTTCAGTTATTCATGTACTCATGACCATTTGACTGGCCTATGTGGTATACTTGGGCACAAAGTATACAAATGCTTAGGAAATTCCAGCTAATGCTGTGTAATTAATGCAGAATATTTCCTCAGCAAGACAGGGTACCGCAGGCACATCAAACCTGTCTTCCAATCTTGATATTGGCTTCCCATGCAATACTGCAAAAAATTCAAGCTCTTGGTCCTTATCTTTTAAAGTTTTCATGGTCAATGCCCAGAATATCTACAAAAGTACATCAACCTTCAGGATGAAGAACATGATCAACAACTTTGCTCCTCTGGTCAGAGGCACAGCCAAGCACCTCCCTGGTCAGTGCAAACTGCAGCAGCACGATCAGCTGCCATTTCCATTGCACCAAATTTTGCACCCCCTGGTACATCCCCTGCCCCCTTAACAAAGACAGTGTCTGGGACTGCTATCCTGGTTCCTCCTCTAGTTATTCTACTGCTTCTGACACAAATGAACTCTCAACCACAGTGGTAAGGAAAAGACCATCTAGAAGGAAAAGAAACTTCCCAGGGAAGGAACCCAGGACCATCACAAGCCAGATCATATTGCGCTCCAAATGCAATACACATTGCTGACCTGAGTTTGCTAATAAACAGACACCTTATCAAAACAAGATACCCCATTGCACGCAAGGTACTCCATACTGAGGACAGGATGAGAGAACAACACACATGATACTTGACACTTCATGCATTTTTGTAAGGGAGTCAAATTCTATGGTGATAGTTCAGGGGTGGGCAAAATATGGTCCAGGGGGCAGATGTGGCATGCCAGGGCATTCTATCTGGCCCATGGGGGTCCTTAAAGTTCTGAAAATGAATACTAATCTGCCCTGAGCTGCCTGTCATGCAACCCTTGATGGCTTGCCAAAACTCAGTAAGTGGCCCTGTGCCCAAAATAATTGCCCGCCCCATGATAGCTGCATTCTAAGAACCTGAAGAACACAGAAGAGCAGAGCAGAGAATAAAAACAGAATTCAAAACATACATACCAAAAAGAAAGCTATATCCCTGAAATCAGTGAGTTTGAAAAGCTTTAACAGTTGATGGTGGAACAAGCAATCCAATACAAGCTCCCAGTACAATGGAGTAGGTAATCTTACTTTTATACATGGTATGGACAAGACAAAAAACTGTTCAGTTCTGCTGTCCACATTCATAGAATCACAAAACCATAGAAAATTAGGGTTGGGAGGGACCCTCAGGAGGTCATCTACTTCAACCCCTGCTCAAAGAAGAATCACCCACAAATGTATCATCCCAGCCAAGGTTTTTGTCTAGCCAGGTCTTAACAGATGGAGATTTTGCAGCCTCTCTGGTTAACCTGTTCCAGTGCTTTCCTCTTGTGAAAGTTTTTCCTAATATTTAACCTAAAATTCCCTTGCTGCAACTTGAGACATTGCTCCTTGTTCTGTCATCTGCCACCACTGAGAACAGTCTAGCTCCATCCTCTTTGGAACCACCTTTCAGGTAACTGAAGGCCACTATTAAATCCCCTGTTGTTCTTCTCTTCTCCTAACTAAATAAGTCCTGTTCCTTCAGCCTCTCCTCATAAGTAATGTGTCCCAGCTCCCTAACCACTTTTGTTGCTCCCTGCTGAACTCTCTCCAACTGGTCCACTTCCTTTGGGGGACCCAAAACTGGACACAGTACTCCAGATGTGGCCTCACCAGTGCCAAATAGAGTGGAATAACCACTTCCCTTGATCTGCTGGCAATGCTTCTACTAATGCAACCCAGTATGCCATTAGCCTTTTTCAAAGAAGCTTGGAAAAGTTGGAAAGGGCATGTAAAAAAGAAAGAAAGAAAACATAACCACAATACTTATTCAAGGGCTAGAGAAAATGTCTCACTTTGCATGATATATAGAGTTCAATTTATTTAGATTACTAAAAGATAAATAAATGATAACTTGATTATAATGCCTATGTAGGGTTATAGGGGAAAATGCACAGTCCTAAACAACTCTTTCATTAGGAAAGTAAGAGGCAACATCTGCAAGATGAATGTCTTTAATAATAAGACAAACTGAACCACTGAACAAACTAAGGAAGACATCTCTTGATGTCTTCATAAAAAGACTAGATGCCTTCCAAGAAGATTTGCAAGAAAAAGTAACTGGGTGAAATTAAGTGTTTTGTTTTATAGAAGGAAAGACCAGATGACCTAATGGCTCCTTTGACTCTTGAAATCTATGGAACACACATGGATATGAACATAAATATTAAAATATATGTCTATTTGTAACAGCTCACAAATCTTTGAACACATATACAATATTTGAAAAATCCTCATGCAATTTTGGGGAGCCTTAAACTCCACTCAATAGAAGACTAGAAATGGGTATTTTGTGAGCATTTAAAATTGATCACTTAAATTTTCTCTTGCTCACAAATTTGACAATTGACTTCCCTCATGCATGCTTAGGAATGCTTTGCAGTTGTCATAAGGCTTTTAAATAGATAAGGTTATTTAGGATTAGTTTGAAAGTCTCAAGTGTTAAAACATACCTTCAACTACACTAGCTCATAAGCCATGTAATGTATTTTCCAATGAAATTGAGTCAGTTTCTATAGTTACACCAGAATAAATTCAAACTTAGTCTACAAAAGAAAATAAATTTACACAAAACTATATTAACATAACTTAGAGAACAAAAATCCTGTGCAGGTGTTTTTTTCCTTTACATTTTTAAGTTCTATTCTATTTCTAACTTCAGAGTCAAACATGATTCAATAACAAAACATATTTTATAAAAGAGTCATTTTGCAAAGGGCTGTATTTCAAGCTTTTAGAATTCCATGGCTTTTCAAAATTATAGGAAAAAAAAGATTCTACTTATGCACTTAGGTCTTCATTTAGTACATAAAACTTTGTGTGTTCAGAGACTTAATTTTTCCAACTATCAAGAAAATACTTTTCTACCATTTCCTGTTTACTCCTGAAGTTGTGGTCGACACTTCAGGCCCTGAACCTCTTTTATTATTCCATCTTTATGGCTACCGTAGGGTTAAACAGAATGCTGATTCTTTTTTGTGACTGTGCCCTCACATACTTTTAAACCTTGTAAAAAGGCCCTAGCAAACCAACAGTATTTACACTCTTTACTATTTGCCCAAATCCAAGACAACTTCAAACTTAAAATGATCCTCCAATAATTAAATTCTATACATAGCAAATTTATAAATTTCTTATTATTCTCCAAGTATAGAATCTTATTATTGGAACATCATTTTAAATGTATTCCCCCCATCCCTGCAGTGGGGAAAGCAGCAGCAGTAGGGCAGGTGGCAGGGGAGTCAAGTGACCTGAACCCTACCTCTTACTCGTACCACCACTTGCTCCCCCTAGTGCCTGTGTTCCCTGATGCCTACCCCTGCCATGATACTTGCAACCCCTTGCACCTGCCCTCCCTTGCTACTTGCTCCGACCACCTCCTGCCACTACTTACCCTTAGTCACAGCTCCAACTCTGGCTCCACTCTGGCCTTCATTTGGCCAGGTAGCAGCCATTATGGTGGCAGCATCTTTGGCCCTAGCCCTGAGTGTGGAACTGGAGCCAAGGCAGGAGCTGCCACAACCACAACTGCTCCTGTCTAGCTGTGCAGAGGCTGAAGCCACTATGTGATCCATGTCCCAGGCCAGAGCAGGGTTGAAGACATGACAGAGTAAGTGGTGGCAGAGGGAAGGGGGCAGATTCAGGGGGGCAAATGTGGTGTGGGAGGCACAGGCAGGGGGCAGAGGCGGCAGAGCCGGGGGCAGAGGCAACTCTGCCACAATATACAGGTCTGGGTCAGAGCTGAATCTAGAAACACAGATACAGCCACAGCAGCTAGTATCTTGCCTTGTACTTGAATCCAAGACGAGGGGCTTCCCTCCATTACCATATTAAACAGTAGAAAATAAAGCTAGTCTCATATTTGAATAAATACAGTAGTTTCCTTTAAACTGCTTAAATGCATATGTTCTGCCTTCTTTACGTGAAAATAATTGAGAGCCACAAAAATCAAACGATGCATCTTACCACAAAATCGTTGTTGATTAACATAGTTTAAGGGGAAAAAAAGATTAACCTATACTTACCAGAAGAGACACCCAATATAGGCTAAAGATTTAGCAGCACACCTCTGCATGTGTACGTGCGCGCGCATGTGCACACACACACATACACACACACCCCTATATCTATATCTATGATTACTAAAACATTTCATGCAAGATGGCAGCCAAATCCAAAAGCGTAATATTTGATAAAATATGCTTTTATTTTTTCTGATTTAACAGAACAGTTTCCTCTTTAATGGGCTATTTCAATTGGGCTTAGATCAACTTACTAAACCCCTACCTTCACCACCTCACCCTTAATGAAAATAATGCTATCTATCACATGTAGATGTTAAAGCTTATTAATTTATGTATTTGAGATCCTCAGATGACAGATGTTAACAGTGCATAATTGAAAAATATTATTACTGTGAATTTCTTCTGCCACAATCTGTACTACATAGCAATGATAATGTTAAAAATGTTATAAATTGCATCACGTAGGTGCTACAATTCACAAATGGTAAGGAACTCCACTGCATATAATTTGTAGAACTGCCCAGACTTGGGTAACTACCTGGGAAAGAGGATAAAAGATTACAAGAAAAAAAATTCTACCGAGCAATAAAGGCAATAAAGGAACAGCCGAACACAGCTGCCAGGTACTGACTAAAAGAAACAGAAATATAAAATTATAACAACTAGAGTTATTATCAACAAACTCTTATTTTGCATTTTTAGCATGTATTTATATAGGATACCCAAGATTTTTTGTAATAAGTTATTTCTGAGTTTTCCAGTGGAGCTACTTCTTAAGGTGTCCAATTTGGGGAAGAGAAATTCTTTACCACTTGGTAAAAATCTGACACCTTTACAATCTCTCATTGTATACATCTCTCAAAATATAGATATTTTGTCATTTTTGAGGACTCCTTCAGTTAATGAGTGCTTGTAAATATGCAGAAGGACTCGATTCAATGGCTCATGAATCCTGATGCTGCTGATAACTTACCACTTTTGACAAAACTGTGTTTATGTACACATACACTTATGCACAAAAATCGAAAATGTGGTGAAAAGGAATCTTGAATCAAAGTGTTTAGAAAGCACAACTACATTTAATAAACAAATCCTACATTTAATTTAAAACTTTAGAACCATAGGAGACACAACGTGGTTGAACAACATAAAACAGAAAAAAAGGAAACATTCAGAGTATCAAAAAAAGTTGGAATCTTTACTTTCATGATTTCACTTTGGCCATAGACAGGGATTAATTTGTAGCAGTGAGAATTTCTAATTAGAATAATAGCCCAGAAGGTGGAGCAGATGTGCAGTCCAGATCTCAGCCTGGAGAGCTACATAAGTGAGCTCTTCAGCCAGTGGGCACTAGACCACCCCCCATCCCTATGAGAGCCCACTGACTAACAGCCAGATCTCACCTCCTAAAATGCAGCAGCTGCCAAAGAGCGCCCCAGAGGGGTCCAGCTCCAGATGTCCCCACCATCCTACAAAACACCTGACTGGTGGAGTGGAGGAGGGGATTCATTCACCTATCGTGGGAACCCTCCTAGTTCGGACCATGGGAGAACAGCTTGTGCTCTGTGCACGCCTCCAGTTGGACAGAGAAGAGTGTGGGGAGATGGGAGGAAGCATTCGCCTGTGATGCCAATACTCCCAAAACCTCAGGAGGTTATTGCTTTGGCACAGCTACCTGCCACCTCCAGACCAACCATGGGGCATCCACCCATGGCAACAACACACCTAAAGCCCCAAGAGTGTTTCTACCACAGTGCAGCTGCCTGCCACCCTCTCTGCACTCCAGCGTCCTGCACCAGGAATCCATTTCAGGAGGGATCCTGCTGCAGGAAAGTGCCCCTTCTCTCCACTCCTGCCAATAAGTTGCTTGTCCCCCCCCCCCAACCCCCCCCTCTACTTGGGCAGTAAACTGGGGCATGGAAACTTTCAAGACAGAGCCTCCAGTCCCCACAGGGCTCCCTCACAGCTTGTCCCTGGGCAGGCTATCAGGGAGCTGATGCTCTCCCTCCCTCCCTTTCTTTTGGAAAGGAAGGAGCAGAGAAGACTATAGGATACTGGACCATTCAAGTTAGTGCAGGAGGAGGGAAACATTAGATGGACTTCTCTTACAGAACTGACCCTTCCACAATAAACCCCTTAAACATCTGTACACTCTTCTTATACAGGGAGAAATTGTAAGTGTAAAATGTAATGCCTGTGGACTATCATAAGGGTGGAGGTGGCCTAGTGCCTTATTTACTTCATCCATATAAAGAACTTCCTGTTTCTTTGACATAAGCAAATAAAAAACAATGAAATCACAAAAAAAAAATCTGTTATGGAATTCCAGTTTTGAAATTTTATGACAACAAATTCAGGAGAATGAACTTGGTGTGTTTATTCCTATTAAACAAATATTGTAAGGTTTCTTGAGGTTCATCAGGATTCCTTTTTGAAACTGCTATAATGGAAAATATATTCTTTCTTGATCATAGTAATCCAGTCTTAGATTGGATTGTTAACTGTAATTGCTAATGAGTATTCCCACTGGGTTTTTTTTATTTGTAATTTTCAATTTTCTTTTTAATTTGTATTTTCATGATCATCTGTCTTGCTAGCCAATATACAAAACTTCAAGAAAAATATAAAGTACTATGATTGTATTTCGCTGAGCTGTAGAATTTCTATATAATATTTGCCATGAGTTATAGTTTCATAGTTTCATAGTAGCTAGAGTCGGAAGGGACCTAGGTAGATCATCTAGTCCGACCCCCTGCCTTAGCAGGAAAGA
>NW_017728906.1:50334684-50344033 GCF_001723895.1 Crocodylus porosus | reverse complement strand
ACCCATCCACTACCACCCTCTGGGTGCGGCCCTCCAACCAGTTGGCGACATCCACAGCAACCCCTGCGTCTAATGATTTGGTGACCTGATCGTAAAAGGCCACCAGGTTGGTCTGACAAGACCTGCCACTGATGAACCCACAGATGTAAAAGGAGTGCAAAATATATAATACAAATAGGGGCAGTTGCACATTCAATTGTAAATGAAACACTAGACAACTACATGTTGCATGTGCCAATTTCCAGTTTTGCAATAAAATGTTCTAAATCAGGGGTGGGCAAAATACGGCTCGCAGGCCACATCTGGCCCTCAAAGCACTTTCATCCAGCACGTGGTGCCCACCAAGGAATTGTGCCCCGCCCAGCCCTTTTACCTACAGGAGTGGGAGAGAGGTGCCCCAATATACTCTATTGCATCTCACTCCCATCCTCATGGGCAGAAAGGCCCAGCCCCATCAGCACACAGCTTCCTAGTGGGGCTGCTGCTACCCCTGCTTGGCTTCCCCAGCTTCCAGTTTACTCTGGGCAACAGGTAGGGAAGTGAGAGGAGCAGGGGTAGGGGCAGGGGCAGCGCAGCTGTAGCTGGTTGGAAGTGCTGAGAGCAGCACAGAGCCTGTCGCAGTAGAGGTGGCACTGGGCAGGGTGTGGGTGGAAGGTATGGGGATCCCCCACACAGTCCCTCACATGGCGCACAGACCCTGCTGCCACCAGCAAGAGCAGATGGAAGCACTCAGGTTGCTCATGCCAGGCACAGGCACTGGTGCCTGGCAAGGCAATGCTCTAGCCAATGCTATGAGCAGGGCAAGGAGCATAGCCTGCCCAGGCGCTCCACTCTGCTGCACATGCCTGCAGCTCCTGCACTCACAGCAGGAGAAGCTCCATGCTGGAATCAGTTGCCTTCCCCATCCCAGGACCCCACTGGGAATGCAGGGAGCCCTGCCCCTTGCTTTTCTGCAAAGTCCAGCACAGGGCTTCCCCCAGTTCGAGTGCAGGCACACATCCACACATGCAGTGTGGGGCACGAGCAACCTGAGCACCTGCCTGCACCTTTCCCCATCCTCCCTCACATCCCACAATTCTCACACACCCACACCCTTCCCCCACAACTTCCATGTCATAACACACACCCCATCATGCTCCCCCATACACCCCCACAGTATACACACAATATATATATACCCAAGTGTAAGACTTTATTTTTGAGTTATTATGCAATCACCTTTACATGCAGTATGCAAACACAAATCATGACAAAAATTTTTTTTTGTAATAAAATTAAAATATGTTACAGCAGGTGTTTGACTTTTAGTCTACGATTTGGTTCTTTTCTAGTACTGAGATGGCAACCCCGCTTCCCAAAAGGATTATTTGGGGAGGGAGCATGGGGAGGGACTTCCTTTGGCAAAGGTTAGTGGGTGCGATTTCTTGTCTCAATATGGTGACAGGGGCAGGGCAACTGTCAAGGGCCAAGGCTACTCATGGGGTCCTTGACAGCTCACCAAAACTCGTTAAGCAGCCCTCCAGCCAAAATAATTGCCTGCTCTATTCTAGATGCACATTTATTTAAACATAATTCTTGTTTTTGATGTCCTATATATATTTTAAACTGCATATAATTTTTAAGATGCATGAATCTAGATTTTCTCCTCCTCCTTGCTTCTCAGCCTTTTGGCCCAGATCAAGTGTAGTGGCTTCTTAACCTGGCAGGGCAAATACCATGCATCTGTGTCCAGGAAGGCTGTTTTCCTGAACTACTCTGGGGGAGGACTGCTCTTCTGGCATGGTTCAGTACCCACCGAGGTGCAGCGGCTTTAAGCCCAGTTTATAGAAATGGGAATCTCCTCCCTTGCTTGCTCCAAGGGCCTTATGGTTAAGGGTAAGCAAAACTTGGGGGCATCTGAACCCCAAGCCTCTGGGCTTGGGCCTGCAAGTAGGATGTCTGCCAAAGCTTTTGGAAATATCTGAAGCCCTAGGTGCAGATGAAGGATGTTTGCCAGTAGTAGGGCCACTTATGGTCCTGGACTCTTAGATCTGGAATTAGTTTTGGCTAATTTGGCCTCAGATACAAATTATTTTTAAAAAAAATCTAAAATTTTTTCTATGTTGTTTTGCTGCAGAGTGTTTGTTCAGGATGCTTTTTCTCCCCTGTGTTAGTAAAGCACTTGCATAGCACAGTTTATCATGACTTCATTGTCACTGCTGTGTGAGGGAAAAGTAAATAGTATTATAAATCTTTAAATATAAAAATTAAACTTCTAAACAACAGAATAGTGCTAATTACTGTGTCATAATGAAAGTCACCTTCAAAGAGTAAATTAATAACGTGTTTTGTAGGAGAGAGATTATAAATAAACCTTGAGATTGTAAATAACCTTGCTGTGTAGAGCAAGAAATTGTATATATCCATTTACACATCCATAGACACATAGACATATATACACACATACATTATATATGAATTAATTTATATATATAAATAAATAAATCTACCTTATCAAGAAAATAAATACAATTCAGCATCACTCTAAAATATACTTTGTAAAATTCATTTTTTCTTTAAAAATTATGAATATTGTGGCTTGCTTACTTTCATTGTAAGCTAGCTTTCCATCATGAATTCAGCATTAATACCATCCCATCTCATTGGCAGGATAACACTATCTAAACTCAGCTTTCACATCCAGTTTCACACTAGGGTAATTTCTTAAGTTTGATGTAAAGTGCCCAGAATATTTGTGACATATGAAAGCAAACAAAGGGAAAATATGGACTTCTGAGAAAAATTAAGAAAAAGATGTAAGGGGGGCAGGAGAGGGGGGCACTTCAAAGAATGTAACTGAAATCTAGTGTGAGCTGGAAAGATGAACAAGACTCCAGTAAGAATATCAAAGTAAAAAATTCTGTATTCTATAAACATAACATTTGCTTAGAATCTTCCATTCTGTCCATTTTTACCCACTCCTCATACAAATATGAGCAAACACTTTGCAGGGAGCAGCAATCTAAAGGTAGCAAAGTATCAAGAGAAAACAGAATGTTTTCTATCTTTCTGTTTAGGAAAGAGCTACATACATAGCACAACTAGAAAGGCTGCAAAATAAGTCCACAATGAGAAGGCAAGAAAGAGTTAAGGAAGCCTAACTGAAAATAATAGATTTTTCAAAATAAACCAAACCTTTTTGGGAAGGGAGACAAAGGATGCAACAGTTTAGTATCACCAACCCTGAAAACCAGCTATGGATCATGAATTTATTAAAATTATTATTCCTCAGCCATTTAATCTGAGAATTGATGGGCACAATAAGCCAGATGCCTCCACAGTTGTCTATTCTTTGCACATCTTGTTACTTGATTGTTTCTAAATTCCATCCACCCCTGTATGTTCTTTGTTCCTGCATTTCTCAGTCATCCCTTCCTCCTTCTGCACATCCTTGAATGATAGTCTTCTCTAGGTAATCAACTTCCCTTCAAGCCACACTTCCAAAGAACTAAACATTTTTCTCTTAACGGTGTTGATAAGGTCTTGACACAATCTTCCCTAACACTCAGTCATTTTCTTTTTTACTGTCCATAGCATTCTCAATTTTTTTCTGTAAGACTGACTTTGGAATGCTTTGTAATCTCCAATTTTCAATCTTTTTCAAGGTCCAACTTATTCAGCCACAAGTGGCTCTTGTCCACAGAATTTCCTTCAAAAGGCTAATTGCTGCTTTCAAACTGAACTCTTTAGTCTTCCAGATCCTTACTAAATATGCCATGACTGTTTTTCTTATGCCTAATCTCCTGCGCATAGCTAATTCACATCAACTATGTTGCTAATAACTGAGCCAACATACAAAAAAAAAAACCCCAAAGCCCCACATTAGCCAGATAGACATTTCACTTACACCAGCAAAACTGTTCAGAACTCAGTCCATACCCATAACAGAACTTTGGCACACAGAGACTGGTTCTAAATGGTAGAATCTAGTCTAAGATTTGTCCATGCCCTCCCCTCCCCACAAAGGGTGAAGGTGTGCTCTGTTTGCTACCAATCTAAACTACGCCATTTACAGAAAACCACATAACTTAGATGATTTTTGCCTCAGACTTTTTGAATGTCTGTACCTAGTCTTAACCTGCTCAAGAGCTTTTCCTTTTAACAAAATCCTCAGGTCTTGCTTTTTTGTCACAGCCATTAGGCATCTAAGCCCTTGATGGAGCTCTGCTCCAACGTGTGCTAAATGGCACATGTTGGAGCAGACTCGATTAATTGAGACTTCTAAGAGTCTGCTGGAGTGTATTAATTAGCGTGCTCCAGTGACATTCATATCACTTGTATTCAGCGTCCCCACATTTTAAATGGTCACAGAGGTGCTTTAACTAAAGCTTGCCAAACAAGTTTTAGTTAAAGCACCCCCACCACCATTTTAAAGTGCAGGACATTGAATACACATGACATTGTGGGTGCTTTACTTAGAGCAGATCTCAGAGCCACTCTAATTAAAGCACCCTCCCCCCAACATATGCATAGATAACCACTGTTTTTCATTTTTGAGATATGGATTGAGAGTCCATAATCTTTTCCTATTTACCAAATCTTGTAGGTCCTCAGATAAGGAGACATTTTAGTTCACATTTTCTGCATAGCTCACATTACTTATAATCAACCTGGTGCCTATCTTAAAACTTCCTCTAAAACCTTCCAGTATTCGTCAGTACCATTTCAGCTGGAATGATGAATATAAGAGCTACTTTCAGATGTTAAATAAAAATAAAGATAAACAGTGCTTTATTTTAAAATTGGCATGCCCCCATGCTGAGCCCAGCATCTGCCCAGAAGACGTATTGCATTAGCTTGACCTGGCTTGCCCAATATCTATATAGATCAGGCACTTCAGCAGGGCTTTTTTGGTGCTTTTATCTAATAGCTGACTGAATCAGCTATTAGATAAAAGCATCAAAAAGCCCTGCTGAAGCGCCCAATCTATATAGATACTGTGGAGCTGGGTTGAACTAACACACTGCCTTTTCCAGTAAAGCATGTTTTGTTTGGTTTTTTTCATATCTGTCAGCAGCCAAGGTGATGATATGCACCCTTGTCTTATCCCTTCCTCCTAGCTCTTTCACAGACAACTTTGGATACGATACCATGCTACCAAAGAAATCCTTCTGCGGTTTGTATACTCCTTGTGGTCATCTTTCTTTCATATTTGAATCTATGTTAATTTTGTCTAATCATCAGGCCAGTATCCAGTTTCTTATATATCTGTACATATCAAATGCAACATGCCTACTGCTGTTTTTTCCCCAAGTTTGAAGAGTCATCCAGATCTGGAACTTTTCTGTTTTTGACTCTTTTCATCACAAGTGTTATTTCTAATTTTTGTGGTCCTGTTCTTCTTTTAACTGTCCAGGCAATATCATTTAACAATTCTTTATCCTCATGCAATTCCTAGCAATATTCTTATCAGATTCTCAGTTGCTTTTCTGCTGTAAGGAAGTCACCTGTTTTTCATTTAAGAACTTGAGTTTGAAGTTTATCAGGAACCTTAATACCTCAAACATCTTCCTTGAGTCATTTTTTCTTGCTATTATCTAATTCCTGGCACATGTTATTAATCACCTTACCCAACTAACTTCTAGATTTGTTTACTTAGTATATTCTGGGTCTCGCTTTTCTTTTCTCAATCTTCTTTACTACCTTACCTGAGTTTCCTTCTTTCTTTAGAAAAAAAATGCTTTTCTAAATAATGTGTATATCTGGCCTCAGCTTTGGCTTCTTTCACAGCACAGGTGCTGCTTTTGTAGCAAAACCCCGTTTTTCTATTTAATTTTAAAATGTGTCCCCCTCCCATTCCCCAACCATTTCTGACTTTTTCTCTCCCTCTCTATTCCCTATAAATAAGTATAAGTGACCTCAGACTTCGGATAAGCTTTAAACTTTTTATTTTGGTAGCAAGTTTGTGGTTTTGGATAGCCACTGTTTTATATTGTATTATAATTAGGTTTGTATCGATTCTTACTGTTGTGTATTGTATTATTATCATTTTCGTATTGATTTTTATTGTTTCATATGGATATTGTATAGATTAGGCCTGTGTTTGTAAGTGAACCAAAGTCATATCAAGTTTCCATTTTATATGTCAAGCCTCCATCTTGTGTCCTCTGCCTGGACATCCCATGTTGCAACGGTATCAGTCATGTACCCCTCCCATGTAAACTGGTTCCCCAGTGAATGAGAATGATTAGGAATGATTGAAATACAATGGTAGCAGGCCTCTACTAAATGGCCTGTAATGACTGGGCTATCACCTCGCATTGATTCATCCAGGAACCACAGACCTCACCCAGGAATAGAGACAAGACGAGCATTTGAGGGACAAAAGACCCTGCAGGACCAGCAACTCTCACCATTACAGGCACCCGAAACTGCACATCCCGGCATGGAGCACACATGTTTAGTATGCCAGGAGTCAGCCTGGGCATGCCTTCTGTCACTAGGGTCAGACAAGGTCTCTATAAAAAGGGGCAGTGAAGACAGATCCAGTGGGACATCCCTCTCCATCTCAATCAGCACCATGCCACACCACCTATCCACCCAGAGGCCCTACCAGCAACCCCCCTTTGGACAACACCTACTGGACAAGGACCCCTTTCCAGCCTAAATAAGTAGATATTACCTGCACAACTCCTCCTACAATTTGGACTCTCTCTCTTTGTCTCTCTCCCTCTCCTCCTGGACTACAGTGGACCTCAGCCCCTGCACCAAGCCAGTCTAACCCCTGGTACCAGTGTGTGTGCACGCACACGCAGCACGCAAAAGGGAACCAATAAGACACTGTGTCACCATCTTCCCTGTTCAATAAAACCACTATCATTTGCAACCCCAAGTTGGGTCATGTTTACTGAATCCCACTCCTTTCTTTATCTTAAATTCCAGCCTCATTCTCTCTCTCTCTCTCTCTCTCAATTCCAGCCCCCACCCCTCCACTAGTTTCCTGATCTCCGCTCAATTCCTACTGCCTTTTCCCTGTGACTTTCTGCTGCCTTTCTCTGCTTTCCCACTGCCACTGCTGCCTTTCAGTCTCTCCTGCTGCTTTTCCTGTGATTTTCTTCCATCTCTCTGTTTTTCTTCCATCTCTCTGTTTTCAGGCTTCCCCCGCACCTTCTGCAGTCATTCCCTCCCCCACCCCCCGCAGCATCCCAGCTCCTCATGGCTGTCCTGCACTTTTTTCCAGCAGCTGGAGCCTTTCTCCAGCTCCCAGCACCTACTGCCGCCCCCTGCAATTTCTCTAGCTGCTCACATCCAAAGCCCCTCTTTAACACCCACATTTTCCCTTAGTCCCATTTTCCCTCTCCCCACCTACCTTTTCAGCTCCCCCCATAGCTCTGGCTCTAGCCCCAGCCTCTGTGCCGGCATCACTTCCCTGTTCTGCAGGCTTTGGGTCTTGTCTTTTAATCAATAAAGATCAATTAACCAAAAGTTACTCCCAAGCCTCAGTTCTTCAGGCCAGGCCCTTCTAGTCTACTGGTTCTAATCCTGGTCCTGGTAACTTTAACCCCCTACACTTCTACTTTCTTACCTTAACCTTTCCCAAGTACACTAAGCACATACATACGTACATATCACAATATGCAACTTAGGAACTCATGTGTGTATGTGTAGGTGGGTGGTGTGTGTGTAAATTAGTGAGTGCACATATATATACATATTTAGATATCATTGTGTGTGTGTGTGGTATATAAATTAGTAATCCACATATGTGTATTGAATGTGCAGGTGTTGGTCTAAATTTTGTGTGTGTAGTGTATATGGGCTTAAACTGGCGATAGGTGTGCATGAACCTAGACTAGTTATTTTGAATGTGTGTGTGTCTAAGGTGTGTGTGTGTGTGTACATACATATGGTATTGTGTGCATGCTATACAAATTAGTCATCTGTGTCTAACTTCTGGGGTGTATAGTGTATGTGCTTGAATTGGTGATAGGTATGCATGTGCCTAGGCTGGTTTGGATGTGTATGTACCTGAGCTGGTAGTGTGTGAGTGTATGCACCTAACTGATATATGTGTTTGTATATGTGCAATTGTACACTATGCCCTCCTGTCTAACCGCGCAATATTAAGATCCTGACCCCTCAGAGCAACACTTTACGCAGGGCACATCTACACATGGAATTAATATGTATGAACAAGCTCTAGAGCATATTGCTCAAGAGTTTATTTGTGCATATTATGTGGACCCCGGTCAGAGCAGCCCTGGCTAGCAGAGGAGCTGAATAGTCAGCCTGCCAGCCCAGGGCTGCTCCGATGGGACACCACATGCTCTGGAGGGATGAGGCACAAATGTCCTTCAATGTGGGGTTGGCTGGCAGGCAGCCTCTGTGCTGAAGCACCTTCATGCCCCAGCCAGCTGCTCTGCAGCATATTGAGCTCTGTCAAAGCACCCTGGGTTGGCTGCTCCAATACGGCTCCACATGTTGTAGAGCAGCTGGCTGGAGCTCAAGGGTGCTTCAGCGCAGGGTTGTCGGGCAACTACCCTATGCTGAAGCACCCCGCACCCCAGCCAGCTGGCGCAGCATCTACACGTGCACTGCTGCACATGAAAATACTCTGCAGCAGGTTGGAACTTGTATTTACAAGTTGTAATCTACTGCAAAGTTTATTAGTTTTGTGCACCCTACTAGCATGTAGATACTGAGACATTTATTGCACAGTTAGTAGGGGTGTGTGAAGCGGGCCCTGTTCAATTCAGGTCCTATTTGATTCGGATCTGGCCCAAATCAGGGACACTATCCCTGATTCGATTCAGCCAAATCCAAAACTGAAGATCCAATGCCGATTTGGAGAATCAGTGATTTAGACACAGACACAGTTTTAAATGTTTTTTCTACATATCTCAAGGTACCCAGCATGGCTAGTGAACGCCGCAATGATGGGGCGGATGGAGCGTCCCACAGGAGTGTGGGGGGGGCCTCCACATGCTCGGCAATGATCCCAGAATTGGACCAGAAGTACTTCTGGTCCATTTCTGGGTCCACCAGGGAGCATGCTGGGGGGGCCCCCCTGCACCAACCCCAGCTCAGCAATAGGCCATGGGGGGACCCCGAGTGCCCCCCTCAGACCCAGGAGGCACCAGTCACCACGCTGGGGAGGATACAGGGGGGGTCCCCCCAGCACGCTCCCTAGAGATTTCATAGATTTCATTTCAGAGATTTTATAGACATTAGGGCTGGAAGCGACCTTGGAAGATTGAGTCCAGCCTCCCACCCGAAGTGCAGGAAGTCAGCTGGGGTCATAGGATCCCAGCAAGATAAGCATCCAATTTGCTCTTGAAGGTGTTCAATGTAGGTGCTTGAACCACCTCCG
>NW_017728906.1:50327988-50334143 GCF_001723895.1 Crocodylus porosus | reverse complement strand
TGCCAAGCCTATAAGGATGCTGCAGGTTTTTCCTCCCAAGGTGGAGAACCTTGCATTTTTCAGTGTTAAACACCATCATGTTCTCATCCGTCCATTTGCTGAACCTGTCCAGGTCTGCCTGGATTGCCCTCCTGTCTTCTGGTGTGGATGCTTTGTCCCAAAGTCTGGTGTCATCAGCGAACTTGGCCAGTCCACTCCTGACTTCAATGTCCACATCATTAATGAAGATGTTGAACAATATGGGTCCAAGGACAGAGCCTTGGGGGACCCCACTTGTCACAGGGCACCATGACGATTGACTTCTGTCAATTACTACCCTCTGGGGTAGAGGATCAGGAAACAAACAGACTGCATGCGCTTCAAGTCCATGTCCAGGCCTGCTGCCAAGTGTGCTGGGGAGCCCCCCAGCACTCGTGTGGGACGCTCTATATGCCCCAGCATTGCAGCATTCACAAGCTGCCTGCTACTTAGAGGTACATAGAAAAAACATGTAAAGCTGTGTCTATGTCCGAATCTTTCTGAATATCTCTGAATTAATTCAGAGGGTTCCAATTCGATTCAGAGAAATTAAATGGTCTTCTGATTCAATTCTGATTTGGAGATTCAGCCACTGAATCTGGAGAAATCTCCGCCAAATCAAATCAGAGATCAAAGCTTCTCACAGCCCTATTAATCTGTGAACTGCATAGTAAATGTCTTGTGTAGACATACTCACACTAAGTACTTCCTAGAGATTTGTGACGTTCTATCCTGCAAGCTTTATTTTCCTGGAGAAACATAAGAGTTGAATCCTGTATGTGGTCTCCCTATCACACAATGTGAACACTGTTATTATGACTTGAATGTCTACTTCTAATTGCCAATCACATTTTGACTACCATCAGCTTCTAAAAGAAAGGCAGTTATTTTTTAAATTGATATGATAAGTTAACCCCTATAATATTTACTCCCATCTGTCTAAACCCAAATTTTTCAACTTAGTTGGAAAAAACTGCTCACTAATTTCCTATTCAGCTGGAAGCTTCTTGAGAGCAGACCTCCCTACATGTAATACAGAATCAAATTATTGAAAGATTGCCTTGACTTTGTCCCCCTCCCACCACTACAACAGGGAAAATAAACCTAGGTGGTCAAGTCATGACTTGAAAAAGAGTGAGTGCTGAGGGGAACTGTGCATTAAGGGCACGGCCATATATCTTATTCAGATGGGTTGCACTGGTTCACATCAGCATGTTTGCCTAATATGGGCCATGTGTTTTACAGTCATACTCAGCATTGGCTGCATTTAATCAACTTTGTAGTTGCCTAGAAAGTTTGCACATATACATGTGCGCAAAGTTGCTCTAGACAATGAAATTAATATTTAGCAAACATTCTATGAAGCCTGACAGATACTGCAAGGTACAGCAAACAGATCTGCCAATACATTCATTGTAAATCACTACACATTTTGGTTGTGACCTGAAGTTTGATATTTAACAGATAATGTCACCACTGTATAATGATGAAAATATATACCCAGATAGTAAGGAGGCAAACTGATTGTTAGGTGGGTACACTTTAGGAACCATTTCTTTCACTTACTGACTGAGTATTGTGCATAAATCCCCCAAAACCTATGTAAATTGTATAAAGCTTCTTAATTTTATATGTAGCCTATGATTTTCTCATTTACCTAATATGGTTTGCACTCTTGAAAAGTGACAAACTAAAGACTGTAAAAATTGCAATCATTATTTCATCCACAGAACAGGATGACATAACAAGAGACAAAGGCAGCGCGAGACTCCTTCCACATGATGCTATGATTTCTAACAAATTAATTGCCTTTCTGGCGTAATTAATTTTTATTACATTTATATCAGCATATTTTACATTGTAACAGCTGACAGATTGCATGCTTTGAATTCAGTAATGACACCACCCTTATTTATTACCTGTATTCAAGTAGAAGCCAAAATATATAAGGGACTGTTCACAAGCTAAAAAGGAAAAGTTCTTACATGGGTAAACTTACAACTCATGTTTAAAGCTTGGAATATCATACCACTAACATTTGCAGTTTCTGTATACTTTGTTAAGGTTGCTTAGCATTTTCATTTGTAAGTACTGTAACTTGTCTTTAACTTTCCCAAAGAAACTGTTTGGCCTAGAGTTATCTAAGCCAGGTATATGCATCAGGTTGTTGCACAGCTCAAATTATTTAGCTAATCTTGTGCTTTTGGCAATTTGGGACAAACAGGACAAGGACAAAAGTATACTGCTTTATCCACGATAAAAATTCTTACAATCACTTTTTGTTGAATAGTTTTAGCTTCAAACTTCCTTGGTTTGGAGTGCAGAGTTAAGATTTGACTAGGGCTGTTACCCTACCTCAGGCATACGCTTTCTTGTGGCTAAAAATACAAGCCATCCAAGTTTAGCCAGGTTGTAACCCTCAGCTGCTGGCAGTTTGATTGTCTAAAGATTCCTTTTGGACTAAGTCATTCCAGCCCCACACAGCTCCTATGTACATGCAACTATAACTGCTGCTTCCGAAATCTGAAATATTTCAAGACTATCCTACATGATAGAAACAATAGTCTATAGTTTCAGAGACAACTGTATTAGTGATATAAATAATACTTGTATCACTATGTAACTATTCTTATACAATGGGTCTGATAAAGTATGTTTCATACAGAAACTAAAGTTAGTGGGGATAAATCTTGCTAATTCACAATGCTGAGAGACTGTAAGGGAGCCCCTACTTGGAGATACAAGCCCCAAGTCAGGCTGTGACACCTGAGGCTATTGTCTCACAGGATCAGGTACTTGGAGCCCCAGGAGCAGCAGGGACCACTATCTCTCAGTCCCAAGACACAGCCCCCACAACCCTGCCGGTTCCATTCACTCCCATCCCACAGTCCCCTGTCCCTGCCGGTGCACCTCTCTACCAACACACAGCCTCACAACCTCCCAGCCCTGCTGGTCCCCCTCACTTCTGACCTGCAGCCCCCCAATCCCTGCTGGTGCTCCTCACTCCTGACCCACAGTCCCCCACCCCAGCTCTGCTGGTGCTTCTCAGTCCTGACCCATAGCCCCCTGGCTCTATCAGTGCCCCTCATTCCCAACCTACAGTCCTCCACCCCAGCCCTGCTGGCGCCCTCTCACTCCGAGCCCACTACCCCTTCCCTCAGGCTCCAGCCCCCCAGTGTGTGGGGAACAGGGTGTGTGTGCAGGGCAAGAGGTGTGTGGGCACAGGCAATGCAATAGGCAGTGCATCAGGGGGCCATGAAGGGGTACATGCCTCCCCAAGATTTCTGTGCCCAATGCAGGGAACAAGGCTACAGCTTGGCCAGACTGGCACTGGGCAGGAGGTGCCTCCTGCCCAATAGGCGGGACCTGTCATGGCGGGGAGTGCCACACTACCATGGCTGTCATGGCAAGGCACCCCTGCCCACCCCACAGTTGCTGAGAGGCACGACTCAGTACCACTTCCACTGCCAGGACCCCAGACCATCTACACTGCCATGGCCACCAAATGAGGCACTGTGCTGGTGCTGCAGATTTGTGTCCCTGCACTGCTGGTGGGTGGACAGGGAGCATCAGCCTGCAAGGGGAAACCTACAGTTTCCTGGGTTTTTCTCCTTTAAAGGAGAAAATCTTCATTTTTCTGAAGGACATGAAAAGCCTGGATCCCTGCTCATAATTTCCCTCATCTAAGGACAAGCACACTCATAGTCAGAGCATTAACAAGGGAGTGTTACCGAGAGAGAGAGAGAGGTCCTATAGGAACTAGGTATCCTTTAAATCTGTATGCAGAGCCTGGGAGATGTTATGTAAGGAACTGGTAAAAGACATCCATGTGAACTATTTATTGCTTTATAATATTTTTCTCTGTAAACTTTGGCTCTGAATAAATAGGACTTTGCTTTGGGCAAACTGGCTAAATCATTAACTAAGCCGCTTACTATCCTTGAGAGTGGGCAAGACTATAGGCTCAAATTTAAAATCAGAGCTGCTGAGGCAATCACTGTAACCTAAGCTGTTGGATGAAAGGGAAAGGAATGTAATTCAAAAATAGCAATGGCTACAGGCCTGGCCTACATGGGGTACTCTTGAGACTGCCACAAAGGGATCCAAGGTGCAGTTGACTTGAACTCTGACAATGCTAGCCACATAGAGCAATTGAGCATCCTTTATTAAAGGACTGCAGGACTAAGTAGGACTTTACCTCGGGCATTGGTAAATAGCTCAAATTACCAGAATTTTTATTCCTGGTTCTAGCTCATATGCAAGTTGCGTGGATGAATCAGCACTGTATTATATGCATCTATAAATACACTGTAGAAATGTTACAGAAAAAAACAGAAGTTTCATCATATTGGAGCAAATGGCTTAGTTTCACTCTTGAAAATATTTATTTTACTTGAAATGTCTTGTTATTGTATTATAACAGCTAATCCAAAATGCAATAAATACAGATAAGAACATTTTGAAAGTTAATCTGTCTCTCTTAAGTGTACATATGTGTATGCTAACATGAACACATAAATGCACTTTGAAAATAAAACAGAAAATGCCATCAACATTTCTGGCTCACAAGGGTGCCAATAGCATTCTAAAATGTAGATAGCCAAAATAATTCATTTTTCAACAGGCATATTGTAAACAACTATAGAGAGCATTGATAACAATGATGAAACAAGTACACCAAAGAAAGGAAGTAAAGAAATTTTTTAAGACAGTGGGTGTTAACCAACTACTGTAATACACACCTCTATACTCTACTAGAAATCACCTATTATTCTTCGGATGTGTATATTTGGTTACTTAAGAAATTCCACTATATTAGAATGTGTAAAAAAAATCCAAGAACAACCACTTTTAGCCTGCTGCCATAGATTAGTGATAAACAGCCAATAGATTACTTGCACATTTTAAAACTGTACTTTTAATTTTACAAAATCAGCCATTAATTTCCAGCAACTAAAAAAAATAAACCTACCAACTAGATACTTACAACAGAAGGAAAATTGTCAAAGATTGATGATGTTTCTTGCTGGGAGAACATTTTAAATAATGGTTGATGGGAATTAATACAATTTACTAGTATGGAACCTGTCTTACACCTTTAAGAGCTTTTCCTGAATCAGCACTTGCAATCTTTTGGATGGACTTAGTTGACACATTGGAACATACTATATTATTTAGAGCAGACTTGCTTACCCAAAACAAATAAGCATTGAAATAATATGCTCTTTAAAACTAGATGATTTTTTTTTTGGCCAAAACAAAAAATACGGTTAAACAAACAAAATCAAAAAATGAAAAAAAAAATCATTCCAAGCCCAATTATGTTTGCTTAGATGTTTTTCTTGAGTAAAAGAAAAAGGAAGAGAAAGAGGTATTTAGATTTGATTAAGACATTTAATTTGACATTTCTCAATATTTCTGAATTATTTCCTGTTCAGCAAAGGTAAACCTTGCTGAAAGGTAAATGGTAGCAAAGGAATGAAGAACCAGATTCTCAAAAGCAGATATGGCAATTCCCTTTTCCCCAGTTATTAGAGCATTCATTCAGAAGACTAGAGAACGAGGTTCAACTCTCTTGCATAAGGGCATCTGAGCCAGTATCTCTCACCTCCCAGGAGAGTGATCTAACAACCATACTAAAGGATATCCATAGGGTGGAAAGAGAGAAAAAATTAAAATGACTCTGCAAGACAAGTGGCTAGGACACTCTCCTAAGAAGTAGGAGTGATTTTAATCCCTGCTTTGAATCAAATACAGGATATATTTTAAAGGTTTTACCTTTATTTTTCATTTTTGCAGCAATGAATACTTAACGATTCAATGAAAAATGGAATCAAGCTTTTTTTTTTAGGAGATTATGCTAGAACACAGAAGACAATAGCTAGGAGACTTCCCTAACTGATTGCAAATATGGGTGCAAGTCATCTCAGACAGGGGATGAACCTGAAGGCATGTGCACATGTTAAATTAAAGTCACCTGTGTGATTGTAGATTGGGTCCCCACTTGTGCATACATTTGCTGGTGTCAGGCACCATGCCAGAAATGCAGTTTAATTAAGTTGGGTTGCGGGGGAAGGGCAGGAGGAATCAGGGGTGGGAAGTGGCAAGTCCTGGTTCTGTGGAAGGGTTTGACGGGT
>NW_017728906.1:50320552-50327888 GCF_001723895.1 Crocodylus porosus | reverse complement strand
CAGGGGGTTGGGACAAAATTGGAGGGGTTTAGTGGGTCTGTGGAGGGGGCCATCTGTTCAGAAGTGAGGGGCCAGAGAACTAAAAGCAGCCCAGTCAGGGTGGGGTGGGTAGTGAAATACAACCCAAGGGCTAGGGGCAAGTGACTAGGCTTTCCCAGCCCTGGGGCTTCATTTTGAATGTGTACACAAGTTCAGTTAGATTGGACACAGATTAGCCCAGACTATGCAGTGCACCTCCTTAGGTGAATTAAGTTTGATAGGGCCAGCCATTAATTGCCTGATCTAAACTCCTCAAACTTATGTGCAGTTTGGCACTAGTTATATTTTGCATTATATTATTCAGTGAATAAATACTATTTTTTAAATGTTGTTCAGCTCCTTACTCTTAACTGATGTCATTTCAACCTGATGTTTCAGAAGAAAGAAGGAAAACACCTTGAAGCGTTTCATAGGGTAAATGCACAACACAGACAAAAACAAAATCTCATATTAGATGTGTGCATTATTGCTCTTATGGTACAATCAACTGAATCAGACCAGAGTAGTACAAGGAACTGCTCAAAGCAGATCTCACAATATCAGGTAAGGACCGTAGTACTTGGCACAAACATGCTGGGCTCCCATTTTTCACACTGCAGGGTGGCTGTACATTTTTTAAAAAATCAATTTATTGCCTGAAAATGTTTACCTAATGTTACAAATAACTAGGAGGGTTAGAGAAGTATTTTCCCTCAGATTCTTTGTTTCAGTTTCTTTACTCTGGGCATTTGACAGCCCTTTGCATAAAGTGAGTTTCAGTATTTCTCCCATGTAGTTGGTCAGGCACTCAGTTCTCTCTGCTGTTTGAATGGGTCGTTCACAAAGCAATAAAAGATTTTTTCTCTTTTCTTTTTTTTTTATAAAACAGAAAAAATCTTGACTGAAAAATTGGACATGACATGACATGAAATCAGAACTAAGTCAGACCTGAAACTTGCTCCATTTCTAATTGATTAAATGCCTAGCTTTCTCCCTTTAAATTCCTTTTTGAAATTATAATTTAAAAAAAAAAATTATGCTTCTTGAATATTGTATTATAATCACAGGTTACTTTTACTGATATCTAGCTAAACACAGGCTATGTAACTGTGAAGAAAGAGTAACATCTATATTTTTTCAAAGAATATTATACAACTTCTCTGTTTAGCATTTGGTTACTTACTAAAGAATGAAAACAAACCCTTTGCTTAGAGGCATGTATCAGATAGGTACAATAATATAAAAAATATCCCAGCAAATACTCTAACAATTGCCAGATTATTTCCTGTAAATAAACTATGCACCTAGCTCCAGCAATGTTACACCTCTCCTTCCTCAAAATTCACAGGAAAGAAATTAACAGATATTGACTGGACAAGGTTTTGTGATAGGGTTTACAAGTCCCACATGGCACTGCCATGGGACCAGTTAACTCTTGAACTGGCTGCTACCCCATCAGGATGCAAGGTTACAGATACAAGATAACCAGGGCAGCAGTGAGAGTGATTCGGAGAGTGAGATGTGTATCCCAGGCATTTTTAATTTGATAAGAAAAAGCAGGCAGAGGACTGGTTGGCTGAAAGAACAAGCTGAAGGTGGCTTAAGTGAAACTCAGGTGAATTTGTTGACTAATGACTTTAGACTGGCAAGACAAAGGTATACCAAGGCCGCCAGGTGGAGAACTAGAAGATAACAATTTGGGAGATAGAGCAACTGATGGAAATTAGAGAGTCTTCCTCCCGCTCTATAGAACTGACTTCCTCTAAAGACTTGAAATGTAGCCAGCATGGATGACTAGTGCTGCCTTAGTCACGGGGGTCAGGTCCCCACCCCAGTGACCAGCCAGTGACCTGGGGGGGTCCCCACATGGCTAATCTTGCTAACCGAGGCAGGGGGGCTCCACTCCCTGGCCAATGCTTGCAGGGTGCACACTGGCACTCCCAGCCCATCGCCTAAGTGGCGAGCGTGGCCAGTCAGGGGGTGCACCAGCACTCTCAGGGGGTGCATATGCACTCCTGTGCATCCCCTATGCATTGCCAGTGGTAGCCAAACAATATAATGAACAAGAATCCGGATTTTCCATTTCCTATGGAAAAAACTACACAAACCCCACACCTGCCCACAAACCCCCATACCCACACACCCCTGGAAACCTCCCCACAACCACCATCCACACACCCACACCTTCACAAATCCTCCACACACACACCAACCATACAAGTACTTGCATATATTTCTAAAGAAGGTTCAAATAGTGTTATTCAGTTTAATTTGTAAAAAAAAAAATAAAAAAATTAATTTTGCATAATTTTGAATTTTTCTGTGCATAGTTTTGAAAATATTGCACATAATTCCCAGGGGTGTACAAAGTGGTCTCAACAAGAGCTCTGATTTCCATGATGAAAAACCCAAAATCAAATGCCAATGTATATAGCGTTTATAGTGATTAAGGCACTGGTAGGCTTCCAAATTGCTTTAAAACTGTAAATATATCAATAAAACAGTGTGTTCAACTGATACCTATATATAGTGGCCTTTCATTTTAATCACAGATTTGGGTTTTTAATCAGAGAAGTTGCATTTTTTCTTCACAGAGAAAACCAGGATCCCTGGTAATGAAGAACAGCGATGCAGGAGGTGAGTTAGGAGAAACCTTGAGAAAAGTTTTTAAATAGGTTTTTCACTTTGAAAAATGCTACTTTTCTTGGAAAAAGCTCTTTTTGTATCACTATAGATATATTCTGTCTTAGGTTCCTGATGGAAAAGGAATTATGCATGCCAAACACAGGACTCACTGTGTTAACACTGTTAACAGACAGAGAAACCACAGCCCAGAGATCTAATCTAGGAGGACAAGGTTCCACTCAGAATGAGGCTGTCACCATAGGGGGCACTAGAAAAGGCACTGAAATAGAAATGTCACCACTCTCCTTGTAACTATAGCAACTTCAAATAAAGGTGTTTTAAAATGAGAAAAGAAATATGTGAATATTTGATATTTATAAATAAATGTTTATGTATTCTTAAGTACCATTTGTTATATTTATTATACACATATAAGTATTTTCTTGTTGAACCAATTACATGAGTTCAATATCAAACACAAACATTTTTCTCATTCTCATATAAATATTTGAGATCTATATAACCTAATGGAATACATTTGCTTTTCAACAATGAGGCTTACGCACTATTTGTTGTTTTATCTACAAGCCACATGAGCAAGCAAAATGTGTATCCCAGGCATTTTTAATTTGATAAGAAAATTTCTTGATCAGTTTATATGCAAAAACAATCCTATACAGTACAACTGCCAAAGACATACAGACTTAATGGTTTATAAATGGAGTGACTGATTTATGTTTGTGGCAGATGCAACATTACTAGCTTTCAGAGTACAACCATATACAAACACCTGGTGCATAAAAGAAAATGTAACATAAAGCTCATAGGCAGCATATAGAAGATTTACATTCTTAACAATAGTAAACTGTTTGTATTAAAAATTTAAAGTGGACCATGGTGCTCAGCTTGCATAGATTTTTATGGCACAGACTGTGCCCTACAAAATTGGATGAAGATTATAGGTCCATAAACAATCCATGGATCCAAATTGCTATAATACAATACAGTTCATTTAAGACCAGAGGCAAGATGGTCTGAATTACAAACAGCATGTGAAAAGTCACTTTAAAACAAACTGGAATGCAGTAATGGAGTACACATGACTAAAAATAATGGACTCATTAAATACTCTCCTCAACGCCAAGGAAAATGTGACAGAATTGCCCAATTCTTTGTTACACATCTGAACTATCCTTAACTTTGTCTGTTCTGATTATTGTACATAGTTGTAGAATAAAGAAATAAAATCAGATAATATCTGTACTTTGGGATTACACTGGGATTACTCATAACTTGTTGTACCAATTTACATTTTCCTGTGAACATTTTTTCTGATTTTTTGCCAGTTGTAATCAATTAAAAACCAATTCCTTGTACTTACAAACTTTGATCCCAATATTTATGAACATGTAATGATTACTAATATAAAATTCAATCTTAACTACACAATCCATATGTGTGATGCAAATAATTTATTCTGATAATGGTTTTAGCAGTATCTGTGGTTGCTATTTAAGAGTATCAGTAATTCATTGTCAGTTTTAAAAACTTAATCATACATCCTGTAGCCAATAGAAATGAAAACTTAAAGTTTTCACTTGGGTATGAGTTCCTCCATGATTGGTGATGTTGCATAAAATCTTGTTCTAAACCAGTGTGGACAACCTTTCTGGAAGGCATGGCTCAAACTAGCCATACATCCTCCCTGAATGCCACTCTGATGCCCTTTTCTTGCCTAACCGGCTGTTCTCTTTTGTTCTTCCTGTTTTATGATTCCTGCTTGATCTGCTGCTTTGCTTCTTGACCTGTGCTCCCTGTCAAATCTATTGCTATGCTTTCTGCTCCCTGCCCTATTTGCCACTGTACTGCCTGTCCCCTCCCTGGTCTATGTGCCATAGGTTGGCCACCACTGTTCTAAATCATCATGCAACAGGGCAGTCTGCAGTAATGCCAACCAACCCTTGCAAAACAATTGCAAGACTCTTGATTTCCAAGTTAAATTAACTCTAACTCATGATCACTGGATAGAGAGATGAAATCTTGGGATTTTTTTTTCTGGTGCATGTAGAGCAATGCCATGCCAGTAAGTCTGTGGAGGGGAAGGGGCAGGGAGGGGGCCCCATGGTGAGGGAGGGAGAGGGGATAGGGCGGGTCATGTGACAGAGCTGTGGGCAGCTCATCCAGAAGCATGGCGGGGAGTGGCTCCCTGCCACTGTGCACAACTCTGGAGGAGGCACGAGGGGCAGGTGCACCCCAGATTTGTGCCCAGGGCAGAGGCGCCTGCTGTGGGCTTGGGGCTCTAAACCCTGCTGGCTTTGCCCTGGGAGCTGGGCAGTGAGGAGGGGGCTGGCTCCCGGCCACTGCACACACTCCCAGGCATGGGGAAGACGAGGGGCAGGTGCACCCCAGATTTGTGCCCAGGGCAGAGGCGCCTGCTGTGGGCTTGGGGCTCTAAACCCTGCTGGCTTTGCCCTGGGAGCTGCATCCTGGCTATACCACACGTCCCCTGCTTGTCTGGTGTTGTCTCAGGGCTCCCAGGGCAAAGGCAGCAGGGCTTAGAGCCACAGCAGGCTGTGGCAGCCTGCCTCCACCCCAGACAAATCCAGGGGGCACGTGTCCCCCCCCTCTTTCCTGAGATTTCACGCAGGTTTAGGGAGCCAGGGGTAGGGAGCCACCCTCTCGTCCCCAAACCACCCATGTCTCTGTCGCACAGCCCCCAACTCAACCCATCTGCCTGCCTGTCCCTCAGTCCCAAGCCACAGCCTCCCCCCCCAAGCCCTGCTGCTGCCCCTTACTCCTGACCCAGAGTACCCTGCACCCTGCCACGGTACATGGGGACCCCCTTCCACTTCCCTGGGCTCCAAACCCAACACACACACACAGCCCCCCACACCTTCACAAATAACACCCCCCACACATACACACACATCAAAAATAGCATTTCATGATTTAGATTCCAAATCTCTTGATTTTTTAAGAGTTTGTCTCATGATTTTTGACACGGTGAGGTTGGCAGCACTGATGTCTGTCCCTTTAAAAGGGAACAGTCAGCTGTACTGAGGAAACCTATTTTGAGCAGATTTGAAAAATGAGGCTTGAGAGCTTCAAACTCCAGAGGAGAGAGCAGATAGGCAGCAAACAATCTGCAATGAGAGGAAACTGTGCTTGTGAGGAAACAATTGGCAATGAGACAGGAAGCAGGCTGTGAGCTGAACCAGTTGGCTCCATGGAGAGGCCAAGCTCCTGTGCTGTGGCCAGAGCAAAATGTGTTCTCCTCCCATTGTCCTAAACAGGATAGCAAGATGTAGTTTTGCTTGTTTGTTTAAAAGGCAGTTTTATTTAGGAACATTGGCTAAGGAGCTCCTCAGGGAATAAAACCTGCTTGCAAAAGCCAAAAAGATTATTTTACCTTTACTGCCATTCTCTAAATTTTCCATCACATATACCATCTTCAGAAGCAATGGCTGCTAAGGTTTGGAAAGCAGACCTGTATTTGCCCTCCAGATCTAGATCCCTGTACCCTGCCAGCAAAGTATCTGTAAATACTAAAGCATTCCCAACTGCCCTATCAGGTCTTTAATCCACCTGTCAACAACTCAGCTGTTTTTAAAGACAGTGCAGAAGAATGAATATGAGTCTGTAAATAACACAAATCAAGTAAACTCCAGTTAGAGATAATTAATCTACTTTCTTCCTACCCAGATTACATAGTACCTGTGACTGAAGAAGGGGTGGCTGAGAGTAATTAAATTAAAGAGTGAAGAGGCTTACACTCTACTAAGAGTAAACCTGGCCTAATTGGAAAGTCAAGACAACAAGGCTTTGCTTCCTCAAATGGGTATAAAATAATCTAGCTAAAGAATCTTTAAATAGGCACATTCATAACAACTAAGAAATTAAGAAACTACTTCATCCTCACTTCCAAAGTTTTCATTCTCCTTCTCAACTCTTACGATCATGTACTTACAACTACCTTCAAGGTCAACTCCCGCTGTTTTGCTGATGACCGTTCAAATATCCGCATGTACAACAGAAGCACGATCAAGCACAGAACTGATTCTCAATTTGTTACCACCATTCTCTCTTTATTTTACATCCTATATTCTACCTCTACAAAATTCTGGCAACGTAACATTTCTCTATAAACCACTGCCTTAACTTTACCTCCGTAAATAATTCTCCACCCACATCATCTTATACTGGCTCACTGTGTGACTACAAGCATGTCTTTTAACTTAAAGCCTTGTTACTTGTTCACTTGCAACAGTTGGTCACTGGAATGTAGTGACCTATTAATGTTAATACATGTTAGAAGTTAATCCTCACCTGAAATGGAACAGTTGCCAGGAGGGCACTTAGTATGTTCTAAACTGCTTTAATGTATCTGCTTGCATGTTAACTACACTTAATAAGTGTTAAATTGAATGTCTGACACTATCCTTAATGTATCTTTTTCATCTGAAAAAAAATTGTATTGACCTCACTGAGGAGTTTAACCAAGATAATACTTGTAAATGTCTCTGAGCAAGCACAAAATATTACTTAAATGATCAATATCATTATTCCCTTTTCTTGAAATTCCTTTTTTGATATTTTTCTTAAGTTCCAGCTTGCCACTTGCCAATATATAAAGAACATTCATAGTTTCATAGTTTCTAGGGTCGGAAGGGACCTGAGCAGATCATCAAGTCCG
>NW_017728906.1:50294981-50320037 GCF_001723895.1 Crocodylus porosus | reverse complement strand
TCTGTTCATCAATGATGACTCCAAGATCCTTTTCTGCCTCTGCACTGACAAGAAGGGAGTTCCCCAGCCTGTAGGTATGGTGCTAGTTCTTTCTCCCCAGGTGCATCACTTTGCACTTATCAGTGTTGAATCCCATCCTATTCTCATCTGCCCATCCCTGTAACCTGTCTAGGTCCAATTGCAGCCTATTCCTCCCTTCTAGCGTGCCCACATCCCCCCACATCTTAGTGTCATCAGCAAATTTGAGCAGGGTGCTTTTTACCCCCTCGTCCAAGTCACTGATGAAGTTGTTGAACAGTGCGGCCTCGAGGACCGAGCCCTGCAGAACCCCACTGCCCACATCCCTCCAGGTCGAAAATGACCCATCCACTACCACTCTCTGGGTACAGCCCCTCAGCCAGTTGGTGACCCATTTGACTGTGTAGGTGTCGACACCACAGTCCCCCAGATGCTTTTGGTAAGCCATGGGAGCTTTTGTGCCCTCCTGCTCCCTTTGATCCGTGTTGGGATTAACTCCCTTTGGGCTTGGAGGATCGTCTCCTTGAGGAGTAACCACTCTTCTTGGACACCTGGCTCCCCTCCCATCCGGGACCTCAGTGCTTCCCCGACTATTCTCCTTAGCTCATTGAAGTCTGCCCTCCTGAAATCTAGGGCTGCTACCTTGCAGCAGGCCTTTGCCACCTTGCGCTGGATGGTGAATTCCAGCAAGCGATGATTGCTGTCGCCCAAATGGTCGAGCACCTGCAGCCCCCTCACTGGGTCGTCGCCGGTGGCCAGCACCAGGTCCAACAAGGCATCTCCCTGGTGGGACTGGTTAGATGGAGGTCCTACATTCTGGCTAGAAACCTACGTGAGTGGTCAGACCTGGCTGACTGCTCGCTGACTGCTCTTTCCAGCAGATGTCTTGAAAGTTCAGGTCAAGGTCACCCATGATGATCAAGTCCTTTGACCTAACTACCTCCGTAAGCTGACTTAAGAATTCCTGGTCTAGCTCTTTCCTTTGGCTGGGTAGTCTGCAGTAGACCCCCGCCATTAAATCTCTTTCCCCTCAACTGCCTTGTATTCTAATTATCCCATGGCTCCATGACATATAAAATAGCATGACTACCCTGTACTGTATGTACTGCACTGTCCTGTACTAACTTTTTCACTTTTCATTCATTTTTTGGGTGCAGATGCAAACCACTGTCTTTTTTGTTTAAAAACTCTCCAGTGAATTGTTCCAGCTGCCTCACTATTTTCCTTTCTTCACTTTCTTTTTGCTCACCTAGTAATGGCTTTCCCTCTATTTCTTTATATAATCTCTTCATTTTTGCTGTTCTGGTCTTATCTATATCACTTGCAGTCTTCAACAGTTAATTTACAGTCGCTCCACCTATTTTCAAATCCCATCTGAACATATCTTTTTGCCTTGCCAAAGCCTCTTAAATTTTTTTTTCCCTGCTAAGAACTATTTTTATATTTTGGCTCTGCAACTCTATTATTTATTTGTCTATTTAAGCATTTTGTCTCATGCTTGCAAGACAGACCATTTTTGTTCAATTTGTAATAATGCATGCAGTACCTGTAAATGGAGAATGTGTTTTACATTTTTACACTTGCTCATTTTAAGTCCACCTTCTTTTTTGGTTCATCTGAATGAATGTTTATTTGTCCTTTTAAATATATGGTGTTTTAAAATAAGTTGTGTATTTCTATTTAGTTACTTCTTTTATGAGGTGGCATTCAAACTAATTAAAAATTGTAGGAAATTCATGATTTTTCTAACCAGGAACAGGCAGAAAATAGTTTCAAGTAAAGAACATAGATCTTACTTATAAACCTGAATTTATCACTGCCAGGTCCAATTCCAGACTGCAATACTGTTTAATAACTTCTATTTTGTTATAATTCTCTACGTGATTTATTTTATGTGATGTTGCAATAGTATTTGCATGCTACCTACGGATATGAGTTATGGTTACAGTTGGTGCAACTACACATGCCATTAAGATGACAAGATAAACTCCAGTGCAGTTTGCACCAGAGCCCGCTGGTGCACCTGTGTAACAGGGAACCCCTGCCCTGTTACTGGAAAGTGGAATGGCTTCTTTAAGGGCAAGAACTTTGTCAGAGAAACTGGTTGGGGACTTTTTCCTTAAAGGCTATCAGGGATGGAGCCTGGTACTTAAAGAAACAGGATCAAGTTTCTTGCAATGAAGGCTAAGATTAGTTATACAGCCCCAAGGCAAAGGACTTGTGTTACAGCCAGTTTGATAATTGGCGGTTTTGGAGTGGCTAAAAGAGGAGTGAGCAGATGCCATGGCAAAGTGCCTGGGGGGCCCCTGGGAGTTTAACCCATGGTGAGAGGCCTTGAGAGATGCATAGGGGCCTTACCGTCCCCCTCCAACTCCCCCCAAAGAAGTGCTAGGATCACGCCAGTGTTTATAGCTTGCTAGGAGGCCTTGATTTAGGACATACCATCAGCTTAGGCCCAGATGGGAGTTTAAAGCCCAGAGAGAAAAAGAAAGAAAGCAAGCCTAGCCTGGGCAAGGGGGTCTAGTCCACAAAAAGGACGGGGACGAGGGCCAAGGGAGCCCAGGAGCTAAACCAGGCTCAGCAACTGTATTGCTGAGAACAGGCCAAAGACAAAGCCAGATTAGGCAGTCAAGAGCTGGAGTCCAGAATCCAGGTCCAGAACAGTGGGCTGTGGCTAAGGGACCAAGCAGAGAAGAAGGGGAGAAGTTGGGAAAGCTAAGGCCCCAACAAGGGAGTAAAGGCCTTAGGTGGCTTTTGAGACAGGTTTCCCACTGAATATGATGTTGCATACTGTCAGCAAGGCATGGGCATTACTATGGGGGTGGCTAGATGTCATGACCTAATCCCTTAAGGCAAGCGAGGTTGGGGGAGTCAACCATGGGAGAAGGGAGCATGTGGTAGGTGGAAAACAAGGTGAGATCATAAGAGAATGGGCTGGGAGAGAGAGCCTAGCAGGAATGAGGTGGCCTGTAGGGAGAGTTACAATGGTCCTCAGGCACCTAACCTGTTACAGCGCAGGACTGCAGCAGTTTGAGCCAGAGCAGAGCAGCCCCAGGCTGGCAGGGGGACCAGAGGGTCAGCCCCAGGCTCCTGGTGGTAGCATCAGGCAGTAGAAGGGCATACTGGAGCATGAGGGTGCTAAAAAGTGGTGGGCTAGGCAGCAGTCAGCCCCCAAATTTTAGCACCCTCATGCCCCAGCCAGCTTCTGTTACCATCTACATGTGCATTTCAGTGCATGTAATTACTCCACTGTCTTATGGTAGAGTTAATTTACTGTGCCTTAATGCTGGCACACATATAGACAGTGACATTTTGCTGTGGAGCTAATTAGTTAATTTTTCACCCAGAGTTTGTTAGGAATTTTAATTGTGGGTAAGAGAATATATATTTTAAGCTTAAGATGTATTTGTTTAAAAGGCAAACACAAAACAAGAATGTATTTTCCAACAGCCAGAAACCACCACCTTGTTAAGAAACTTGAAAATATTCCTTTTTTCTGGATGTGAAAGAAACGTATCTGATATGTTAAGTCCTCCAAAAGCTGTCCTTCTCTCCATCTTCCTCTTTATATAAAAACAAAAAATTTAACATTTCAATTATAAATAAATGAAGAATTTTAGGAATACTATTATTTAAAACCGGTGTCTTTAATAAATACTTAACTTTTCTTGTAACTTTAAGGGAAATACGGGTGCAGACAGAAGTGACAAATTTTACCCGATCTGGCCACAGAAAGTGGTTTACAGCTGGTACCAAATGCAAGCGCGTGGCTACAGACAGTTTTAAAAAGTTGCCGATCAGGTGAAATTCTGAACCCATATGGCATGAAGATTCACATGAATATGTTACAAAACAAAGCACCTTCTCTAACTTCTGTCTGTGCTGCCTGCCAGCCTATTCCTTTTTTCAGAATGCAAGGGGGGAAAAGGAGCAGAGGGAGTTCGGTTTGGGGGATTTTTAGCCCCCGTTGGATGGTGGAACAAGTGAATTGGAGCTCTCCTGAGGTGGGAGGGCTCCAATTCACCCACCCCATCCTCTAGTGCTGCCTGAGGAATCCCTAGAACTCCCTTTGCTCCATTTTGACTTGACATAACTAACCATAGGCACTGAGTATTTGGGGACCAAAGGACTCTGGCCCAACTGGGGAAGAGGACTGTCAGGGCCCAAACCTCAAGAAGGGAGAAAAACACAGGAAGCCACAGGCTTCCCCTTGCAGGCTGGAAGAGTTCCAGCCTGGGAGGGGCTGCTTGGGGCTAGGGGGAACAGGGAGGGCAACTGGAGGCATGGAGCACCATGTGCATGTGCACACACATGTGCACTTGGCAGCCATGTAATGTCCAGAGAGAGCTGCAGGAGCTGCTCTCCTCCAAATCTAAGGGATGGGGGGAAGGGAACAGAGGTGATGCAGCAGAGAGGGGTGGGGGAGCAAAACATCATGGCAGGGGGGCATATGCCCCCCCAAGTTTTTTGCACCCACAGTGGGGTGCAAGGCTTCAGCGTGGCCGGACCAGCTCCACAGCCCAACAGGTGGGACCAATGCCTGCCAAGGTGAGGTTGAACAGTGGTGTTGGCACAGAGTTGTGCCCCATGCTACTGCCAGGCATGCAGGGGGCACCTCACCTTGGCTGCCATGGTGGAATGGTGCTTCCTCCTGTGCTAGGTCCTTCCAGCTGGGCCATGGAGGCAGCTCCTGCCCGGAGCTGGTCCAGCTTGGATGGAGCCCTGCTCCCTGCAGCCCTGCTGTGGATATAAGAATCCTCGGGAGACATGTGCTATGATTAAAAACCCTGCCACATTGCCTGTACCCTCTCCTACCCCCATGTCCCACACCCCCGTTCCCCACACACCCACCCCATTCCCCACACACTGAGGGGCTGGTGGTGGAGGGCACAAGTCCATCATCTTGCCCGCCTCCTTCCCCCCGGTAAAAATACAAGTCAGCACCTATGCAACTAAACACCATTAAAGCAGAGCAAGCAGGGCAGTTTAGAGTGACCTCTGTATGAGCCATGTCAATGAAAAAGTTAAAAGAAGATGTGGTAGCAGTCCTGAGACAGCAGAATACTGATGACAGGAAAAACTACTGTAAAAGATGATTGATACATACTTAGGACATATGGAACGTACAGAAGAGAACTACAAAAAAGTACATAAAACCTAAGAAAAAGAGACTTGGGAAGTGAGGAGAGAGAGAACACCACACAGGGAAATAAATTTAAAAATATATATATTCTAGCTCTGGGGCGGTGATGGACACCTGGCCAGTTGAACTCACTGTACCCATTGGAAGGCTCACATAAGAATCTCTATATGGACGCTTAAAGGTTAAGTGTTGATTTTAAAGCCTGGAAGGGGCTTGTTTCACCCAGGAGAATTGGGATGAACATTTGTACCCTCATAGGGTCTATTGGTAGAAAAAAAAAGCCTGCATGTGGCCAATGTCTCCTTTGAGGATCAGCTAAGATAAAGATTCCTTTATGAATAACTTAAAGACCATTTTAAAACTTAACATTAAAATCATGTTTTGATGATGTTCCAAGAGTCCCCTCCACAGGAACAAAAATAATGGCCACACTACTGCACAGCTATTAAAAGTTTACACATTCATGAACTGAAGATGCAATAAGGGCTCTTCATGAAGATGATCAGCAGAAATCCTGATTTTTGCCGATAAAAAAAAAATCCTCAATTTTCAAATCAAAAAAGTAACCCAAAAATCCACATTTTTCCGTGATTAAAATGGAATGCCATTAATATCTATATAGATATGCATATAATGATGTTTCATTTTAGTTGTGGAAAAATGAGGATTTTGGGTTACTTTTTTAAAATCTGAAAATGTATTTTATTTTTTTTCCATCAGAGGAAACCAAGATCCCTGATGATAAACCAGTGAAAGGTGACAGCAATGAATACCTAAATTTTGGCAAGCACTGGATAGGGTGCTCTTGCACCTCCTATATCACTATGACCGGAAAAACTATAAATCACTATGCACAAATAAGTGAAACTGGTTGAGTTTGTGCCTTGGGCAGCAGGCTTATACCTGATAAGGTTTGCACTATGTAGTGTCAGAATGGAGGCAGCAGGCTCAAGGCTCTGGGCACCCGGAGTGGAGTAGAAACAATACAGTAAGAGGTAAGGTGTCACTACCAACAGCCAGGTTACCTTCACCTGGTCCCATGGCTGCTGCAAATTTATGTGCCGAACAACAGTGCAAGGACCTTATTTTGGCTGTAGGGCCAGGGAAGGCTTGTGGCATTGTTATCTCCCACAATGAAGGAACTTGTGTCCTCCCTCCATTCCACTCTGTCTGACTGGGGCCCTGAGCCCCCTGCCTCCGTTCTGGATCTCAACTATACTGAGCACCCCCGGCTTGTGCCCCAGTCACCTACCCTTAGTTATGCTACTGCCTCTAAATGAAGAAAGCAGCAAATTCTCTCTCATCTCTGAGTTTCAGTGGTGCTCCTGTCTTAACTTCTCTTAGCTTATCATGGCCTGTTTGTCTCTTTTCTTTCAAGGAAGCAAAAAGCACCAAAAGAAAGAGACTCGCCATACTACATCAAGCAGCAACTGTGTTTCTGCATAGCACAGGACACCATTTGGACTGCACCATAAAGATGAGGAAGTTTGTTAAGGCTCTGCCACAGAATTTTTTTTTCGTTACGATTATAATGCAATACTAAAATGCTATTCTCATTTGAGATGGCGAATGCAAAAACTTTCAATTAAATGAAAGATGCTTACTGTTCATTAGCTTGCCTATCTCAGAGTAGCTACAAACAGAAGATAGGAGCTGGGACCTATATTTACAATGTATTTGAAGCATCTGTATATTATATAACCAATTTTACAAAAAAGATCTCAGTATTGATACAAAATAGCTAATAATATTATAATAATTATAATGTAGGTTATTTTAACTGTGCTCAATAAATTGATGTTCCTTCCAATTCTATGTGCCTACATTTCTGGAAAACATTTAAGTTAACAGAAATTTTCAACTATACTGAGCATTAATTGGAGTTATTACCAGGTAAAGATAGTTGCAGCTGTACTTCTATGTATCTATATGATCAACCTCCTGTTCCCTCCCGCCTCCTTGTCCCCCCAGATATGCACAATACTTATGGATTCTCTTTTCTTACAAGATCTGGTTTGGTATCAACAGCACCTGCAGATTTCTAAGAACAGGACTTCTACTGGCAAAACTCCAAAGACAACCTGCAATTTTTTTTAGAGGCAGATTCCATATTCTGTGAACTCTGTCCAAGTAAATTTCAGTGACTATTTGCTTTGTTGTTCCAAAACATTGATGCTACCTGGTCTGATGTTAATAGAAGTATATTTTTAAAAAACAGTATATGTCTGTTAGATTATTTCTGTTGCATTTAAGCTAACCTTGTTATCTACAGTCTTGAAAAAGTCCGGATTCTGCACCACTAAGTGTTGCAAAAAGCATGAAAATCAAAAACCAAATGAATGACAAAACTTAAAACTACAGTTTTTTTAAGAATCGACAATGGATAAATTCTTGGACACATGCAAAAAACCCATTTGGCTATGTATTATTCACAGGCATGTGGCTTGGCATATAAAAGATGCATTTCATTTAAAAATGAATGATGATAGAAATTTATACAGACTGATAATGAAATTATCCACAATAATACACATACCAGTGTTTGCTGTATCAACAGTTTGCAATGTCTCTGTTGACAATTTCTGAAGGCCCTGTTCACCATCTGTCTTCTCCGGTGAGTTATGTTGAGACTGCTGTTGTTCTTCAACTTCAGCAGCAAATGAAATTACACCTAAAACAAATATGTACCAGATGTTATATTAACCGGGGCATTAGTTTTATAAAATGGACTGCCAGGCTCACATGACCGTTGCCTCAGCTCTGAACTCAAAATATGAGTTAAAACCTAAATCTAGGTGTCAGCTCTCCAATTATAAATTGACTGCAAAAGAAAATGCATCTTTTGTGAGTTCAAGAAAATGATCCCCATTTCAAAATTTCAATATCCCAAGAGGGATAATTCTTTTAGCAGCTTACATGAAATAATTAGAGACCAGTGATAAGCAATATAGCTAAACTGGTTTTTAGAAAATTATCAAATATGTATGAGAATTTTACAGAGGTGTAGGTTGTAGCTGTGTTAGTTTAAGGACATAAGCAGACAAGGTTCTTTGGGTGAATCGGCTCTCTTTTATTAGACCAGCTTAAAAGTTAAGTTGGTCTAATAAAAGAGAGCCGATTCACCCAAAGAACCTTGTCTGCCTATGATAATTCTAGTAATTTATTTCCGAAGTTATTTTAGGTATAATTCAGAGTGTTGGTTTTTTCAGGGTTTTTTTAATCATAGCTCATAGTATTCTGGTCTTGCTGCTGTGGCCTAACAAATCTAACTGGCTTACAAGTTTTCCTATCATGCAGTTTTAGTATTGTACATAAATTGCAATAAAATACCTAGTAACTATTAAATATCCAGAGATTATAAATATATGTTCACTTATTACACAAGAAAAAGCAACTTTTAGGCTAACAATAGAGAATGATATTCAAGTATAAACTCCACTATATTGTACCAATGGCAAACCTAAACATTTAAAGCATAAGTTTGGAAAGAATCCTACTTTTCCTTACATTTCAGTGCCTCTAACTAAGCAGTGTAATCAACATATCTTCTTGAAATAAATATATTCCATTACTAATTGATTTTGGTCATGCTCAATATTTCATTAAGTTCACTCAAAACTGAAACAAATCTATTGAGTTGCACTTTTTGATATGGTACAGTTTTTTCAGCTTTTGACTTAAGCTATCAACCAACATATGGCATGAAGTTTTGTAAAAAGATGGTTTAATTCTTGCTAATTGTACTGTTCATGACATTTATTTTGTTGGAGTTCAGCTTATTTAATGATACTACATGAAGAGACATTTTACTGCATAATATTTTAAGTGTTTTTGGAGAATGTTCCCACAGGGAGCTTTTCCAATTACATCTTATTAATCATTTTGTGATTTGCACAGATGGACAAAATATTCATAGAGAAATTTGTTTTTACTCAACTTTGCTTATGTTTGATTTCATGAAACATTGGGAAAATTGGTGCAATTAAAAAAATATCAGAACATTTTTATGAAAAGGCTTTTGCCCATCACCACTCTATGGTATATTTTCGGATTTGTTTTTAAACATGTGAGCCAGGTCAACTGAATCAACATGCCTTTAGCCAACTCTCCTGACAGTAGCCAAGTTCTCAGAGGTATCGGAATTTCTGCACTCTGAGTTAGCAAAAATGACTATCAACTGCACTTTGCTCCTTCCCATACTGTATGTGGGAACAACTTACTGTCATTAAGCTTTAAACTTTGTTCCTCCTCATCACTTCATTCCCCAAAAGACTGTCCTTGTATTCTAAACCCTGCAGCATTCTCATTTAGTTCCATTTGAAATAAGATTTAATGAACAATGACTTTTCCATTGCATTTAATGTTGTTAGACGGTCATCTGAATAAATGAATGTAATGAGTCGGCAGTACTCAAATGACTCCTGTAGTGAAATAGCTGTTATTTTCCCTTCTGTGTTTTGGCCTATTCTATTACTTAAGTGGCATAGCATATGACAACTTCCACATGCTGAACAATCAAAAATGTTTTACAGTAATACAAGCTACTTCCAGCCTTTTCATGTTAAGTGTGCACATCAACTTAAACTACTATGGTTGTTTTTTGTTGTTTATTTGGGGTTTGTGGTTCTGGTTTTTTGTTGTTTGTTTTTTTTGGAGGCGGGGGGGTGGTGCATTTCTGCACCAAGCAGCATCTGAGTAGCACATCTATAATGAACCAAAATTGAAAACAATAAAAATGAAAATAGACATGCATCCTAAATGAAGGAACCATATTTCTTTTTAATTTCAGTATGTGAAATTACAAACGTAACAGTTCATTCTCTAGGGGAATCTAAAACACCCAGCCACAAATAAAGGAAAACAAATAAAATAAATATCAACTAAACAAATAATTGAAATGATCTTGAGATAGGCACTGAAGAGTCACAACTTGGTATTAAGTCTCAGGACAAAACGCCAGTGTAGTTTTGGTCAACAGAAGTATATTACAGAGCAAAAAAGTGGAGAGAGACCCTTATTTTATGAACAAGTATTCATGTATCTAAAATTGTCAATAGTTATGTGCAAAACTCATGGAGGGAAGAGAAAAGATCTGTTTAAGAAAGGTTTTATTACTTGACCCCAAGTAATTCAGAATTTATTGTTACACACAAATAAATACCAAAAGTAGCAAGGATTCCTCAGGGTAATTCCTTTTATTGGACAAACTGTGTAGCTGGAGCAGAGTTGCACAAGCTTTTGACTACAAGCCATTCTTTGTCAGGTATGGCCAGAACAAGCTAGCCACTGCATAGTAAAGAACAATTGTTGGAGGATATTCCCAACTACACAGTTGGTTCAGTAAAAGCTGTCATTCTAAGAAATCCTTGTCTATTTTATAATTTCTTGATGATCATGGCTACAACATTGTTATTACACAACTATATAGTCCATTACCAAAGACACATCTTCAATTAAATAACCATCATGGCTTAAGGGGTTTGTGAAAGACATACTACAATCCATATACCTATACAATTTGGAATACATATATAAAATGTAAAAATGAGGAAGCATAGACAGTACTGAGTACAAATCGAGAGGAAAACTGGATAGTTGATAAGGGAAACTAAAGATATCAAAAATAACCTTTTAACCTCTAATTCTGCACAAACATTATGGACAATAAGAAGGAACTCTGTAAATGAAACTTAACAGTTGCATAAGATCTAGCATCAGATAAACAGCACTAAAACATTGCCTGTCATGATTCAAATGTGAAGTTTCATATTCTGCATGGAATGAAATATAATTACACATTCATATTTTGATTATTCATACTTTCTGTTCTATGTAAATGGGGTACAATACATAGCAACAGTGAACCTCTTTAAACTAACAGAACTAGATTACTTGCATCAATGAGTATTAAAAGAATTGGAAGAGCAACTCCCTGAATCATTAAGTACTGATTTTTAACAAAGCCTTCCTATTTGGGGAATTCCAGTAAACTGGTGGGGGTTGGAAGACAGTAAGAGAGCCAGAGTTTTGGAATTATACAAGTAAATGGTACAACCACATAACTACAAGAAAATTAAACTGATATGGATACCCAGAAAATTGTGGAAAGGCTGAAATGATCCCACAGTTAGACAGGAATTAAACAACAATACTGCAATTAATTTATTAAAATAATTAAAATATGTGTACCTAATAGAGCACAAAAAAATCATAATGAGGAATCAATATTATATGAGGGATGTTTCTATTCAGGTATGTATTTTTATGTTAAGGTATGCATCTCACCTGCCACACCTTGATGGAAGGAGATAATAATAATAGGGAGGCTTCCCATAGGCCTTCTCATGACCCCAGTCTAACTGCCCTCTCACTGGACCACTCAAGTCGACTGTGCCCTACAGGGCACCCAAACCGTTAGGGGATAATTGTGTGGCTCCAGTTCCCCCTTACAGCATGCCCCAAGCCTCATGGGTGTTGCAAAAATCATTGTTCTCCTGTCAAGACTTCAGCCTCATAGGCCTCTGCTCCATTACTCTTGGCTAGGCCTTCTAGCCCAGGCCTACCATATCAGACTTGGCTTTCCGGTCCTAGCTCCAGTTCATCCCTTCCAGTCACTGGGCCCCTGGCCCCTGTATGGCTCTGCAGCCTTGCACTCTGCCTCTCTTTGGACTCAACAGTAGCTCATAGGCATGAATGGGATCTCCATTAACCATCCCTATAGTCCCAACCCAAACAGCCAGGGTAAACAGAACATAAACATAAGCCCGTGAGCTATAACACAGCCTAAAAGGGAAACAGCCTTCCACCCATTTAAGAGGGAAAACCTTCACTAATATGGCATACCTCCCAGCCTGGAGTCCTTGTGAGCTCCTGGGGCCTCACCGTTCCCACGGGCACCAAAGTAATTGACCTAGCATCCCTGGGTGGCTCTCCTTGGCAGGAGATCCTTCCCTTGGGGCTGCCAGGGATAGCATAACTTGTCCACTGAAACCTCAGCCTTATATGGTCCCAGGGCCCTGCCCACTTCCTGTCAGCCAGCTGCCTGCAGATACCTACTAATTCCTCCATTGGCCTGTTGTCCTGGCAACCTGCAGCTGTTGCATCCTGCCTAGCCTACAGTGTGCCCTGCCTGGGCTGTTTTTATCTCTAACAAGGCAGGGAGCCCCAGGCTCTCTGTTACACAAAGCTATTCAATATCTTTATCAAAAACTAGAAGAAATCATAAGCATCACTGAAAAGTTGCAAATAATGAAAATTGGTTGTAAGCTAAATAATGATGGGGACACATTAAATTGTGCATCTCTTGGTAAGGTGGAGCCTTTTGAAGATGCTTGAGTACAACCAAGATTATGCATCCAAAAACAAAGAAATTAGGTCTCAGTTACAAAATTGGACTAGCAGCCCAGAGTGCAGTGAAACTGAAAAAAGAATTACAGGTCATAATGCATGCTAGGTAATAAAAGACCAAAGTGCCCAATGGAATGCTGTTGCTAAAAGGAAGATCACACTCCTTGAAGACGTAATAATCAGGAATAAAAAACAGGAGTGACATTGCTTCAATGCAGGGCATTTGAATCACTTAAATATAATATATCACTCTGATATCTATGCTTCAATAACAATTTCAACTTATTGAAAGGATTCAAAAAAGCTGAAGGAATGATTTCATATCTTATACTGATTCATACCTTATGCACCCTGCTTTTTTTCCACACCAGTTTTTCTGACCCCAGGATCTCCCAATAAAAATTGGAGGGCTTAAGAAAAATTTAAAAGGAAATATTGAAGAACAGGAGGAAACTGGTGATGGCAAAATCACCACCAAAAAGTAACAAGTTTTAGGAAACTTGTACAAATGCTAAAATATTCATCACAAGATTTTTTCCCCCCTCTTCATACACTCTCCCATGAACATATGTTTGTGTTTTTACTCCATAGGGATCCATTAACTTATCTTCCTGTTAAAGTGATTTTCTTGAGTTTTATGCCCTAACAACATGAAAAAATGAATTAAGAATTATAAAATATTAAAATTGTATTGTGGGACTTCCCAGTGCACTTACTGCGTGTGTATACATGTACTAACTTTCTGACAGTTAAGCCAACTTAACTTTTTTAAGTTGACTTAACTGTCAGAGTGGACACACATATATGCAGCAGAGTCAACTTAAATACAGCATAAGATAATACACCTCTACATTGTATTATCTTAAGTCACATTAGTTACATGGACTTAGCTCACAAGATGGCTGCCACCACATCATGGATCTGTAAGTCTGTATGCTCCAGTCTGGCTTATCCTAAGTCACGTTGGTATGTATGCATGCATCAATTATTAAACTCTCTCTGCTCCCTTTTAAATCACCTATAAACCCACTGATTTAAAAAGGTGCAACGGGGAGGCCAGTGCTGAGTATTTTGAAAATTCAGCACTGCAACTCTTACTTAACTGTTGAAAAACATGTATTTAATACACACATATTTCATAGAAATATGCCAAACTTGAAAAAGATAAGGACAGAACTGTTCTAATATACTTACTGATTTTAGAAGGAACGAGTTAGCTATAGGATCTCATTTACAAGGCCTTCCTGTCCTTGGTAGTTCATTTCTAAAGAAGGTCTCTTAGTCAAAACGTCATTACTAGTAATGTATTTACTCGTATCTAAGATGAGGTTCCCCACCCCTGCCATTCAGCATGGGAGGGAAGGAACCCTAATCTAAAACGTGAGTATGGGCCAAGCACCTGCTATGGCTCTGGGTGGCACCAGGATGACTCATGCAACAGGTGTGGGGTATGTGTAGCAGAGAGAGTTGCAGGGGGAATGGGTACACAGTACAGAGGGAACACAGCAGAAGGGCATGCCCAGTGCAGGGGGGAGCATGAGGAAGGTGTGTGTAAGGAACGATGCATGGAACAAGGGGAGCAGGGGAAGGGAGTGTGGGGAAAGGGTGCAGGAGAGAGGGCCCACAGTGCAGGGGCAAGCAGCAGCTGAGGCTGTGGCTGCAGCTGTGGCCTCAACTCAAGCTGGAGCCTAGAGCTGAAGCCACTGCTATTACCTGACGTAGCTGAATGCTCCATGCCCCAGAAGGAGAGTCAGAGCACCTGCAAAAGTAAAGGGGGAGACAGGCACCAGAGGGGGACAAGTGGCAGCAGGGGAAAAGCAGTAAGGAAAGGATAGGTGGGGCAGAGGCAGGCACGAAGGAGGGCAAGTAGCCAGTGGGAGGGTGCCTGTCCACCCCCACCACTACTTTTCCTGCCACTACCTTCCCTGTGGCAGTGGTGAAGAAGATGAATTTAAGAAAACCCTCCATAACTAGATTCTAGACATGGAAAATTAAAATAAACTTATACATTTTCCATGTCTAGAATCTAAGAACTGGTGGGGAAGGGGGTCATCTTAAATTCAGGGTCGTCAAGAATTTGGGTAAATATGGTACTATACATCACAAACCTGTTGACAGGAGACCTCTGGAGCCCTGTGTTTCCCTCTACTCTGCTGCCATGTGCCCCAAGGGACAGATTGAGGATGCCCTGAGATAGCTCTCTATACCAGCACCTCAGTTCCTCTACCCTTACGTGCAGCTACAGTTAGGGATCTCTCCTGAACCTAAGTGGTCCCTCATTTTTGGGCTATGAAAAAAGAAACTATAGCTCCCCATCTCCATGGAGAAGGTTAGCATGGAATACCACCTGCCCAGAAGTCACTCCTTCCATAGGCAGCCAATAAAGAGACAAATGACAAGAAGATTTATTATAAAAACAGAACATACATAAAATAAACCAGTACCATATGCTGATCTACAAACAGATATAAGAGTAAACAAACACAAGAAAATACCAGAGCATTGACCTATTCTTACCCTACACCTTAAATCCAAAGATGTACTCCTTGGCCAGCTTCAACAGTCTAAAATGCAACCTCTCGCTCTGATTTACCCCCAGACATCCCTGCATCCCCATCTCAGCTTGCCTTATCCAGCATGCTTGGCTGTGGAACTCTGCCCCTTCCTTGTACCTAGTAAGACTGAAGGTCCAGCCATGTTTTCCAGAAAGACTTAAGTACCTTTGCCAGCCTACTAACCTGTATTTCCCCTTCATTTATTGAGGTGGGAGGGGAGGCTCACACTATGCCAGTAACTTCCTGACCCTGAAGGTGCATATTTATCAGACTATAATCTTGTACCCTTTTAGACATATAATTTCATTAATCCAATAGACTGCTTCTCCTATATGATAGTTTGAAAAGCTAAGTATCCTATTTTTCTTAAAATGTAAGTATCTCATTATCTGGCCAGACTTAGGCTTCCCCTCCCTCTTAGTCTGTCTACCTGAAGGACCAATACATAAGCCAAGTCAAATGCTACTTCTCAGCCATTGACTTCTAGCTGTGAACAACTATGGGCTCTTCAACTTAATCATAGCATTACTAACAATCTTAGCTGAAATATAAAGTTACATCAAAATTACATTTCTGTCAAATACTGTAACATGTGTGGTTATAAGGACGATAAACCTGAACACAGTTTTGCAATAAATACAGTTAGAGACCAAACACCACAAAACTAAACCTAATTTGAGAGAATATCCATGTATGCCACTTGGTGAACCCCCAAAATAACCTTTTCTTGAAATGCCTCCATGACATGATGGGCATCTTTACCTGTGCAGTGAGGGGTGGGGGGAGGGGAGGGAGAAGGGTGGAGAGCTTTAATTAAAGGAGCTCTTGGAGCCACTCTAATTAAAAGGACCTGCAGAGTCTTGTGTATTCAGCATTCTGCACTTCAAAATGGCAGCAGAGGCACTTTAACTAAAGCTCATTGGAAGAATGTTTGTTAAAGCACTCTCACCACCATATTAAAGCCAGGGGGCACTGAATACATGAGATGTAGAGGCTTCTGGAGTCTGCTAATTAGCTTGATTAATCAATTAATTAATTAGCATTCCCGCACATCAACAGGCACCCTATGGTATTAGCGTGAAATATAAATGATGTGTCCTACTACAGCCTACATACTGATACAGCAACTTTCCATTATATTATTCTAAAAAAAACAATGATTCTTTAAAAACAGACAAGTACTTTGTTTCTTACCATTAAAACTGCACTGGCAACACCATACCTCAAACTGAGCAATTCACTGGCTACTAGTTGTGATAACAGTGCATAACTTCCTGGTCTAATGCAACAGCCCAAGTCATTATTGCAATTCCTTCAAAGAATTCCTTTATCAGCACATTGAGATGAAAATATATCCAATTTGTAAACTGTAAGTGAAAATTCTGGATGTGTAATAAATGGTCATCTGTTTAGGAAATACTGAGCTGCAGACTATACTGTTTGGTACAACCAGTTAAGGGGGAAAGGGAAATGTTTATCATCTGCCACCACAGAGCCTCCAACAACTCCTGGAAGATATCATTCTTCTTCTGGGGGAAGATGAATAGATCAAATGCCATATTCACAGAAGGAATTTCAAGTGTCATAGCCTGGGGTATATTTCCTGTACAGTTTTTGGTCTTTTCTGGAGACACTTTAAAGGGAACTTAAAGGAAAAATATAATATTGACTTTGGTCTATAAAAATAATTACTTAATACTTTAGACAGTAATATTTGTAAGTTGATTTATAAAATTTAAATGGAAACTGATCTATTATTTAGAAAATGGATCACAGGAGACTGCAAACTGGAGCCAGAACATTGTATGAACTGATTAAGTCTTATTTCAACATTAAAATAAAATATAAACCAAAAATCATTTGGCATATATAACTGTTTTTCTATCTGGTAACATTTCCAAAGGGATCTTTTAAGAAAGCACTGAAGCGGAAAGAACTGACTTTAGAACTGGGCTCCCTTTTAGCACAAAGATATTAAACTTCCAAGCTGGAAAGCAAAAAAAAAGTAATTTTACCATTGTTATCTCATGTAGGATGTTATTTCATAGTACATTTACTAAAAAGGATGCTAGTACAACAATTTATATGGCAAACAGCACTTCTCATCAGGTATAAAATATATGCTGTATCCAAAAATTACATAAAAAACCTATGTTAAAACAACATTGAGGTTGCAAAGTCAAGTATTCAAAAGTAAGAAAATGCTTGAGCTGATGTTGCCCATGCACATGAATTATGATACAATTTTTAGTTACACGATTTCATAGCATTTTTTTCTCTCTAAGGAATTGACAATGCTTACCCTCTGTATAGTTATTCAATATATCTTTTCTTTCCTTCATCATTCAACGTGTGCTTTCATCTAGTGTACAGCAACCAATTCCTAAACTGAATACACAATTTATAGTTTCTTCCTGGACTTCTACATGAGGTTCACATTATAGTACTTTCAGCTTGAGCTACAAGAGGTGTCCAAGCCTCACCTAATTCTCACTTTAAGCACCTATAATAAAAATTATATTCCTCAAAACCTCTTCTACAGGCCCCTTATTTTATTTTTCAGTGATAAACCTCTCCAGGTATCTAAAAGTTTGTACTTCTGACCACACAAACAACTCAAGCCCTGATGCTTTGTCAGAAACCATAAACTAGGCATATTCATTGGCATATGAGAAGTTCTATCTAGTAAGTATTGTGCCTGGCCCCAAGGGTGGCTGTGATGCCCTATGCTCACTCCAGCTCTCTGGGCTCCCTTCCCTTTTCTCTGGGCTCCCTTCCCTTTTCCCTGGGCTGTCATGCCATGATGTAATGAGTTGGTTTGTGAAAAAGGAGGTTGCCCTAGGGTTCCTGAGTGAGCCCTTGTACGTCCTTCTGGATGGCCAATCCGTCTTAAACCCCTCTGTTTACCAACCATGCCCCTCAGGTGCTGGATGGGCAAGGGCATCTGTAGCCCTAAGGTCTAATTTTATGGCTTCTGACCTACCCTGCAGCCACGCGCATACCTCAAAGATATCATTGTTCAATCACTCTCCCTTGTTGGGGCCTCAGCCTTCTCGCCTTTGCTCCTTTTCTCTCAGAGCCTTCTAGCCCAGACCCACTGGACCTGACTTTTGAGTTCCATCCCTTGTCACACCTACTTTGGCACTGAGCCCCCTGGCCCTGTCTCCACCCTGCTTGGGCACCGCTGGGACTTCCATCATCCCTGATAGTCCCAACCTAATCTGCTGGTGTAAAGAATAATCCCACTGACTATAATGAAACTATCCCCAACACCACGTCCAAATATCAACACCTGCTCACTGGCGGTACAACAAAACTTCCCCCTAGCCTGGGTTGTATCCCACAGAAGGCCATCAGCACCTTGCCAGAGAAGTTCAGCTGTCAGCCAAACATTCCTCTTCAGTCTTCCTGGGCAAGAGCTCATTTCTCTGCTGCCTGCAGAGCCTGACTGCTTACCTGGGCTCAGGCACTGGCTTTATGCGCCTAAACCTGACCCCTTCCTGTCAGTTGACTCTCTAGCCACCAGGGGTTTCCATTTTGGCCCTGATGACCAGATGGCCTTCAGGGAAGCTTACTGCTGCTACCCCTTGCTGCCTTAGCAATGTCCCTACTACTTAAGCAAGGCTCTGCCCTATTGTACTATTGCTGAACAGCTAACCCTGCAATAGACACTTGCTATGTATGAGTCTCTGCCTATCTATACCTTCAAGTAACAGAAGCTACTGGGTCCTTGTTACAGTATGCTCAAATCATGCCCCACTGATCAGTCTCTGCACAACAAGCAGCCACTATTGCCTTTCAAAACAGTAACAGTGCTCCCCAATCTGTTGTACAAAGGCTCAGTAAGTAGCACTCCTCCAATCTACTACTCTAAGTTCTATGCAATATTTAAATACGTGCTGATCCAGGAAAGAGAGACTTTGCCTATAACTCTCTAGACAAATTGTTAGGGCACTCACCTTGAGGGCAGAGATTCATGATTTCCAGTCCATATTCAATGACTATGAAGTATCTTAGCCAATGACTTTGTGAGACAAAATATGTAAACAGTAATTCGGGCAGTAATTCAGGCTGGGAATCAAGGATTTTCCCACTCATAGGAAACCATCAAGGTACAGAAACATGGATTTTTTTATTCTCTGTCTCTTGGCTGAACTGAATCTTTAATTATTCAGCACAAAGTAGAAAAGTATTAGCAGAAGGGTCTCAGAGTGCTCCCACTGCAAAACAGCCTAATATTCAGGTAGTTAGATCATTCCAGTTGGAAGTGGGGGAATAGATCTAATTATCTGAGATGCAGTATAAACATGGAGGAGCAGAATCAGCACCAGTATTTGAAGGCCTCGGACGTATTCCTCAGACAGCAGTGACTAACTGCTCCAGTGACTAACTTCAAGTGGCTCCTCCTCCTATTCCGGCTGTGCCACTCCAGGCCAAAAGGAAGCTTCAGTCAGGTGCATGGGGCTCCAGCTCCCACATGCCTTCCACTCACTCCACCTGCCCAGCGTGATGAGCAGCCCACTATGGGTCGTCAGGTGGGTAGAAGGCAACTGGGAGCTGGAGCCAGAGCCCTGTACATTGATGCAGGAGCTGTCCAGTTGGAGCTTCCTTCTGGCCCAGAGTGGTACAGCAGGAGCACCAGGAGGAGGCAAAGGGAGCCAAGCAGCACTGGAGCAGCTGCAGCCACATCAGAAGCAGCCCTGCCAGTAAGTTGTGCATGTTGGCCAGAGTTGGGCCAGCAGGCATGGGCTGAAGTGCATGAAGGCTGGGCTTGGCCCCATGCAGAGCACTGCAGGGACAGCCACAGACTGCACTGCCCAGGTAAGCTCTGCTGCACATGCCTCCTTCCCCTTCTTCCATCCGCTTACCACTGGCAGGCTCCTGGGACCTAGTGTCTATGCAGGTCCTGTCCCACATATGCAACCCCCCCTGCTCCCCACCACGTGCAGCCCCCACACTCTGCCACAGAGCAGGGACTGCCCCTTGACCCCACTCGGCCTCACCCACCCATCTTGCTCATGAACACTGCTCCCTGCCTGCGGCCCCATCCCACATAGGGAGTTTTAGCAAGCTGTGGTGGGAGACAGGGGGGAGGGGGGGCAGTCAGGGGTGCTGGCCTGGCCCACAACAAATCATCAAAACTCCCTATGTGGCCCTCAGGTCCAAATAACTACCCACTCCTGACACTCTATATAGAAGGAACTGAGAAACAGAAAATAAAGCTGTAATTGTCAAAAAGTATCAACTAATTTTGGAATTAGGGTACCCAATTTGGGACTGATTTTTCAAGTACTTTGTATTTTACAGCACTTTGTATGTACAAAGCACAGCTACAGCTGACCTTAGATGCTCTCGGCTCTCAGCATTTCTTGGGACATCTTGAGTTGGGTGCCCACAAAATGAGAAACACAAAATAAGCATTTTGAAAGGAAGTTGCCCAGTAAGTCTCTGTGGTGGATGCAGAGAGAGAATTAAGTTCTCCAGGGAAGTTTTCAGCTATCTTAACTATGAGACTGTGTCTTCTATTCCTATACTTCCTTGACTTCTCTTCTTCCACAAAGTCTGGTTGAAAGCCAAGTAACATCAAAAGCAAAAAAGAAAGGGCCTTGTCACAGGGAACACTTAGCATATGTTCTGTCTGAGATCATAGCAAGCATTATCATGCCATATGTTCTCACCAGTATTATGGTAATGCTTACTATAATCTCAGCCTACTCTGGACAGGGTTGGAGCCAGCTGTGCTCCCCTCTCCCCTTCCAAAACTGAGCCTAGTACCAGGCACAGCAGCTATCATGTTCACCCACGAGGACGTACAACTACCACATCCAGAACCTGTTCCTCTGCTGGGTGGACATCACTGTCTAGCCTGGTGATGCCAGCTGACTGGCAGTCCCAGGTCCAGCACTATGCCAGAATCCTGAACTGGCTCTGGTAAAATGCCAGGGCTGGGACTGATGATCAGCCAACTGTCAGTCCCAGCCTTGGCATTGCACCAGAATCTTGAACTTGTATTAACTCCATGGAATAGTTTGATGATAGCCAAACATGTTACATGATACATTCTGGAGATGCTCGTTACAAGAAAAGGTATAACTTTGCTAGGATACTATTGCCCTTGGCACATGTTTTACTGCTTGAACACATGAACATTTGAGTTTTAATTGTAGTTAAGACATCTTAAGTGTAACATGTGAAAAAGCCGGATAGAATGGCCTGGCGGGCCGCATCCGGGCCCCAGGCCGCATTTTGTCCACCCCTGCACTACAGGTTCTCAAGCCAACATGTATAAGAATATCTTCTTTAGAAAGCACAAAGCATAGGACAATTCACCTTGAACAGTTTGCATTGGGCTCATAAGCTACAGAAAACAAGTTCTCAAATAGGAAGTGCTGGGTAATCTTCACTACTAACAGCACTACCTACAGAATCTATATTACAGGTCTGAATTAATTTTGGTATTTCAGAGCATCCTACCAGTAATGGATATCTCCCATTGTTCATGGAAGTTGCAGCAGGGAATCCTTGAATAAGAGACCATAAAATGTATTTTTATCTTTTAATATTGTTGTAACATTGGCAAAAGAACTCTATAGTGCAACTACTGGATACCATATATGACATCCAGATTATTTTTTGTTAGAAGTTCATGTGCTATTAAATACACATTAAATGGAAACATCTTAAAATCTGATTAGATATATTGTATTTAATTTACATAAAAAGATTTCAAGTAAGTGCAGGTTCTAGACCTGCTCATTTGCAGACATGACTATTTGGGGGCATTTGCAAATGTAAATTTTCCCATTTGAAATAAAAAGCAAGGCTTATTTTTCTCAGGTGCAGAAGAGAAGGGGTGCTATGCTACATACATTAGGAGACCTGTTGGAGCTATATTAAAAAAAAACCTGACCTGGGATTTGGATTCAAATAAGACTTTAATAAACTTGTCTAAAATGGATTGCCATAATGCTAATTTTTTGCAGGAAATGCAAGTCCTATAAAATGCAAGAAATGCCAGTCCATGCAAAATGGCTGGGAAAATTGGCTATAAAATCAGCTCCAATACAATAAATAGTTATAAGCTTTCTTTAAAAAGTAATACATTGTCACTAAATGGTTATACAGTCTCCAGTTTCTTGGCTAGTTAAGACATAAGGCAAAGCAAAGAGAAACTGTTGATGGTTCTGTCTTCACTGCTGAGGTTAATGCAAAGGAACTGAGGCGGGGAGGGATCTACAGCTCATTGTGGGTCTCAGACAAAGCATTCAACTCTACTAGTATTCTAGTATTGTGAGGTTATGCACAGCACAAGGAAGAAGCATACTGCTAATAATGGAAGGAAAAAATGTTGTTTTGCTCTTGTTTTGCACTTCCTTTTCCGTAACTATGCTTTTCAGAGCTGATCATTATCGTGGCATTCCAATAGTATCTAAAATTGCTATCTACAACTAGAGAGTTAACACTTAAGTCAGAACCACTTTTTAAAATGTGTACAGCCTTCTGAAGAAAAGTACTTCCCCCAAGAGGAAAAATGAGCCATGTTGTTTTTTAATTAAGGCAGACAGCAGAACATTCTGCTATCTTACTATGACATCCTAGTGTTTAGTGCACAATGATATTAAATCATTGACAGTTATTTTAACTTGCTACTTCTAAAGTCTATCAACAAGCCTAACTATCTAGGTAGTAATTACACTGCAGTGCAACTTGATGGCTTATAACCATTGCATACTGTTTTCTACTCTGCCCTGTACTGGGGAGGGAAGGTGGAAAAAAAAAAACCAGACTGAACAGTGGGGGTTCCTCCACCTTTTACAACTCAGAAAAATTGTTTCTTACATTTCAGAAAAGGACCCAACCACTTATCTCTCCCTTTCATCCTTTGGTGATAGCAGAATAAGGATATCCAAAGTTACCTAACCTTTAACAGAACAGATATTCAGTGCACATAAGCCAATTAAAAAATGGCTGAAACCAGTTTGTGATAAACCTGGCTGAATACAGTATCAGATTTAACTGATTTGGTTCAAACTGGTTTATGCAAGGTCTGCCCCAGACCCCTATCTGGTTTCAGTTAAATCAGACATCTTGGCATGCTCTCTGGGATGGGTCCACAGCAGGGCTGGCCCCTCCCATCTACTCCCTGGCTGCAGCTCCAGCAGAGACTGCAGGTACAGGGCACCTGCTTGGCTTCCTCCGATTCCCCCTCAACACTCCCTGCTGAAGTAGGGATTCGCCCTCCCCTCTGCCTTACATAGACACCTCTCAGCATTAGCTAACATATCACATGCTGGCTACAGTCCATGTTGTGGGAGACAGGACAAAGGCAGACAGCACAGCATCGGCTTAGGGATTTTTGGAGCTAATCAACAGGTAGCTGGTAAAGTCCCTCCATTCCTTCCTTGGAAAAAGTTGTTTAAGAAGTGCTTGAACTAATGAGAAAAGCTTTTGTTTTCTTAATGGGCTGATAACACTGAGTTAGGGGTGATAAACACTGTGTTATCAACTTCCTGCTGGGCTGCTCAGGTTTGGGGGGGGGGGGGACCTCCCTAATCAGAGGGTTCTGCTGAGGCCAGACCATGCCCCCCCCACCCTCTTAGCATTGCGGAAGGGAAGGGAAGGCTGCTCTAGTGCCACCTCCCACCCCAGCTTCTAGCCTGAGCCACTACAGGCATGTGCCTGAATTTCTAGAATGAAAAGGGAATGTGTATCCACCTCCAAATTCGTTCAAGCTTTGCAGCTTAGACTAACCTGCAAAGATTGAATCAATTCAGGCTTAGGCTTTTTGAATGTTTGGCCCTAGCCTAGGTGAATGAGTTATTAAATTTAAATCAAATTTTAGTGGAACAATATGCACACATCAAGTTAATGCACATGCATAAGTCTTTGCAGGCCCTAGAGCAGTGGTTACCAACCAATGGATCTCAATCCACTGGTAGATCTCGGAGCCTCTTGGAGTTGATCTGAGGCAGGGGTGGGGGGCTCAGTGCCCACCTGCATGCACGTGTGTGCCCCAGCCCAGCAGGTCAGCCTGTGGGGGAGGGAAGGGACAGAAGCTATGTCAAGGCCCCCATAGTGAGGGACAGTGCCACAGAAGCAGGAGCAAGTTGAGTGGGGCCCCAGCCAGGTGGGACTTACCTGCTGCGGAGGTGCACCGTCAAATAATATTTTCTCCCTAGGCCTCAATCTGCCCCTTCCTTCCCTCCCCACAGACTTAACTTCTAAGCAAGGGGCAAGGTGGCAGTGGTGCATGGTAGATCTTGGGTTGCTTTTAAATGCCAAAGGTGATCTCTTGCTTAAAAAGGTTGGAGACCACTGGCCTACACTTTAGGTTCAAAACAAAGATGTTGACAAAGAAATTGAGAAAGACTGGTTCCTATAACATGTGCACTATCTCTACAGAACTGATAGCAGCCATAGGTGTCAGAACAAAAACAATTCCGCTATTTCCCAACTTTTATCGATTGGCACTAGGGTCAACATCGGTGAAGAGTAGGAAATTTAAATTTAGTAAAATATTTCTCATAAGCAATGGAGGAAAACCTATACATATAAGTTAAAAATGCTTGTTAAGAGCTCTACTAGACAAAGTATAGGGAGGCACTTAAGTCCTTCCATTTGTAACTGTAGAGAACACCAAAGGCAAGGGTTGAGTGTGGCTGGTTTTTCATATGTATCAGATTATGTATCCTGAAGTTGGTATTTATATTGGAGGTTTGATATACAATGGCCTTTTTTTTACATTAGATTTTTAAAAAGCAGAAATTTTCTGAACTTGAATTGTAAATATATGGTGCCATGAGATACTACAGAAACGCAAGGGACTAATTTAGAGATGTTCTCAAAAATGTGTTTGTATGGACTTCATAGACATTAGGGCTGGAAGGGACCTCGGAAGATTATCAAGTCCAGCCCCCCCACCCAAAGGGCAGGAAGTCAGCTGAGGTCATAGGATCACCTCCGATGGCAGGCTGCTCCAGACCTTGGGGGCTC
>NW_017728906.1:50222469-50294881 GCF_001723895.1 Crocodylus porosus | reverse complement strand
TAGTTGGAGTTCAGTTGCAGCCTTGGCTTTCCTGGTTTGCTCCCTGCAGGACCAGACCAGTGCAGAATATTCTTCCTTGGAGGTGAATCCCAACCTCCATACTTTGTAGGCCTTTCTTTTTAGCTGCAGGAGGTCTGCTAGATCCCTGGAGAGCCAGGGGGGCTGCTGTGCCCTCTTGCTGCCTTTCCTCTGAGATGGAATAGAATTACCTTGTGTATTGAGGATAGTTCCCTTGAGGAACAACCACTCTTCCTGAACTACCCCCCCCCCAGGGTCGTGGTCTCTTAGGGCCTCACTGACAAGCCTCCTGAGCTTGTCAAAGTCAGCTTTCCTGAAGTCAAGGACTTCCGTGTTGCTGACTGACTTGCCAGCTCTATGGTGGATGGTGAAGGTGATCAGCTCATGGTCACTGGCATGGAGTGAAGCTGTACTTGGCTGAGCTTTAGGGGCATCCATACACATGCTCCAGGGTGGAGGAACTGGCACCCACAGTGTTATATGCATTCAACATCCCTCACTTCAAAATGGCAGCAGGGGTGCTTTAACTAAAGTTCATTTGATGAGTGCTGGATAAAGTGCCCCCGCCACCATTTTAATAAGTTGTGATGCTAAATACGTGACATGAAGGCTACTCGAGTGCACTAATTAGCATACTCCAGCAGATTCACAGTTGAATTGAATCTGCTCTGACACATAGTAATTAGCACATGTCAGAGCAGAGTTCAGTCATGTGTTTGGGGGCCCCAGGTTCCTAAGAAAAACTATTCCACATTAAAAATGTGTTTCTCATGCATATATTTTTCAACAGCACATAAGCAATGAAACAAAGACTTTGTAGAAACCTGTGTCTCATTCAGAAAGACAAAAAGATCAAGGAAAGTATGTTCTGTTGTCCACTACACTATAAGCAGAAAAAGAATGTGAACAGATACTATCTGAATTAACTTAACTGGAGATGTTGGAAAGGGTCAATTTATACATCTGCATATCATAGATATTATAAAAATGTAGAGTCTGATACTCTGTTACATTTAACACTGTACCTTGAAGTATCCCTCGTTTCCATGGAAATACATTCAGAGTGTAAGCAGCTGTGTCATCAGGTTCTACAGTGAGGGTTGGGGTGCCACCAATCACTGGAAGATTTGAAGACACCTAGAAGGACAGTACACAAAGAGGGAAAAAAAAATCAAAACTAACTTCACTCTCTGAAAACAATATAGACAAGATACCCTTTGTACTACCTTTGAAAAGCAACAAAAGATAAACCCCATAATGCAGATGAATCCTAATCTGTTTATACAGTCCTTTCCTTGGCTGACTGTAAAATGGAAAGAATATGTATAATACAAGAAGTAGCAGCACATGCAGAAAGTATCAAATCCCATTTTTTTTACGTGTAGTCCAAGTAACACTGATTCATTTTAGTCAATGTATGAATACTTACATGAGAATAAATGCCACAAAATCAAATCCTCAGTCTTTTGAATGAATTTCCCTTAGAAGTACAGTTAGTGCTAAAGAACATTAGCTGCTAAGTGTACTAAAGGAAATTTAAATAGTGTTGCTTTAATATTCATTTCAATATCTTACAACTTAATAAATAAAGAGAATATATGTTTTTGACATTACAAGTGCTGACTTGTATAGTAAGGCAAGCCTTGAACAAGAACTGAAATAGCAAAATAATACTTTTACGTATTTTATTAAAATTTGTAGGCTGAAAATATTTTTATAAATCTCATTATAAAAAATACAGCCTGACAGTATCAATGTTAAAAAGTCTGCTGTTCTGACTCCTCATTCCTTCCATTGTTTATTATCTGTATTTTATGTTTCCTTGATGTAAATAATTATTTCTAGGTCAAGAACAGAATCTTTTTTAAAGTGACCTACAGTACATTGGCATTTTATAAATACTTAATAAAGTAAATAATAAGAGGATAAAATAATATTTGTGTCAGCATTGTTTAGATGAGCATTGAGAAAAATCAACATTTCAGTTAAAAACCTCAATGGAACTTTTTAAGGCTCTTTTATTTATTTCAGTGATCACTAGACACAGCTTTTCAATTTCCAGGTGGAAGATTTTTCATATTCAGTAGGCAGCACAATTGCCATAGCGACAACATTAGATTCTTGAATCTCTTTTTTTTCCCAATAGGTAGTTTTCTCTTTCAGTCAATATGCTTTATTTATATTTTCTAAAGGAAAAAAAATTAAAAACAACTTGTTTAAGGTTATCTTGCTTCTGGCTTTTGGCACTTGAGCCACTGACTGCCATTACCATTATTCTTCTGTAAAGTAGCAGCGTTAATATCATCCTTGCCCCCTCACTGCAAAAATATTCATGCTATTTACAACAAAGAGGCAGAAAAAAGCAAACTATGTAATTTTTTGTGGTCAATAGATATAAAAATGTGAAAAACTTTTCCAAACATCAGATTAAAAGCCAAGAAAATAGATGAACTTTAGTATGCATTTTTACTTATGAGAGATATTTACATTTATACTCTACAAATGGACACAGTTATTAAATAATTCCAGGGTTGTGCCACAAAGTCACAAATGAAAAGAAACTGAAACCTGATATTCCATCTTGAATTATTTTTCAAAAATCCTGGAAAAATGATTGGTGTTTTTATTTATTTATTCAATACATCTAGCACTAAGTTCCCAAAAGTCCCAGTAGAGGCAATAGGGACTGTAAATATTTAGCACATTCAGAAATAAAGCTATTTTTAAAAATCTACATAAGAGAGAAAGAGAAAAGGTTGTGGGGCCTAACTTTTGGGTAACGAGGAGGTGCATCTCCACATTCGCTTTAATGTACAGTAGCTCATATTACTGTGCATTACAGCATCATGACAATAACCATGCTAATAAGTTAATGCCCAATAAAATTAGGCTACTGAACATTAAGCCTCACTAAAAATGCATGTGGTTTTGCTACTGCACATTAGGTCAGCCTAATGTACATTTAGTTAGTACCTCACAGGGGTATTAATTTAATGTGAAGCAGCAAAAATGCATTAATGAACGTGTAGACACAGCTAGAGTAGCAGGGCACTGGGAAATGCCTGCTCCTTTAAGAGGCAAGCAGCCTGAAAGTCAGCTTGCAGGTGGTAAGGGGGTTCATTAGGGACTCGCTTGACTGGCAGCAGACCAGGCTTGAGACATACAAGCCCTAGGCATGAGCCGGTCAGGCAGCCCTGCTGTCTGAGCGCCATGAAGTGAAGAGCTCCTAGCAGCAAAGCAAAAGGTCTCCTGAATGGACTGAGAGAAAGTGGCTCTGCAGGCCCAGGAACAAGGGAAAGTACCTAGAGCAGAGAGGAGCTTCTTTATGCAGGCAGGTGACCTTGCTTTTATGTTAATCCCAGGGAAAGTTTGGGTATCTGCCAGAGGGGACAAATGCTTTTAATTAAGTCGCGCTTGTTTTTAGCCTTGAGCCAAGGGAAGGACAGGCTCAATGAGAGTGCCGGTAGACAAAGAGTTGGAGAGAGTAGAAGCGGAGGGGTCCGGTGGGGTCAGAGGATGCAGAAGCCTAGAGATAGTGTGGAGCACAACCAGAGACTGCCAGAACCGGGGAACCTGGAGATCCCAACTGGCCTAGGAGCGGGGCCAGGGCCCAGGGGGGAACATGGCCGGAGACGGAGGCAAAGGGGAGCAAGTCAGACCAGGGAGCCCAGAGGTCTTAACTGACCTGAAGGCACAGCCAGAGGCCAGGACACGCTAAAGGTCAGAAAGGACCACAGCCAGGGTCTACCAGAGCAGGGAGCCTGGAGATCTTGACTAGCCCAGGAGGGGCCAAAAGTCCAGGAAGGGCCACTGCCATAGACTGACAGGGTCTGACACCCACAGTTAGAAAGGTTGAAGTCTAGAAACTAGGTCCAGTACTGCGAACCTGGGTTAAAAGGCCAAGCAAGAGGAAAAAGGGAGGATGCTGATAAGGCCAAGACCTCTACAAGAGGAGTGATGGTACAATAACATCTGCGAGGCTTGGGGCATAGTGTAGGGATGGAACGGAGCCACACAAATAGCCCCAAAGGCTATAGGTGTCCTGCAGAGATACAGGCAGGCTGGGTGGGCCCGTTGAGCCTGAGGGCTGAATTGAGACTAGTGGGGTCCAGGGAAGACCCAGTGGGGAATTGCAAGTGCTAAGACTCACTCTAATGCCTGTGGGCAGCCTCCTTTTCTAATCTTAAATAAGAACAAGGCATGGTAGGTGAACAATCCAGGGAGAGCTACCTTACAGTCAGAGATGCCGGGAGGTCCCAAAGCTGCCCCTGGGGCTCAGAAATGCTACACAAGGTTTAAAAATTGTGGCTGATATATTTAAGGCATTTTAAGGAAATTAAGAAAATACTTGGAAGGCCAGACACATTTCAATATAATCAACCTGAAATAATTCCTTCCAGAGCTCTCAAGTACACATGATAGCACATATGCCACCCTATCATTATGAATAATACTGATAATACGACATTCCTCGAGCAGTAGGGAGAAGATGAGGGCAATGCTTACAATCTTCCCTTCTATCCTTAATTCCTTAAAGGGATTTTTACTAGGAAGAGACAGTTCTCTTGCAGACACAGTTTGGACTACAATTAAGAGAGGGGCTTTGGTATATACTTTCAAAACTTAGATCTTCAAAGTTCCTCCTGAACTGATGCCTAATCATGAAGCCATCGTTTGCTCGAATAGAATTCCTTCAAATGCCTACATTGCCACAGCTGAACATGTCCAGAACATACTTCTTGACTGTGCTAAGTAGACGTGTCTAGCTGATGCCCAAAGCTTGTCAGGATAATCAAATTAGTATCTTCTTGGTGGCTTCTTATCTAATCTCATGTGTGAAGCTTGATCCAAAAGGCATCCTCAGAACAAGCCAACCAATCATGTCTCATACAGAAGTCAAATGGAGAAAGTCAAGGAGATGGTAGTGGTACTCACTGTTTGAGCAAATAGTCGTTATGTAATGGGAGTTGAAGCCACATCTCCCACCTTCCAGGAAATCTTCCTACTTCCTAAGCCACAAAGTAGTCTCTATAGAATAGGGTAGCATGGTGGCTTTCCCATGCTCTCTTGGTGAAGTTGTTCAACTTTGTGTATAACATTTAACGCTGCTTGCAGGCATTTAAAAAAATGGCACTTTAAACTCAGCACACCTACAGGCTGACCCCAACGCATACCCAGAAAAGACAGCATGTTAGTTGTCCGTATAGATCAGGCACTTCAATGGGGCTTTTTTGGTGCTTTTATCTAAAGTTGAATCAGCTTTAGATAAAAGCCTCAGCTTTAGATAAAAACCCCAAAAAGCTTCACTGAAGTGCCTGATCTATGCAGATGTTGTGGAGCCAGGTCAAACTATCACACTGCTTCTTCCTATAAAGCATTTTTTTTTCGGGGGGGGGGGTGTTTAATGTCTGTAAGTAGCATCTGTGTTTACAGAGAACAAGTGAGGAACTCTCTAGTCTATTTTATAGGCAGACAAGGTCCTTCGGGTGAACTTGAAGTTGGTCTAATAAAAGATACCTGATTCACCTGAAGAACCCTGTCTGCCTATGAACTTAGGCCAACATGGCTACAACCTACACCCCTGTAGTCTATTTCATTGCATTCACCTAGCAGAGGGGACAAGTGGGCTTCAGTCCCTCCCTAATCAATATTTAACCCCAGGGGAGGATTCATAACTGAATTCCAAGTAGAGAGAGGCAATTCCCTGAAGGTCAGTTATGTACCTAATTACTTCAAAAGCATCTAATCCCCATCTCATTTCTTGGCATCGCTTTTTAGTTATCTTAGGAAAAGTCCTTATTCTTACATACCTAATTCTGCTTGAACAGCGCAAACAGAGACAGTTAGATATGAACTTTTATAGACTTATAAAATAAGATATATGCATAGGGCACAAGCTGTCATAAATTTGAGTTGACTTCATTCAGATGCTGTGAAAGGACAGCACAGAAGATAGTATAAAGCAGAATGAGTGATTAGGATACAACAGGTGGGAAGCAGGAAAAAGGAAGAGGGGGGATGGGGAGTGCTGAGAGAGGCATACACGCAAAGAACCCATAGTAAAAAAGGTGTAACAAAAGTTAATCCAGATAGTGGGATAAGAACCCATAGTCCCCATTAACCATACTTAATACAGTACAGTCTGTGGGTGATTTCTTGTACCTCAATTTCCTGTTCTGCTCCCCTCACTCCTTCCTCCCAATCTCCCTGCAGCAGCGTTGGGGGAGGCAAGAACAGTCTGCTGCAGCAGCAAAGCTCCCCAAGTACAGGTAGCCTTGCACCTGCAGAACTGTTTCCTGTCACCTGCATGCCTCCTGGTGGATAAGAGGTATGCAGGCAGTGGAGGACAATTCTCCTGAGCTTGCAAGGATGCCCTAGTGGGGGCAACTTTGTGGCTACGGAAGAATTGTCCCCTACCCCACCACATGCTGTGGGGATTTCTGAGAGGGTTACTAGCAAAGAAGATTGATCTCACCCACCAAAGGTCGCTTTCCTATCATAAATGTAATGCCTGTAATGGTTTTAAAGGCACATCCCACAAGTGGGAATGTGTGTTTTCCCATGGACAAGTAGGAGCAGCACAGTATGTACCACTGCTATTTGTCCCTGGGGAATACTTGTGCACATGCACTCTGGTACATGGCATGTTGCCCTGGGCACAGCAGGGGATGCTGGGGCCAGCACCTGAGCTGGCCTCAGCAGCCTTACCTGGGGTCCTGGGGGCCTCAGTAGACTGCAGCTGCTGAAATCCTGAAGCAGGGAGCCTGGCTAGCCAGGCTCCAGTTTTGGGTGACACACACTGCTGCCACATGCAACACCTTATTTTTTTTTTTTAGCCATGGGGTTTTTCTACACTAGGATCTCCCAGTATCAGTGCCCCCCACCCCTGATAAATTAGCAGCACGGGGAACACCTGCCGGTGTGGTATATGTGGAGTGTGGTGCCACAGATGAGTCTGTGGCACTGCATGTGTGTGCTTGTCTGGATGAACCCTAAGAGTCTGAAATCAGCATTAGGCACATATCAAAAACAGCTAAATTACATCTTTTTGGCATCTGCTGTGTGCAGAAAGGGAGAAAATGGATAGGATGTGTTTTCACAGCAGCACCCACAACAAGGACAGTCAGAGGCAGTACAGACATGTCCTTATTCAAAGGAGAAACAGAAGGGACAGAAAAGGTTCATCACATTTATCTCTCTACCTATATATAAGGTCTCCACAGGCATTTTATCAATTTAATCCTTTACCTTATCTCTGTAAATCCCTTGTTATTATTTTAACTATGTCAGGACTAGGAAAAACCTGACTTTTAACTATTTAGGAGGTCAAGGAAGGTATATGTGTACAATATGTATTTTGTAATATGTGCATATATTTAATACACACAAGGAAAGATATAACCTTATAGAATTTATATGAAAGGTCATCAGTTTACTGTTAAGATTTTCCCAGCATAAATATATACCTTCTATCCTTAATCAACTTCATTTTTCAGGAATTTGTTTATTAAATTAACAAACTGCACACCCAGTAAATGAATCTGAAAAACTCTCTCAACAACATATATTAAAGTCATTGATCCAGAGTGTCCTGATTCATCCTCTGACTTATTATAATTCTTAACATAATGGAAATCTGTTACCACTGGGGGTAGGGAAAGAGGTTATTCCCCCTCCTTCCAGTGTCCGGCAGAGGGGACAGCAGGGGATTTATTCCACTGCAGGGAGTGAGTGCGGTGGCAACAGTGGGCAGACCCAGCTGTCAGTGCGGGTAAAGCAGAGACTAATCCTCCTCCCTGTCCCCCTCTGCCTCAGGGACCATGGTGCCCCACTGCTGCAGAGTGACTGGCAGACCCAGTAGGACAGGGAGGCAGGCATTAAACCCCTCTCTGGCCAGACCCCCACCCCTGCTTGTCCCTGCTCTGGCTGGGGAGCAGAGGGGTGGAGCCAGCCTATTGGGCTGGAGCAAAGAGCCCAGCCCAGAGAGCATGCGAGGATGCTGGGGGACTCTGGTTTAAATTAAAACAGGAAGGGGTCTAGGACAGACGTTGCATAAACCTGTCTGAGCCAGTTCACCCCTGACTGGCGATGCCTCCCCAGCATAGCTTCCCTGCAACCGCGGGCATGCTGTAGCGCCCCGGCTCCTGGCCTGAGCAACTGTAGGCATGTGCCTGAATTGCCTCAGTCAAGAGTGAATGTTTGTCCTGTTACAAACTGGTTTAGCCTACACAGGTTAGACTGACCTGCAAAGGTTGAATCAATTCAGGCTTTGGCTTTTTGAATGTCTGTTCCTAACCTAAACAGCCCCATTAAAAGTTCAGTCACTTTCATTATGCTTGGGATATTACCTTCTTTAAATACATGGTACTTTTTTATAAACAATTATGTTATTTGTACATAGGATAATGGGATCTCCACTGCTGTCAGAAAACTGACTGATCTTCATCCTGTAGATATTGCCATACAGTATCTCTGTAAAGATAGAGGCAAAACAGCAAAGACCCTGTTATCTCCTAGGCATTTTAAGTGTTCATTCATTTATTTTATCTATTTAATCTTTTACTTCCCTATCTTTGTACAACCCTTCATTGTTTTTGGGGGGATTTACTAAAATGTGTCACTTGTTTCCCTTTATGCTGCTCTAATGGTCCGTACTTCTTTCAGTTTGTTTTCTAATGCTCCCCCATATGCTTTTAATACTGCCTTGACTTTAAAAACCTTCTCTGTTAGTCTGTGCTATTATTCTTTATTCCCATTCCTTTTAACATTTAAATCTTCCTTTTAAAGCCTTGTTTTAATTGAGTCTTCCAACTAATTCAGTTATAATTATACCTCTCCACCAGCATACATGTTCATTTATGATGCAAAATATGCTTCTAGAATGTTAGAATGCAGAATAATGTTTTATTTTAAATATTCTTGTCTGCAATTTTTGATCCCCTTTCTATAAACCTTTTCCCACCAGACCCTACTTTCTGAATTTGAGATCAGAAGTTTTGGACTGCAAAACTTAACACTTTATAAAACAAGAGAGAAGGCAGTTTCATGTTTTTTTGTTTTTTTCTATTCTATTAAAACACTTAATTCCCCCCCCCAACTTGAACATGTATTTTAATTGCGTAGTATTTATGCTGTAAAATACATTTTTAAAGCACAGAGAGTATGAGACATGGATAACTTAAAATCATTGGAACTTACTAGACTACTTTACTTTCTGGGGATTTTGGCCAAGGAACCTGAAGTTTCATTTTTTATAGATTAATATAAACTTTATTTCTGTTGTCAGGTCAGGTTTACCTGCTCTGATAATGTTCAGTACATGGTACTACATGCAACTTAACACTGAGTGCTGGGCAATAGTTAAATAACCTGATAACCCCTAAGGTGCCAATGTCCTTAAGGCAGAGGAGCACCTTACAGGGGTCTTACCCCTGACAGAGAAAATGTTCTCAAAAGGTTTTAGAACTGAAGTCTATTCTATAACACAGTAAAATATGCCCTTTAACCCTGGTCAGGAGCCACTCTAGGAGTGGAGTCCCAGTATACAGACAAATGGATGATGTCCTTTGTTTCAGCAGCTCCTTCAGCCAAACTGGTTCCAAATTCACCTACCTTTCCTTTATATTAGGCCAGCAAGACTGAGAAGGGGACACTGGTCTCCATATACACTGCGCCTAGGGTTTGCAACCTGTAGCAGTCGCTCCAACTTCACTTCATCTTTCAAGAGAGGGTTCAACATGGAAGGCAACATTTATGGGTTAGGTTCAGCTTATTAGGTAAACAAAGTAACATATGGGTTAATGATGGGAGAGATTATATATTTCATTGATCAGCTATTGCCCACCTAAATCTGAGCAACCCCCAGCCAGTAAGGTGCTGATCCACCATGGTCTGCCTGCTCCATTGGGTGTTTAAAGTTAAGAACAAGTTCAAAAGCAGATTAAAACAGTGTACCAGACAAAAAGAGAAAGAGAAAAATCAAAAATCAGGCCACGTATACTGACCTAAATGATGATCTTTGAAATCGTTCTGATGCTCAGAAGAAAGCAGTGATAGATATGGAATTAAATAGGTTGAACAGTGACATTGCATCACTGCAAGAAACTTGCCTAAACTCAGATGGCTCTTTAAGAGATGAATACTACAGTGTTCTGGCAAGATCTGAAGATATATGGAACATGGGGTATGCTTTCCTGTTAGAAACAATCTTATTAAAACAATCGAGAATCAACTAAATAGTCGAGAGAGGATTTTCATCCTTTGCCTTCATACTTCAGAAAGCAGGGTCACCGTAGTGACTGCTTACACTCCAATACTCTACTTTTCTGCTGAGGTTAAAGCCAAGTTTTATGAACAAGTTGCTTGGCTAGTGTTATTTGTAAGATTTCAAACACTGAGAATTTATATTTCCCATGGGACTTCAATGATAGAGTTGACGGTGACAGTGAATCCTGGCCAATTTGCCTGGGCTCATAAAACACAGGAAGCAGGAATGATAATGAGCAAGGGCTGTTGGAGTTCTGTTTCTTTCATAACTTTTGCATCACCAACTCATTCTTCCAACCATGCCATAACATTTCACAAAGGCACTCAAGATCCAGCAACTGGCACACATTGGACATCACCACTAGATGGACGAATCTCAGTACTGTCCTGATTATTCATAGCTACCATATTGCTATTTATGACACTTATTGGTCATTAGTAGTCACTGAGATCAAACTGAAACCAAAGAAACCTTCTGCTCTAAGTATCAATGTGTGCCACACATTAAAATCACCAATGCATCTGATCATCAGAAAACCTTGCATTGTACAGAGGCTCTGCAGGAGGCTGCATCAGAACTGTCTTTGTGTGAGAGATGGCACAAAAAAGTGGATAAGCCTCAAAATATTATCTATGTCACTGTTAACTCTATATTTGGCAAACAGGACAGAAGAAATTGGGATTGGATCAAGGCACACTCACATGAATTGACACCATTTATCAAGGCCAAACTACCATGTTAAATCACGAGAACAACACCTCCTAGGGAACTTTGAAAGAATGGAGAAAAGCAAGAAGTGTTATCCAACAAATCTCAACACTGCACCAAAGATTACTGGCTGCAACTGTGTGAACTGAATCCATATTTGATGCTGGTAACATCAGAGGCATGTATAATAGAATCAAGAAGGTGATAGGTCCAACTGCAAAGAAGTCAATTCCATAAAAGACAGAATCAGGAGAATTCACAACAGACCAAAACTAACAGATGGAAAGGTAGGTAGAACACTATCCTGGATACTGTTCAAGGGAAAGTGATGTCACTGACACAACCCTTAATTCTATGGAGAGTTTGGCTGTCCTTGATGAGTCTAATGATATTGCAACTGTTGAGGTCCTAAATAAAACTGTAGATGATCTGGCCAGTGGCAAGACAACAGGGGAAGTCAGCATTCCCACAAAAATGATCAAGCATGGGGAAACCTATGCTACTTCCCCACCTATATGAGCTTCTTAATCATTGCTGGACAATTGGGATAATGCAACAAGATATGAGAGATGCCAATATAGGCACTCTGTACAAGAACAGAGGTAACCACATTGATTGCAATAACCACCATGGCATTGCACTATTAAGCATTGTTGGAAAAATCATCACTTGGGTGGTGCTCATAAGGCTTCGGACTCTTGCTGACACTGCTTAACCTGGATTACTGTGTGGCTTCAGAGCTAACAGGTATATGATAGAAAATCCAAGAAAAATGTAGGGAACAAAGGAGAACCCTCCACATCATCTTCACTGACCTGGCCAGAGCCTTTGACCTTGTCAGCAGAAAAGGCCTCTAATTATTGGAAAGGATTGGCTGTCCACCAAAATTCCTCAGCATAATCCACTCTCTTCATGGACTGCAGAGAACAGTCAGCTAAATGGATGAACACCTGAGGCTTTTAAGATTTAAAGCAGAGTTAACCAGAGCTGCGCCCTCATCCTAATCTTGTTTAGGATTTTCTTTTCTCTTCTTCTGATGTATGCTTTTGGGACTACTACCAAAAGGAGTTTATTAAAATACACACTCAGGTGGAAATTATTCAACCTCACATGTTTTAAAGCTAACGTTAAAGTGCAGAAAATTTTAATTTGTGTTTGTGAGCTACTATTTGCTGATGACGCTGAACTGATAGCCCACATAGAGTGCAACCTTCAAAGCCTCATCAGTCGCTTCACTCACGCCTGCCAAGAGTTTGGTTATAATCAGCATCAACACGGCCAACATTATGGGCCAGAAAATTGATTCACCACCAGCAGTCGCAATAGGTGGAAATGTATTAGATGTCGTAAAGTAAATTTATTTACCTTGGCTCCATTGTTACCAGCAGCTTGTCACTTAATATTAATATTGGCAAAGCATCAGCCATAAGCATGCTGAGCAAAGAGTATGGAACAAAAACAAACTATTAAGACCTAGGTCAAAGGTGTTATCAGAGTATTATCAACACCCTTTCATACTGCATGCATATCCTGGACTGTGTAGTCTACTCAAGAAAAGCACCTCATCAGCTTCCACTTGCATTGCTTTCACTGCATTCTGAGAATTTCCTGGTAAAATTGCCTACACTGAGGTCTTGCAACATGCCAACATTCCAAGCATCCATTCTCTTCTCAGTCTGCATTGACTCTGATGTCTTGGTCATATACAGAGAACAGATGGTGGTCACATAACCAAGATTCTTTGTATGGAGAACTCTTCACAGGAAGAAGAAGATCATACAGACATTCCTATCTTCATTTTAAAGATGTTTGCAAGCCAGATATGAAGGCAATGAACACTAAGCAAAATGACTGGGAGAAAGGTCCAGGCAGAAGCGAGCCCAGGCAGGTGCAGGCACATCCTGAAGTTTAATGCATGCCTGTTAATGCATGTCGCCAGCAGGGCTTTGGTTTCTTTGACCACAGGATAATGATCCAGGAAGAAAGATTGCTAAGAAGAGATGGGATCCCCCTGACAAAGAGACGGAAGAGAATCTCGTAGACAGGCTCACTAACCTAATTAGCAGGGCTTTAAACTAGGTTTGCTGGGGGATGGAGACCAAAGCCCTGACGTAAGTGGGAAAGTGAGTAACCTGGAGGAAGTGCAAACAGGAGTGGGAAACAGGGGAAGCATTGTCAGTTTTCCTGAGAAAGTAGGGCAACCTTCGGTTCCTGGACATGAATGCACAGAGCCTTGGAAAGAAGCAGGGACAATTTAAAGTCTTTGCACAGTCACAGAACTATGACCTAACTGGAAAAACAGAGACTTGGTGGGATAGCTTACATGATTGGAGCACTGTCATAAATGGGTATAAACTATTCAGAAAGGATAAGCATGGGAGAAAAGGAGGAGGAGTTGAACTTTGTGCAAAAGAGCTGTATGATTGCTCAGAGCTCCACTATGAAACTGGAGATAGGCCTGCTGAAAGTCTCTGGGTTAGGGTAAGAGGGGAAAGCAACAACAGTGATGTCATGGTGGGTGCCTACTATAGAATACCAGGTCCACAGGATGTGGTAAATGAGCCTTTCTTTAAATAGATAGCAGAAGCTACCTGACAACAGGCCCTGGTTCTCATGGGGAAATTCAGTCACCCTGACATCTGCTGGGAGAGCAATATAGAAGTGTGAAGGCAATCCAGAAAGTTTTTGGAGAGCACTGGGGGCAACTTCCTGGTGCAACTGCTGGAATGGCCAACTAGGGGCCATGCTCCTTTTGATCTCCTGCTCACAAACAGGGAAGAATTGGTGGGGAATATAATAGGGGATGACAACTTGGGCAGCAGTGACCATGAGATGATTGTGTTCAGGATCCTGAAGAAAGAAAGGAAGGAAGGAAGGAGAGCAGGAGAGTAAGGACCATGGGCTTCAGAAAAGCAGACTTCAACTCACTCAGGGAACTGATGGGCAGGATCTCTTGGGAGGCCGGTCTGAGAGGGAAAGGAATTCAGGGGAGCCAGAACTGTGCCCTTGTTGCCAAGAAGGTTAATGGTGTACTGGGCTGCATTAGTAGAAGCATTGCTAGCAGAGCAAGGGAAATGATTCTTCCCTTCTATTTGGCACCAGTGAGGCCACATTTGGAGTACTGTGCCCAGTTTTGGGCACTCCACTGAAGAAAAGAACTAGACAAACTGGAGTGAGCCCAGCAGAGGTCAATAAAAATGGTTAGGAGGCTGGGGCACATGATTTCAGAGAAGAGGCTGAGGGAACTACGTTTATTAAATCTGTAGAAGAGAAGACCAAGGGGGGCTTTGATAGCAGCCTTCAACTACATGAAGGATGGTTCCAGAGGGGGGGGAGCTAGACTGTTCCCAGTGATGGCATATGACAGAACAAGGAGCAGTGGTCTCAAGCTGCATCATGGAAAGTTTAGGTTAGATATTAGGAAAAAATTTCTTACAAGGAGGGCAGTAAAGCACTGAAACAGATTTCCCAGAGAAGTTGTGGAAGCTCCATCCTGGAGGTTTTTAAGACCCAGCTAGATAAAACTGGCTGGGATGATATAGTTGGGAATGGTTCTGCTTTGAGAAAGGGGTTGGACTAGATGACCTCCTGAGGTCCCTTCCAACCCTGATTTTCCATGATTCTGTAAGATTGGTGAGGATTGAAATGCTTGGAAATAGTCTATTAAGAGGAAGAAGAAACGTCAGGAAGAAAGAACCATGAACTACATTCAGGACCTTTAGATACAGACTTCATATGTGCAGAACGGACTGTCACTCAAATTGTACTCTACAGCCATGCTCACAGATCTTTAACGAGCTGATGCCTCACTTGGTGCAAATCTATTGTCTTGCAAAACAGACAGATGTCTATGCATATCATTTACTTAATATATGTTGAATCAGTTAACTAATATTCAATTTAATATGTAAACCTTTTTGTATTAAAGAAATTAACTTTTACTAACTGCTTCATCAAGTAAAGCACTCAACCTACTCAAGCCTTGCACCGTCAAATAATTTACACTAGTGAAAATCAGCAATATGATAATAGAATTAAGGGCACAGGACATAAATCCATGAACTAGAATGACTTTACAGAACTACTCTTGAAATATATATAATCAATGGTAAAGCTCTTCCTTTATCATGACATTGTTTAAGTTTTGTCTCGCCACAACCATCTGAAGAATACCACTAATTAAAGCAAACCACAAGGCAGAGTAACAGCCATGCAACTTTCCTAAGATAGCTACACATCTGTCCATTCCCGATCCAGTATAATTTAGAAGTGAATTACAAAAACTGAGTTACAACACAAATGTGCTCGTTTGTCCATGCCCCCACTTTCATTTTTCTTGCACCACAGCCTTCTTTGTTATCTTAACCTAAAATTATATACATATATTTTTATTATTGCCTAGGATACATCCACTGTTGCATAGGATATGCTTTACTGTTAGAAAGGTGTGGCAGTGGAATAGACTGCTTAAGGAAGTTGAAGATTAGCAATCACTGGAGGTGTTTAAGAAGAGGTTGCAAGGCCATTGGTCAGGAATGATCTAGGCACAGCTATGCCTGTTGTCTTCTAAGGCTGTCCCCCATGCTTCTGGGCTTTGCTGGTTACCACATGTGGCTGGGAGGGAGGGAGGAAAGAGGGAGAGAAGGGAGGACAAAGAGAGGGAGTTTCCCCCACCCTCCCATCCCCTCACACTGCATCAAGCATCAGGGGCATTTTGTTTTTATTTTTAAGGCTCCCTTAGAGGGTGCTAGCTGCAACCAAGGCTGGGGATTTTTACTGGGGTGTGCCAATGCTCCTGCTGGACTTATACCCAGGACTGCCTAGCTAGAAGGTCTTGCCCCTCCGCTCACAGTAAGAAGCATCACAATATTTGGCATAAGGAAGGAATTTACCCCATGGTCAGATTGGTATGGACTGTGGGGTTTTTGTTTTCCTCTAGCAGGGAGCATGGCCCTCTATCTCGGATCTCTTAAGCATACGTTAACAGACCTTCCAGCAGCAAAACATTGGCTGCCATGCTTGCCAAATTTTGCCTGTGGCATGTTAGGATGTTATGTCTTGAGTTTTATGTCAGGGTTAACTCTAGTTTTGCTAAGAGGTTAGACAATGGATTTGTGTAGGATAGTTTACATAGGGATGATATTGCCTCAGGCAGGGGGTTGGACTAGATGAACTATGGATGTTCCTTCCAGCCCTCCTTCTCTATAATTCTACTTAGCAACCACAATTAAAAAAAACTAATTCAGGTACCAACAGTAGTGATATTGTGCCACCTGAGCTTCAACATAGACTAGTCACCTAAGTACACAGAGTCACTCACACATTTGTCCAGCCTACACAGAAACCTGTGCTGCTGTGAATTCATGGAATCATAGAAAACTGGGTTTGGAAGGGACCTCAGGAGATCATCTAGATGCAGTGCCACCAGATTGAAGAAATAATTATTCCCCTTTATTTAGCCTGGTAAGGCCACACCTGGAGAACTATGCCCACTTTTGGGCCCTCCACTACAGAAAGGATGTGGACAAATTGGAGGAAGTTCAGCAGAGGGCAATGAAAGGGGACTGAGGTAAATGGTTTGAGGAGAGGCTGAGGGAAATGGGCTTAGTTAGTCTGCAAAAGAGAAGACTGAGAAGGGATTTAATAGCAGCCTTCAACCACCAGATGGGTGGTTACAAGAGGATAAAGCTAGACTGTTCTCAGTGGTAGCAAATGACAGAACAAGGAGCAATGGTTTCAAGTTGCAGCAAGGGAAGTATAGGTTAGATATTGGGAAAAATTCTCTCACTAGGAGAGTAGTAAAGCACTGGAACAGGTTACCAGAGAGGTGGTGGACTCTCCATCCTTGGAGGTTTTTAAGACCTGGCTAGACAAAGCCTTGGTTGGGATGATCTAGCTGGGAATGGGCCTGCTTTGAGCAAGGTGTTGGACTAGATGACCTCCTGAGGTCCCTTCAAACCCTAACTGTTTATGATTCTATGCCTGAGCAATGCTCTTATACTCTTCCCTAATTGTTTGTCCAAGTTTTCACTTATAAGCTTCCTTCTTGTGATTTAGCTTACTGAAGAGTTCCCTGCTAAGCCAAGCTGGTCTTCTGCCATGCTTGCTACTGTTTCTGTTCATCAGGATGGTTTGGTTTCTGCGCCCTCAGTCAATAAGGTTTAAAGTACAGTCAGCTCCCCTGGACTCCTTTACTCCTCACACTGGCCTCCAAAGAGATCCTACCCATGAGTTCCCTGAATAAGTTGAAGTCTGCTTTTCTGAAGGCAATGTTCCTTACTCTCCTCTTCTCCTTCCTTTCCTCAGGATCCTGAACTCAATCATCTCATGGTCACTGCTGCCCAGCTTGCCATCCCTTATTACATTCCCCACCAATTCTTCCCTGTTTGTGGACAGGAGATCAAAAGGAGCATGGCCCCTAGTTGGCCACTCCAGCAGTCGCACCAGGAAGTTGTCCCCAACACTCTCCAAAAACTTCCTAGCTTGCCTTCACAGTGCTGTGTCACTCTCCCAGCAGATATCAGGGTGACTGAAGAGCCGGGGCCTATGGTCTGGAAACTTCTACCTGTTTAAAGAAAGCCATATCCACCTTGGTTGGTGATCTATGGAAGATGCATACCATGACATCATCCTTGTTGTCCTCCCCTCTGACCCTAACCCACACATTTTCAACAAGCCTATCTCCGGTTTCATACTGGAGCTCTAAGCAATCATAAAACTCTTTTATATAAAGAGAAACGCCTCCTCCATTTCTCCCCTGCTTGTCCTTCCCAACCAGTTTATACCCAGTCATGACAATACTCCATGATTATGCTGCTATTGTTAAACAAACTAGCTAGATCTAGGGCACTTACACATGCCTTTACTTTGATTTTTGACATACTCCGCTGGCACATCAGATTTCCTTACAAATTTCCCTCTTTCTCAGTAACTCAAGATGCAGAGCCATAAACTGTAGACAATGTCCCACTTCAAGAAAGACTTTTTTGTACATATATATTGGAAGTGAGCCACTGCTTTTGCATTAGATTGCCTATGGGAGCTTGCCTCTATGACAAGAGGTGCTTTTCATTCTCCTCCACGAAACAGGCAAGTTAGGGAGCTGACTCCCACATGCCATATTCTATACTTTATTTAAAGGGTTCACCATGCTGCCATTCCTGCCCAACCTTCCTTCCCTGTGGCTAATATATATTCTTCTTTCTGAGGATCAGAAGAATATTTTTTCCTTGGGACATACTGGCAAGGACTGGGTTGATTTGGGGTTTTTTGTTGTTTTTTTTGGGGGGGGGGGAGCAGGGGGAGGTGTTTGGGGTTTATTTGGGTTTTTTTACTTCTCACCACATTGTAAGAATGTTAAAATATGAACGGGAATTTTTATGTTTGGAGATAATAAAAGGAAACTTTACTTAATTGCACTTTGAGGACAGTATCCACTGCAAATGCAAGCTAAGGAACAGATCCTATTCTACCTTCTGGGCGCCTCAATGTGATCCTGTTCCACCTGGGTCAAGTCCCTGAAAAGCTGTTATTGTAAAGTTAAGTGGATCCTCTTCCAGCTGCCTTTTTGTGACTTAGTCTTCAGGCTAAGATGATGGGATGCTACATAAGTACATAGGTTAGTATTTTTTAAGGGACTTGAACAGCATAGGATAGGATCACATTTAATAGCATGGGGACCTTTGCTTATAAATGAGAGGGGCCTGAAGTCTCTGCATACTTAGGTCCTGCATGGCACCCAGTCAACTTTCTTTCGTAGGCGGGGGAGAAGTGAAAGGGTACAGAAGTTAGGTCCTAGAAGTTAGATAGAATACTGTAACCCCACACCACATTGGACTCAATTAAATGCCTAGTATGAGAGAGGGAGCAGAAAGTAATGATAAGAAGCTAAATTAATAAAGAAGGGTCTGCCACTTTAATCCACATCTTTATCTGTTTTCTGTCTTTCATTCAGCTACATGTCCTGATCAATCAGAAATAACATTGATTCTCGTGGACAGCAAACAGGCCCCAAAGACTTGCTGGAAATACTAATTTTATCTGTTTATCCTATAGTGCTAAATGTACTTTTAAAATTGCCCTCAACTTGTACTAGTTAATCTTTCATCAGCCTCATTTATATCTTCCCCCACACATTTGCTATGCAACTCACTTAAATGTTCCTCACCTTCTGCAATATTGCCTACAAATTCAAATACCAACCATCTATCATCAATGGACCATTCCTATTCATTTATCTTTGTAAACACTTCTGTCTAATTCTGCTATTCACTCCTTCAGAGTTCTAATTTCCAAGCCATGTGCACAACAAAATTCTCTTATATCAAAAACCTTGACAACCATAGGAATACTACAGCCATCATTTACAGGATTTCTTCTCTTTATTCCTTAGAGTAAGGAATAAAAGCATCCTGGCTCAAATGCCCAAATGACTTGCAATTATATTACTGACATATTCACAATAAGCTGTTTAAAGCTGTCTTAGCTTCAGCTAGCAAGAGCATCTTTTGTGGGGGGGGGAGAATGTATCCAGGAATAATTAAGAAATGAACTTAAGAACATAGAGCTCTGTCATATAGTTTAAGTTTTACAAGCTTCACCTGAAGAATATGAGACACAAAAGGGGGCATCAAACTAAAAAAGGATTTGTGGCTTAATGCTACATTAAACTAGAAGCCTGAGGTCTTGTTCTGCACCCAAACCCCAAGTCTGCTCCTTAGTTTGCTATGTCACTTTAGATAGACAACCAAACATCTTTGCTTTTAAGTTATTTTCTTCATCTGTAAAACAAGAACAGTATCAACTGTCTTTGTGAGGGGGAGTGAGGGGAGTTCGTGCCAGAATCAGCTGCTTCCCAGCTGCAACTTCTTCACACGCATCTAGGACCACAGCAGTTCAAAGCAGGGCAAAGCAGCCCTGGCTTGCAGGAAGCCGGGGTAATCCACCTGCCAGCTTGGGGCTGCTTCACCCACTTCAACATGCTGTGGAGGGGCTGGCTGGGGTACAAGGGTGCTACAGTGCAGAGCTAGGCAGCAGACAGCCCCCACTGTAGCATTCTCATGTCCCAGCCACCCCTGTTCACAGTCTACACTTGCGTTTGAGCACACAGGGTTACTTCACTGTAAGATGCAACTTGTCCTAGACAGTACTATCCTACAGCAGAGTGAATTAGTTTACTGCGCTGTAATAGGGGCACTCGAGTAGACTGTGATACTACAGCAGAGATAACCAGTTTCATACACAGAAGAGAGAATGAGTGTTAGGGGAATAAAACTTACATATCCACAATACTATTTATATTAGGAATGTTAATTATGTAAACTCTAACCTATCAAAGTTGGGGATCTACGTAGCAACATTATATATATGTGTGTATGTGTATACACACACACAGAAAATTACTCAAAGTATAACCACCATCAGTATCCCATGGTGAAAAATCAACTTGAGGTATCAATACACTGTATTGTGCATGAATGGAAGGTAAACTGGATTGGAACTTTCGATATCCTTCTCTGACAATCATAACCACAACCTTAAGAAAGAACATTAGGTGATCTAAAGAAGTAAAGCCATTTTTGTACAGTGATTCTGGGTCTGGAACCAGAAAATATTATTTTGATCTTGTTCATCAACCCTTAGGCAGTATGTCACCCTTAAATAGTGTATTCACATTTCCCCAATCTATTTCTGTGTATGAATTTGATTTTTTGAGATTTTGTAAAGGAATTCCAAGGGTTGAAATGGTTCACTCTTATTTTACTAGATTTTCTTGCATACAACATGCCCCTCTAACGTGATCTGCACCTTGTTTTAGAAAGGCAGAATAAAGAAAAAACCGAAAACATTTTTCCTTGAATATAATGGCAAATAGCAGTAAGAGTAGCAATTTCTATAGGATGAGCTTCTGCTGTGGTGGAGGGAAAGAGGAAGAAAGTATCCAAAGATTGCACTCCAAAGTATCCAAATCCATTATGCAGCTGCCCATGAAGCACACTACTTTCATTTTCCCCCATCAGAGTCAAGAAACTGCTATTATCATATTTCCCCATGTATGTGTACCCCAATATCCAGAATCTAAAATTTGGAGAGAAAGAAAGATATATGAAAGAAGATATGCTATATTAAACCCCATAGGATCTATGCATTTTTAGAAGAACATGTATTCCCAAATTACAGCATAACATGCAACCCAAACAAGCAAAACAAACCAATTTTGAGTAATAAATCTGTATCTGGACAATATAATGGGCTAATGGAATTGTCTTTTTCATATTAGGGAGTAAATTGAAGATAAGAATGCAAAGCTCTATTACCATATAATTCTATATATAGTTACATACTGTCATATAGGAATCAATACTGAAAGCTTTATTAATGTTCTCAGAGACAAATTAGGTCAATTGGTTGATTACCTGAACTGTTTATATAATAATATGAGAGGCATAAGGAATAAGCAGAAAGAATTGAAGGTCCTAGTACATTCAAGGAATTATGGAATCATGGGATAACAGATATGTGGTGGGATATTTCACATGCCTGAAATACTATCATTGAGGGGTAGAACTTGCTCAGGAAGGATGGAAAGGAAAAAAAAGGGAGGAGGTATTGTATACATTCAGAAAGGAGATGTATGCATGTTCTAGGTGTGGCATGAGACAGGCCCATTGGAAGCCTCTGGACAAAGGCCAGAGGGAGAGCAGCAGGAGTTAATGTCATGGTGGTTGCCCGTTACAGGCCACCAAACCAGGATGAAGAGGTATATGTGGCCTTCTTTAAAAACCTAACAGAAGTAGGGTTGGTCAATTGATCAGCCAAATATTGTCAATCGACTGCATATTTTTTGACTGGTCAAAGATCAGTCAAATATTATAGGAAGGCTTTCTGTGATTATACTAACTAGGGATGTAAATATTGTTTTAAAAATTAGCTGTTTAACCATGTCGTAACACATACCTACTATGGCGGGCTTGGGGAGCAATGTCTATGTAAGTGGTGCATTGTAGAGACCTGGGGCTCCCCACTGAGGCAGCTTCCCATGCTGGTGACTGGTACCCAGGGCTCAGCATCTTGCAGCCAAATGGCCCCAAACAGCCTACAGCCAGGCACTTGGTAGTCAGGCGAGCAGTGCAGCACAAGGGAGGTGCCACCCTAACTGTCATTCCTGCCATGTGTTGAGCGCTCTCCTACTCTTCCTCCATGTCAGCTGGAGACACAGAGCCCCAGCATGGGGTAGGGGAGAATGCCATTGCTGAGTGAACTCCAGCAGCCACAAGGCTGCACCACCTCACAACCCCTTCTGCTGCAGTGCCCCTTGCCCATCCACCTGGCCACAGGGAATGCCGACGCCACCATGAAGGGCAATGAGATTGAGGGCGGCGAGCGAGCCAGGAAGGGATAGATGGAGACAGGGAGATGCACAGTAGTCAGCATCTGCTCTGCTTGCCACAGGACAAGACACACACAGGCGCCAAGCGGAGCTTCTGCTGCTGGTCACTGCACTCTTCCCCGTCTCTCCTCCTCTGGCCAGATGATTGGAGCTGAGCTGAGCCGCCGCCATCTCCCCTCACCCCAACCCCAGTACTTTGATTTACATGACACAAACTACTGGTAGAAGGGGCAGTTTTAAACAGTTGTTATCTGCGTGGCTGGAATCTTCTATATAACACAGACATTTCTTGACTGTTTCTTTTTCTGGAATAATCTAGAAGAAACGAACAAATGTAATCACCTTATAAATATAGGATGGTATCTCCACTAGGTTTAGTTATTTACTACATTTCTTGCCTTACACTCAGTGACAGGTTCAGTGTGGGGTTTTTTTGTGAATTTTTGATTAAAAGTAGGTTGAAAGTTTTAAACTGAAACTATGAACTATTTTTTCATTTAAAGAGGGCTTAACTTTTTTAATTAAAGAAATAAGTGGCAAAGGAAAATCTAACACTTTTGTATGGAAATTTTATAAAAGAGTGCCAGAAGGGAAAGCAGTGAAAAACGTAAATTCTCCAATTGTGAATACATAACTCTCATAGACAGAATGATAATACACCCCTTAAAAGTCTTGAGAAATGTGCCCAACTGTAGTAATCCTTAATAACAATGATTCCAAGAAGCAGTTTTCTTCTACTTGTACATTAGATGCTTCCTCTGATCGTGCTTTAAGCATAAAAGATTCCTCTAATGAAGATGGTAAGGAGGCAGGAATGGAAGAAACTACTGAAACTCAGGCTGGCAATCTTCCACTTCTTTCACCTACAAACTCAACTTCTGTAAGGAATTTTGACTACAAAGCTTCATCTCAGGAGATCTATTTCCAAGCCTTCTTTGGCCATTTCTTGGGAATCAGCTTCTGTGAAATCTCCAGCTTCACACAAAACACCAAGATCAAAAGCACAATAAAATATTTTAGAATTTTTGGACAGGATTAATGCACAAGAAAAATGTGAGCTTGATCAAATGTTTGCTAAAGCTGCATATGCAAGCAATTTGCTTTTTCACATAGTAGAAATCCCTACATCAAGGAATTCTTTACCAAGTTATATCCAATCTACATATTACTATACAGAAAACAGCTGGCTGGATATATTGTTGATGAAGCTTTTCGTGAAATACAAAGAAGAGTAAGTGGTCTTATTAAAGAGGCATCTCATGCATTCATTGTATCAGATGGTTGGAGCAATTTTCAGAAAGAAAAAATAATTCATGGTGACAACTAACTCACCAACTATTATTCTATTAATTCTTAAGCACTACAGAATATAACCACACATCTGAGTACATAGCACTATAGTTTGAAAATCTTATTCAAGAACTCAGTCCTGAGAAAGTATTTTCTGTTGTCACTGACAATGCCGTAAATATGAAATCTGTATGTAGCACTGTGGAAGAGAAATATCCTCATATTCAGTTCTACAGATGTCTGGCTCACACACTGCAATGTTTTGTTCCTGATTTTGAAGGTTTACAAACATTCCATTCGCATCACACAAAAGTAGAAAATGTCAAGTTTTTCAAAAACAAACATGTGCCAGCTGCTGTGTTTCTGCACTACTGAGAACAACACTGCATACTTTTGACCTTGTGCACAACCTCTCCTACATGGTGGGCTTCAACAATCAAATGTCTGCAGCAGCTTCAAGTTGGCAAGAAAACTTTCCAGGCAGTTGTTGAATGCTAGAAACACTTTCTTCTACATCTCTGAGACGTCTGAATTGCCGTTTTTGATGAGGATGTCTTTTAGGTACATAAGTCCAAATTTTTGTCAATGCTACAACCTGTTGCCCAAGCTATACAGAAGTTAAAAGGTGACATAATGCACACTTGCAGATGCTAAATATGAGTACACAAATATTCAGCATATCACGAACACTTGTAAAGAATCTCCATTTTCAACATTTCAGAAAAAAATAAACAAAAGAAATGATGGAGAAAAGAAAATGTTAATTGATCACTGACACACACAATGTAGTTTTACCCTTGGTATCCACAATACCAAGGACAGAAGCTAACAAGTAAAGAATTTGATGCAGCATGTGAACTAATAATGAACTTGGCCAAATTTAAGAAATTTCCTGAGGACTAATATTATTTTGGTCGAAATAATTTTAAAGCAAGAAGTAGTATAGTCAACTGTAAAGCGATGTGGTATGTAGTCAATATCCATACAAAAATGTTAAATTACATCATCAAATTGATAGAAAGGCCTTTGTCCTCCTTGTTCATTAGTGACCATTTCTGATATCCTGTTAACTCTTCCATGCTCTACTGCTTGTGCAGAGCATAACCGGTCAGTTGGGAGCAACATTCATAGCAGGAAGCAAACAAAGATGGAAAAAAAATTGCTGGGAAGATGGCAATTGTATATCATAATCTAAGGTTAGTGACAAAAATTTCAGACAAAGATAATTCTAACTCAGAAGAAAGTGACAGTGAAAAGGATGGAAGTAGAGAGGAAAATGAACTAAAAAAATACAGATCGAGTGAAAGTGTTGAATTTTTATAATAATTAAACTTATTAAGTAACTTTCTTTTGTTTTGACAAAAGGTATATGTTTTTAATTTTATGGGGAGTAATTTGTAGTTTTCTGGACAAAAACATGATTTTTAAAGGTTTTTTACAAATTTCTTAATGGAAAAATTAATGCTTTTTCTAGATTTACTTTTTTGCACAAGATTTAATTATGAAATAAATTTATGATAACACCATAATATATTACTGCTTTTTTAATGTCAAGAAGCAAAAAATACGATTTGACTGTGTTTGGCAATTTTTTTTTACCAATATTTGACTGGTCCACTGACCAAACTTTATTAGACTGGTCAGATACCTAACCCTAAGCAGAAGTTTCCAGATCACAAGATCTTGTTCTCAAGGGGACTTCAATTACCAGGACACCTGCTGGAAAGGAAACACAGTAGTACACAGGCAATCCAACATGGTCTTAGATGTGTTGGGGATAATATGTTGGTACAAGTGGTAAAGAAGTCAATGGATGTGGTGGGGCTCTTCTTGACTTGCTCACAGACAGGAAGGAAGCAGTTGATAACATAAAGGTGATACGTAACTTGAGTGGCAGTGATCATGAAACAGAGAGAAGGGAGGGAGGGAGGCTAAAGACACAGGATTTCAGAAAAAGAGTTTTCAACTAATTCAATGAAGTGATGGCTAGGATCCCCTGGGAGCCAAGTCTGAAGGGAAAATGAGTCCAGGAGAGCTGGCTGTACCTTAAGGAGGCTGTAGTAAGGCTTCTTACTGGTGGGTAAGCACTAGAACCGGCTAGCTCAAGTGCCAACAGTAGGCTAGATGGACATGTGACTGGTATAGTTTAGTCATGGATGATCCTGTCTTAAGAAAGGAGCTGGACTAGTAGACCTCATGATGTCCCTTCCAGCCTTACTTTCCTATGATCTTAAGAGTTGAGGTCAAACCCTGACTTAAGTCTCAAATAAAAATAATATGGATTCTTTGATTTTGGTCCCCGAAGTTATGCTGTCATAATTCAAAATACAATTTAAAATCATTTGCAAGGCCAGCTTTTGTCAATGAATAACCACTGACCATCAGGAGACCATAAGTACCAGAAGGGCTGCAGCTAAAAGCTACAAGAAGAGCTGCTTTAATGACTTTGTACACACATAGCTATAAGACCTTCACACTGAGTAATATAAGTAGACACTTTATTTATGTAGGTTTCATTAGAAAGACAGTCTATGTCATAGTAAAGGAGCAGCAGATCTGTTCATGTTGCCCTAATATTTATCATACAATCATTGCAATTATTTCAACAAAGGAGTGCTGGCTTATGCTAGCTGTGAATTTAGCCCTCTGTTTCTTCCAAACCCACACAGCTTATGTTCAAATATTTTCATGATCATTTATAATAACAGAATTATGAAATACTGAAGTCTCACCAAAATAAGGCTATTTCTGTAATATAATAAAGGGACCCCTGCAAAATCTCAAAGCAAAATCTCAACAGATTAAAAAAATTAAAGGACAAAAAGCAAATGATTCCACAGTACATTGTACCCTGGGTCATCATTTACACTTGCAAAAAGGTAGAAGAAAATGAATGTAAACTTCTACTCAGCACTGAAGCACAATAACCACATCTTGTACTTTGTTGAAGTGTGGCCATCCACCCACCATGGAAGGCCACAGAATTATAATCAGAACTTAAATTATTAACAGAACTGAACAACAGTTGAGTGATTTAACTTTAAGCATATTTGTTATCAAAACCATACATGTGAACTGATTTATGAATGGTTTTGTAAACATTGTGTAAATCTCAGCTATCCAAAGCACACTAGTGCAAAGCCCTGTGTTCAAGATGGTCAGAAATTGGTTAAGTTTTGGGTAGGGAAGCAGGCCTACCCACACATGTTAACACCAGTTTTACTTAAATATGTTTGCTCACCAGGTATTTTTAAATCATTTTTCCAGTACTGCCACAGAAAATAGCAAATATTACAAAGGCAACCACCTGGGCGCCTTCCCTTCTCCCTTTTTCAGCGCATCCCTCATGAGTTACAGGGCACATGCTACATGTTTTACCATCCACACCTACCCAACCCCAAAGCACAAGAGGAAACTGTACCTAGAAACTTCTGTATTGCACCCATCATGACCTCTTTCTCCTGGAGATGCCTGCCTGTCCAGTTCACCCTGGAGTCTGAATAGCTAAAAGGCATAAGACAATAGGGACTTAGATGCCCCCTTCCCCACTTGAGGAAACCTGTTTCTCTTTGAAGTGTTTCTATCTCAAAGTGGAGATATTTGCAGACAGAAATCAACCCACCTCAAAAGCAGTGGGAACCTTGATCTCCAACCAAACCATGAACACATTCATAGCTGGGGCTGTGAAGGACATTAGCTCCCAAAGCTGCCACTACAGACTACACAGCACCCAACTGTACTACCATCAGTACTGCTGTGAACAGCAGCTCTTAAGTAGAAAAGCCTGTAAGAGAAGTCCTAGAATGTGTGATGAGGAGACTGAAGAACACGTGGAAGGACTCATAACTTAAAGACAACAGCAGGGTGGCTGAAGGGTATGAAACTGATGAGGGTAAAGGGATGAAATATATATTCCAGGAATGCCCTGCATTATGCTATACAAGTAAAAAAAAATGTTCAAGTGAGAGTCTTGTTAACATTTGGCAGCATGTAATTCAGTTACCAAGAGCCATTTTTTGGGAAAACAGTTTCAAACAGCAGTGCTATTCTTTTATTTCTCAGTGTTATGGGTCACAGTGTCAAGGCAGACTAACAGACTACACATGAATGCACGAGACAGAGACCGACTGGAACAGTCCTCAAAAATGTAAAGGATCATTCTAAATTTTTGCTGTGTGCTTATTCTAAAGCTTTTTCTGAAATGTATCTATAATCCAATAAGTAAAAAGTGATTTAACTGTTCCTTTATATTCCTCTGCAGTGTTTATTTTAATTACATCTGATTTGAGTGGTCCTAAAAAACAGTTTAGTAGCTAATATTTTTTTCACTACAAGAGAAAGCCTTACCAAGATCAGGAATTTCTGTAGCTAAAGTTTCTATAAAAGGTACCATTAGAAACAACTATCAGTACACTAGTCGATAACTTTTTATCTTGTAAGCACAGTTTTATGTAAAAATCAAAACATATTGGTTTAAAGATTTCTGTCATGAAACCAACAGATTAGATTATTTAAAACTACTTTACATTTCTCTACTGCTATATGATGAACTGAATCTAATTTTACAGCCCCTACAATTCACTTACATTGAAGTCACTAAACCCATATTAATTCACCACCAGATAAGAACCTGTTCTGTGGCCAGAATTAAATGTACATATACTTTATGAATTTTGTTGTGGAAAAGTCAGAGATAAAGGGGTGCATTAATCACAAGTAATTCAATTTGCCACAGTACTCCCCAGGATAGTCCATAAAGAGCTCCCCTGGTAGTATTTCCCTGCGCGGGTTTTTTCTCTTTTCTCCTCACTTTTCACATCATCTTTCTCTCATTAATTCAGGTTCAGCAAGGAGTAAAAATACTTTTCCTTTGGGTTCTTAAATGATAAGGGAGAAACAACATTTAGGAACATCACTCCCTAGGACCAACTGAATCCATCCAGATTGATGAGGTTTATCTCTATGAGAAAAAGAGAGGTGCAAACTGCAGTAGATACCAATAAACTCCCTGGAAACTCTAAGGACCTATTACATGGAATGCACAGCCAGGCATTTCATCTATGGTTTGGACTGTGATGAGAAAGTGAAATCTGCCAAGACTACACCCTCTACAGAATATAGTATTTCACACTGTGAAACATTTCCAATCTGTGCCATGGAAGTGACTACATTCAGATCAGACTAGCAGCTGCTGTATTAGAAATTGCATGTCTAGGAAAGAGTGGCTGGTAGCTGAAACAAAAAGCTAGAATGGATTCATTTTTGCAAAATAAGCTGTACACTAATACAGCATCATCACACTGTGCTCTCTAGGCCAGGAACAGAAAAACATTTTAAATATATTGTTATCATAAGAAAACAAATGCTTGTTTCCCTCCTCTCCCAAACAAGACAATAAAATATACTTCACAAAAATATTCTATTGAATGACACAGCAAAAATAAGCAGATATAATATGGATACAGACAGATAAAACATATGAAATGCCTTTAAATGGTTTCAAAAGACAAGTTAGGTGGAATACAATGCTCCAAAGAGTGACAAAAAGTATCTGGAGGGAGCAGGTTCTATTCTGTACTGTTTTGTTCTACCTTACATGTCTATGATAGGTTAGCCTTCCTTGCATCCCAGAATGCAGTAGTCCCCCCATAATAGAATAATCTGGCCCAAACCCTACCTCACCTTGCAAAGCATTCATGACATCCAGGGTATGGGCAGGAAACCATACAGGAAGATTCTTAAAACACAAAGTTAAGAAAGGCATTAGGCAGCAAAGCTGGACAAACCTCCCTGAAGCAGGACTGAAAGCACAAAGCAAAACATACCACAGATGCAAACACTAGAATCACCTCTCATGTGTAGAAGTTTCATGAAGGAGGCTTGCTTGACTTTAAGAAAAATGAACTGTTCGCTAAAAAGTTTTCAATAATTCCATTTCCTGTTAACCCTTGCACCACTGTGTATGTTTGGGCTGCCAAACTCAGACACAAAAAGATTGTTTGGAAGGGGAGAAGACAACACAACATAATTATTTTTTTTAGTTCTATGAGACTTTATTACATTAAGGACTGTATATATCTAATTATGAAAAAATGAAACACTGATGCTGAATTTACATCCCCAAAAGGTAAAACTACTTAAAATTCAAAGTATTAATTGTGCATTAAAATCTTTATGCATGTAGCTGTAAATTTTATGGATCGCCAACTACCAGTCCATCTTCACATTAAGAGCTCTGCATATAACCTGTAGTTTATTGCTGCAGAGAATGACAGTGCAGTGTTAGGCTTTTTTTGGTATAAATGTGAACCTAAGTTTACAGGCAAGATTATTTTCCTGCCTGGCTATCTGGGATTCAATCAAAGGGGACTGCTATGGGAAATAAATCAATCAAAACAAGGACAAAGATACAGTATTGTCAAGGAGAGATTATGGGCTCTTGAAGAAACATTGGTACAACCTATTCATTTTGGAACACTTTTGCCCTGGCTCCACATAGGCTCACATTTTCCTCTCCCCATACCTGAACCTAGAAAAAATGAGGATTGTACTGAGCTGTCAGAAGTTGCCCAGTAGGGAAATACTGGCAGAAACATTCACAAGGAGCACAAAGATAACAAACCTGAATGGGATTAACTGGAACCTATGGAAGATTGACACAGCCTTATTTTTAGCATTTGCATGTTGTGCTCTCTCTCTTTAGGCAAATACATAATTATTATTTTTTTAGAAACCAGTTGTGCCTTGCTTTAATCATCTCATTGGTAATAAGCCTCCAGAGAAAATAGAATATTTGGACCAAAAAATGTAAAATGACAGTGAAACAGGAGACTGCCTCTCAGAGATCCAGTTCAGATATGTCCAGACAGTGGATTTCACTGACAGATGCAAGACCAAGGAGTATACTCATGAGGGGCTATAAAAGGGTCCAAAGACCAACTTGCCCTGCAACAATAACAACTACACATAAATTAATTAAATGTAATGTTTCTGAGGGCATCTTAGTGTGAAAAGTACTAATAGATTTATTTTGAGATTGAAAACATGAGTTTCCTTCTACTTCAGTGGCAAAAGAAACTGTTGAGTGATGAATTCACAGGAAAAACTAAAAAAAAATGGTCAAAGAGATTCTTAAGGTTCTTTAACAGACAATGTTATCGACCCTCTGTTCAGAAGTATTCATAACTACAGACACTGAAGAAGTTGGAAAAAATGTGAAAGCTACTAAAAATGAAGAGCTTATATCTTACATATATTTGTGGCTTGAACAATAAGTCAAATAAAATGAGTGTAAGAGTCCCTCCACACATGCAAGTCAAGGCATGATCAGATCTGATCATGATCCATGCAATTGCACACGTTCATTAGAAGGAGGTGTGACTGTAGGATCGCATATAGGATCCCATCATGCCTTGTTGCTGGTGCAGGGAAAGTTTGGGATCATGGCTGGGAGCTAGGGTGGCCACTGGTCCTGTTTTATACTGGATTACCCTGTTCTTACATGCTTTGTTCCCCTGTCCATTTCTAAATGAGGAAAGGACTGCAAAAAGTCCTATTTTTTAAGTTCATTGGTAGAAATACATGTCAATCATTTGTCCTCAAGATTCTATGGGCTGCGTGTAGAGGTAGGATTGTACACAGGCAGGAGAAGCAGAGTTCCAAGCCAGCCAGCCAGGGAGGGATGGAGGTGGCCTTTTTGTGGTGGCCCTGCCCCTTACAGCAGATTGGCTAAGGGTGCTGGTGGTTTCCCCTACCACTACCAAGGGGTGTTCTGTATTCTGGGAATGCATCAGTGACACCCTACTGGGACCCCCCTCAGCTGATCCAGGCTCCCAGCTGCACCTGACCACACGTTCAATAAATGATGTCACAAGAACCAGCCACAAAGTTATTCCACATTTTTTGTGGAATAACTTTGTGGCTTATTCCTTGTTTTATGACACCATTAACTGCTTTAACCTCTGGCTGGGTTACAGCTTAAGACATGATTAATTGGTTAATCGAGTCTTAAGTGTAATGTGTAGCAGAGGCCTCAGGTAAATCTCATTTTAGTCCCATTAAATTTATTGTATGCCAATAGTCCTTAATAATAAAAAATAGAAGGCTAAAATGGGCTTAGGAAAATTAACATACCTACTAAGAATTAGCATCACACCAATATAACCAACATTTTTCTGCTGTGCTTCTTGATTTTCTGCCACTTGTTAATTTTTCATGCATTTGATTTTGTAATCCAAGTACTTTAGGGTAGCTACCTATGGCACATATTGCACACTTTTTCTAGTGACTTATGAAGGTTTTGGAACATGACGACATACTGCTTATGAAATAATTCTAAACTAGAAACTTCAGAATTTTGGTCTATGATACAGGCTTTGGTGTAATCTGTTCCATTACATCTGATGCTTTCTACCCTTTGACATCCCACCAAGTGAGGATGTCAAGGCAGAAGTAGCAAAGTAAATATCTTTTATTGAAGTGCTTGCTGTGTAGTGCAAAATTAATACAGTTTATCATCTACTGGTACACATTTCATCTTTGTTGATTAAATAATGGAAAGTACATAGTCTATAGGGGAAAAAATTCATTCAGCACAAAAATAAAGTCCTTTTTCATGTACACAGTATAGAACGATACACTGAAATAGCAGTAAACTGTTGTATATTTAAGCCACCTCACAAAGCCTATTGCATCTTGAACATGTTCACACAGAGAAGCTACAGTCGCATTGCTTATCAGTTCTTGATTACAAGGGAAAGGAATGACTGCATAATACACAATGATATTTATATCAAGGCAGAGAAAATGGTTAATGAGGCAACAGACTCTCAGGTCCTACCAACTGCACACAAATGAGTTGACTGCGGCTAGAGCCATCAAAGCTCATGCCAGAGTCTCCAAACATACTTGTTCCAAAGTCAAGCTCCTAAATAAAATAACCAGATATTTCAAAGAGTCAAATATTTCTCCCTCAGCAAGAACAACCAACCCTTCTAGGAAGTGATGCATGAGTGACAAACTTTCCCCTGAAATTTACATTCTGCATTCCAAAGTTTGTTTGCATCACCTTCCTGAGCACAGACCTGGGCTATATGCTGTAGGTTGCCACACTGACTTAGCAGGATTGGGCATTTATAGATAGGAGCTAGTGAGCAGGGCTTATTTTTCAGTGGCACTGCCAGACTCACTAAAGACATCCCTTTACAAGCCACAAAAAGCTCTTGGTGATTTTTATTCACTGAAGTCCAAATCTTCCTTAAGTCCTAACAAACTAATAGCACTAGAGGTGGTGACCTGATCTCCGCTCCAGTGCCCACCTACCCCCAACTTCTAGCATGACAGAAATCACTGGGGCTTCTTTATGCCCACAGAAGAGGGCCAGATTTGTTTTGAGGAGCAGACAATATGGCAGGAGAAAGCAGTAATGCTTAAGTGGCGTAGTACTTTTCATTATAAAGGCTACTTGTGAAGCTCTAGTAGCTGCATTGTTTACAGAAGGGGAGAGCTAGGGATTCATGGGCAATGAAAAAAAATTGGCACCGTCTTAATATTTCAAACATTTGATTTTGCAATCTAGGTAGCTTTCTTTTAACACATTTTTAATACCAATAATACAATTTCATGGGCACAGGCCTAAATGTAATCATGATAAAAGAACAGTTTTATCTCAGGCCTTAACAATCTTTGGGTATTCAATATTTTGAAATACTGAGCCTTCTAAATCATAGATGCCCTTTACAAGATAAATAGTGGTGGAAGTGCAAAAAAGCGTTATAGAAATGTAAATTATACATGGGAAAATCTCCAATCATCAAGTATATTGAATGAAACAATGGAAAATAATAGGACTTAAACTCTCTATACACAGTATATACTAAGTAGATCATGCATCAATAAACTGATTCCCTGTCTATAAAAATATTAACATAACAACATGCTACTCCTGTTATTTAGATAAAGGATCACTTTTTGGTGCTACAAAAATGTAATGATGTAGCAACTGTGGCAATATTCTTACTCTATTATTTTCATACTATCATTTTCAGACTCCTGGACACAGACAAAGTTTACTGGTTAATAAATTTACCTTGTATGTCAGCTTTTTCTTGGTAAAATTGGGCACCATTAAGACCTTTTGAGTATTTTGTCTCACTTGGCAGTCTATCACGATATGATCCAATGCAAGAGGTTTCTTTCCTATTCCTTTAAGGCTGAAGATATGTTCAGTGCCATCTGTTTCATTTTGTAGAATGAGCTTACCCTGTGACAAAGAAAGACGAGAGAAAGTTTCAGTGCTGTGGGAGTCTTCCTTGGCTGCCAAATAAACTCCCTTTGCCTATTAATCTTGAGTCCAGATAGTGAAACAATCTTTCAGGGAGGTGTTCCAATTGACTTTCCCAGTTCATGCAACCTTCTGCTAGATTAATGAAGACAAACTTAAGGAAGAAAACCTTTTTCTTCTCACTTTTGTCTAAATTACAGTGTTAGCAATATAGGGACCTCATACATATTGACTATACACTTGATTACTTCAGTTCAGCAAAGAAATATACCCTCCAAGATAATGTTTTCTAAGCCCTCCCTAGTTTTAATTGGCATAGTAAATTAGAAGAAATTAACTTTCTTTTCTCCAGAAACAGCTATGAAAAGAAATTTTGTACAAAGCACAGCTCATTGTACCAAAGTGCGAGATATTTTTCATTTCCCATACTGAAGCACAAAGATTTGTTTTGTTTAATATAGAGTCAGTAATGACTGCCCCTTTACAGAAGTGTTTGACCGCAGGAGGTCAAATCCAGCCCCTAGCTCAAAGAAGGATTACCCCCATCTAAACCATCCCAGCCAAGTGGGATGGCACCTGTATTTAAAAACTTCCAGTGGGGATTCTGCAACCTCTCTAAGGGTAGAAATAGACCATCAAATGAAGCAGATCATCTATACCAGGTATCGCAGCACAGCTGATCCATTTCATTGGGTGAAATGCACATCGCCCGTTGTCTCTCCCCTCGATGGTGTAGGACAAGGAACAATGTGTTCTCCCAGCATTTAAGGGGCATAGTCCTACATGGATTGGGAATTTCTGGGCAGGATCAAGGCCCTCAAGCACTGAGAGCAACTGCCCAATTTTCCCCACTTACTCAGATGCATCCCCAGAGATCCTGTGAGCAGGTCTGGGTGAGCAGAGATAGTGGGTCTTTCCCCATTCACCCAGACTCACTCCTGGGACCTCGGGGGCAGGGGGTGTCTGGGTAAGCAGAGAAAGCCCCATTTATCCATCCAGGTCCCTGGAAATTCAAGGGCAGGACTCAATAAGCAGGAACCCACTGGAAGAACAGGCACCAGGGATTCCCAAGGTCCTACGCCTTCACGCAAGAATCTGTGCCAATTGGGGGCAGGTCTCTAAGCAAAAAACTGAGACTTCCCCACTTACAGAAAAGTTCCCTGAGATTCCCCTGGGTTTTTCTCTGTAAACAAGGGAAATGTGGGTAGGTTCTCTGGGGCCTTGAGAGCACCTGCCCAGACTGGCTGGAAGAATGCAAGCTGCTCAGGCTGCCTGCACTGTTTTGCCACAGACCTAACTGATGTCTGCTGCAATACAGCCGACGAATCTATGACTGCAATCTGTCACGCCACTGAACTGCCTCTGATGTGGCACAACAAAGTTAACAGTCTGGCTGCTCACCATTTATGCCACCATAACATTTTTATAGCGACACAAATGAGACATCAGGTGACTTCTGTTTTTACCCTAATTTGTTCCAGTGTTTCAACACCCTCACAATAAGAAAGTTCTTTCTAATATCTACCCTAAACCTCCCTCGTTTTAAGTTTATCCATTTACTTCTTGCCCTCTCCCCTGTGAACACAGAACATTGCATCAGCCTCCTTTTTATAAGTCTTTAACAACAAAAAGGGTTGTCAAATCCTCCCCCACCCCAACCTGTTAGTCACCTAATATCAGCAGTTCTTCCAGCCTTTCTTCATATATTATAGTTTGGGGGGGGGGGTTGCTTTTTAATCTACCATAGACATTTTTCAAGGCATTTTTTAAATTTAAATCTGTTGAAGTGAAAAGGCTAAAACTGGCTGTACTATTCCAGGTAAGGCCTTGCCAATGTGCTATTAGCTTTTATATGCATGAGTAAGTGTGTGCATGCAAAAATATTAGCATACTGAGATGTACTGAATGAGCAGTACATGCAATTCACCAGAAGTGAAATCATTCTGCTTTCTTCAACAACTGGGAGGCCTCACTTAGAAACGGTATCCAGTTTTGGGTACTGCACTTTAAAAAAAAATTATGTGGGCAAACTGGAAAAAGTCCAGAGAAACAGAAGTGTTATATGAATTTGTCTCTACAAATTACAAATACAGTGCATCTAAGAAACTCTCTTCTTTCTTGAGGAAAAATAAAATACTTTAACAACATTCAATTTGAACAGAATAATTTTGACAAACAGCTTTAATCATTACCTTGACTCTTTATACTCAAAATGATAACAGTATTTTGGGAACTATAGACCTAGAATTAAGGTAATTAATGCCTACCTTATAAGCTGTGAATTCTACTCTTTCTGTCAGAGATAACTAAAGAGACAAACATTTATGGGGGGAAAAAAATCAATGCACAAAGCAACAAAGCTGGGCTGTTTATAACTCAGTTTTTCAGCTATTAAAATTCTGATCAGATTTAAATGAATTGTGTGGGAGGATGAAACTTTGTATCTTGCTAAAACTGGCTGCCAGTAGAGTTTGGCCTTCAAGGAAGTGTTTTTTTCAGACTGCCTGAAAAAGATTTCTGAAAACTATCACTTAATTAAATGATACTTTCTGAAAACCTTGGGATAAAATTCTTTTGAATTCTAGTTTAAAAAAAATCCCCAAACCGCACACATCTGTATCAGAACTACTGATGCAATAGTTCTGAATATCAGTAGTCACAGATTTCTTGAAAAAAACTTTCAGTTCCTTAATGTGATAAGAATTATATAAACCGGAAACATCTCTACTGCACCAAGAGAGAAAAAAAAGCCAACTGTAAGTCTATTCAGAAAGAAAAGTTACTATAACAATGAAACCCCAGGAAGAAATCCTGGACTAAATAAAGTATATGACAAAGTTCCTAGTAGACCTCAGCTTTCATCCAGAGAGTACAGACAATGGTACTAAGCCAGTCTAGGCTAGAGAAAAAGAGCTTTTCCTATAAAACTTCCCAGATCTGTTCTTTCCATCACCCAGGCTTGTAACAAATAAACATGGAGTCATGAAATACCAGTTGTGGCAAGACCAGGACCCAGGGATGGCTGCGTGGCTCCTGCCTGGCTGCATCTTTAATAAAAACCCTCCCTGATTGCTCACCCGCTCCGCCTTGTCCTTACTGCAGGTTGAATAAGGGAGGCTGCCCACAGAGACCTGATCACTCAGCACCAGGTCTCTCCTGGACCCCAACAGTCTTAATTCAGCCCTTAAGCTTGATGGGCCCTTTCAGCCTGCCCATGCCACTGCAGCATGTCTGCAGCTTTAAGGGCTAATTGGGCATCCATGCCCCTCCAGGGTACCCATAGCCTTAAGGGCTCAGTGTGTGACTCTGTCCTTCCCTACACCATATCCCATGCCACACAGGTGTTACTGTATCATCACACTCTATTGTGGGGGTCTTGCCCTTTTTAGCCTCCTTCCCTCTTGCTCTCTCTGGGTCTTTTACCACAGGCCCATGGTACTGGACCTGGCTTCTATGCTCCAGCGTCCCTGACTGTAGGTCCCAGCAGTGACCAACTGGACCTTCGGCCCCTCCTAGGCCAATGGAGATCATCAGGCTCGCTGATTCTGGCAGGCCCTAGCTGTGGTCTGTCCTGGAGCTTTAACCCTTCCTGGGCTCCCAGGCTACCCTGGTCCAGCATGAGCCTCTCTCTGGACTCATAGCCTCTCTAGTCTGATTCACAGCTTCTCTCTGGGCTCCTGGACCTTTGGCATCTCCCAGGCCCTCCTGGGCTACCAGTTTGCTGAGTATGCCTTGAGCCAACCCTCATCAGGACTCAAGGCTAAACCACTGGTGCAACATAAATTAACGGCATCTCAGCCCTCTGGCAGGCACCCCCAAACTTGCTGAACTGAACATAAAACAAGGCCACTTCCTGCATCAACCAGTCTCTCTGTGCCCCAGGCAACTTCTCTGGTTCCCAATCTAGGAGAGTTTCTTACTCAGTTCAGGAGTCCTGGTGCTCTGCTGCCAGGAGCTCCCACCTTCAAGGCTCTCTGGGCTGGACTGCCTGACTAGCTCAGACACTGGGCTTATAAGGCTCAAGCCTAGCCTCTTTTCAGTCAGATGAGTCCTTAAATTAGCCACCTTCACCACCTCTCAGGCTGCTTGCCATCTTAAAGGTGCAAGTGCACCACAGTACCCTATCACACCACGACTTTGTAGAAGAGACTTCCTAACTGACACCTGCTATTGGAATTAATATTCTAAACTACTAGATTTAAGACCAGTCCTGTCTACATGTGACAAATCTGCTGTGCATTTATACACACAATATTCTACACATACACTTACTGTACCATATATTCAAATACTAGTTTCATTTATCCTGAAGCAATTCCACTTCAGCCAGTGAAATTGTGCCAAGAACAGTGAATAAGGTATGGCTATCCATATACATAAATCACATGTTCCAAACAAGAAATCAATATAGAATCTGTACCTAGATGACTAATAATATACCTAATGTACCTAAATGACAGATAATATTAAATACAACATTGAGATAGAGACCAAGTACTCAGATGTTTGGAAATGCTGAGTTCAGCATGAATACTCCACCCTTAAATCAATCTCCCTGACCCCCTTCATTCACATCTTTTAAAATATAGTTCAATCTTGGAGCTCTGTTTTTCAAATTCCATATATAAATTCAAACATAAAAAGAGACTGGGAAAATTAATCAAGACTCCTAAGAAAAAAAAACTGTATCCAATTAAAACCGGTATAAAACAGGAAATATGGTCACAAAATTACAAAGGTCACTCTCTCATGCCTACACTCTTCCACCCACACATGCACACACAACTTAGACTGCAAATAAATCAGTGTCACCAAAACATCAGTAAAATAATTTTAAACCCGTCAACTCTAATGCCAGCGCTCCCAGGAAATGATTTTACATAGGATCATAGGAAAGTAAGGCTGGATGGGACCTAACAAGTTCATCCAGTCCAGCCCTCTGATCAAAGCAGGAACATTCCTGTCTAAACCATCCCAGCCAAGTGTCCATCTAATTTGCTCTTGAAAACTTCCAAGGATGGAGTTTCCACAGTTTCTCTAAACAGCCTCTTCCAATGTTTGACCACCTTCATAATCAAAAAGGTCCTCCTAACCTCCAACCTAAATTTCCCCTGAGAAACTTTGAGGCCATTGCTCCAAATCTTGTCCCCTACTGCCCGTGCTCTCTATAATCACCTTTAAATCATTTGAAGACCATTATCAAATCCCTCCTCCATTTAATCTTCTCCAGATTAAATAGCTCAAGTTTTTTCAGCCTTTCCTCATAAGCCTTGCTTCCCAAGTCCCTTCTAATTTTTGTTGCTCTGCACTGGACTCTAATATGTCCAAATCTTTCTTGAAATGTGGGGCCCAAAACTGCACACAGTACTCCAGGTGAGGACTCACCAGTCCTGAATAAAGCAGAAGGACCTTCCTTTGACTACAAGTGATGCTCCTGTTATTAGGGGTGTGCAAAATGGGCCATATTCAATTCAGATTCAGCCCAAATCAGGGACAGTGATTCAATTCATTGATTTGGATCACTGTCCCCGATTTGATTCAGCCGAATCCAAATCTGAAGAGTCAATGCTGATTCTTCAGATTCTGCCATAGACACAGCTTTAAATGTTTTTTCTGTGTACCTCAAGGTACCAGGCATGGCTTGTGAATGCTGCAATGGTGAGGCAGATGAAGCGTCCCACAGGAGCACAGGGGGCCCTGCGTGCTTGACAGCAAACCTAGAAGCAGACCAGAAGTAACTTCCAGTCCACTTCCAGGTCCACCACAGAGCATGCAGGGGGCCACCCCACACCCTTCCCCCCAACTCAGTGATCAGCAATGAGAGAACCCCAGGTGCCCCCCCAGACCCAGGAGGCACCAGTTTCCAAGCCAGGGGTGGGGCATGGGGGGACCTCCTGCACTCCCCAGTGAACCCAAAAGTGCTTTTGGTCCACTTCTGGTGCTGCTGCCAAGCACACTGAGGAGCCGCCCGCACTCCTGTGGGATGTTCCATCTGCCCCACCATTGCAGCATTCATGAGTCACCTGGCACCTTGAGGTATGTAAAAAAAACATTTAAAGCCGTCTCTATCTGCATCGCTGAATCTTTCCGAATCAATTTAAAGGGTTCCAATTCAATTTGGAGAAACTAAGGGGTCTCCTGATTCGGTTCGGATTCAGATAGATATTCAGCCACTGAATTGGGCCAAATCTCCACTGAATTGATCAGGGACCAACGCTTTACACAGCCCTACCTGTTAATACAACCCAGGATGCTTCTGGCTTTTTGTTTTTTTGGCAACAAGTGCACACTGTTGGCTCATGTTCAGTTTATGGTTCATTGTAATGCACAGGTCCTTCTCTATAGTACTGAAGCCTAGAGAGCCATTCCCCAATCTGTGTATGTACATACAATTATTCTGTCACAATGCTGGACTCTGCACTTTTCCTTGTAGAATTTCATCTGATTGACTGTGGATCATTTCTCTAGCATATTCTGGTCATCCTGGCCCTACCCTCCACAGCATGGATCAGCAACCCCCAGCACATGTGCCAAAGCATGGCACACGAGGCCATTTTCCTTGGCAGGCCACAGCCAACCTGGCTCTAGGCAGCTTCTAGCAGAAGCTGCCTAGAGCCCAGGATGGCTACAGCTGGGAGGCTGCAAACAGCTTCATGGGGTTCCACAACCCTGGCACCAGTTCCACGGCTGCAGCAGCTGTGCACGCACCTCTGGGAGCATGGCCAGGAAGGAGCCTGGGGTAACACTGCCATGGAGCTGATACCAGATCTGTGGAACAACACAGCTGTTTGCAACCTTCCAGCCACCTGTTACAGCTGCCCAGAGCCCAGGCTGGTTGTGGATGGCAGTCAGGAAGCTACAAACAGCTGCGTTGGGCTCCACAGCCCCAGCACCAGCTCTGTGGTGATGGCGGGTGAATGTGCAGCTCAGAATGCATGGAAAGGGAGGGGCTCAGGCAGCAGAAACCTGGCCCCTCCCCAAGCATCCTTTAGAGGCATGCGTTCAGCCACCACCAGCAATGAAGATTGCGCCCCTTATAGCTTCCCCATCTCTGGCATACCAAGTCAAGACATGGGTGGAGGTTGGGGTGATTTTGGCACTCTGGCCAAAAACGTTGCCGACCCCTGCTCCAGAGTGTCTGCTACTCCACCTAACTTGGTGTCATCCACAAATTTGCTAAGCGTGCACTCAATACCATCACCAAAATCATTAATGAAGATACTGAATAGTAGCAGAACCAGGACAGGCCCCTGGGGAACCTCACTTGATACCTCCTCCCATCTAAGCATCGAGCCACTGATAACTAGTCATGGAGCATGATGATCCAACCAGTTATGTGTCCATATTACAGTACTTTTGTCTAATGTGTACGTCCTTAGTTTGCTGATGAGACTGCAATGGGGGACAGTTTAAAAAGCCTTGCTAAAGTTGATAATAAAAGATATCTGATTTACCAAAAGAACCTTGTCTGCTTATTTCCTTAGACCAACACAGCTACAACCTATACTCCTGATTGCTAAAGTCAAAGTATATCATAAGCACTGGTCTTTCCCCATTCACAAAGCCTATCACCTTATCACAGAAATAAAGCAGTTTGGTTGGGCACAAATTGCTCTTGGTAAATCCAAGCTAGCTATTTCGGATCACCTTGTTCTGCTCTAGATCCTTCCTAGATGGATTTCTTGAGTACCTGCTCCAGATTAAGGATCTACCAAAATCACAGTGGAATGTGGTGCACAGTGGCTCCTTGAATCTTGCTTACTTTGCCAAGCACCCCTTCTCCCCAACCCCTGATTGGCAGAGGGGCCCCAACAGTGCTGCTGCTTGTTGTTGATCAGCTGGGAGGCAAAAGCCATGGTTTTAAATACAATGTGTTTTTTCTTCTCTTACAGCTGATCGCCCATTAAAGGAGTGAGGGTTAACAGGTAGAAAACAATAAGAGAGTTAAAAATGCCAGAGCCAGTTTCAGAGCCAAAGCATCTTTGAGGCCCATTCACTACAGCATTGCAAGAAGTATGGGAAACAAATAGGCTGAACTAGAAATCATAGCATTTAAAGACAATTTTGACTTCACTGGCTATACAGAGGCTTGGTGAAATGTGCATGGTAGATAACTGTTTCTATTCAAGAAAAATAGGTAACAGCAGGTTTAGCAGAGTGGATTATTTAAAACTTGTGAGCTGGCAAAAATGTGGGATTGTAATATCCCTGATATTTAAAGAAAATACAGAGAAAATAAAGACATATAAAAAGTTCAGCAAGTTTTTAATATATATAGACAACTTTCTATTTCAGAAACCTGACAAAACAACAAACAGTTATCTATTTTGCATCTGATTTTAACCAACAGGGATGAATTAGTCATAAAAGTGAAGGTATTGGGCTTGGCATTAAGTGATCACAGTATGATTAAGTTCATGATTTTATGGAAAGGCAGGCATGAGAACAGCAAGACACTAAACTTCAGAAAGGCACATTTCAACCAACTCAGCAAAAGATGGAATGCCTTTGATAAATTAAAAAGAAGACAATGCAAAGCAACTAGAATTTTCTAAAGAACATAGTATCAGAGGTTCAACATCAACCTGATCAAGTGAAAAGGGAATTTAAGAACCACTATATGGCTGCAGGAGAAATCTTTTCACTATCTAAAAATCAAAAGAGATACATACAGACAAAGGCAAGACAGGCTGCCACTAAAGATGCATGCAAAAGAACAGTGTGTACAGGCAGACAAAATCAGGTGATCAAAGGAAAAAATAAAAGTTACAACTGGCAAGAGAAGATAAAGACAATAAAGCAATTCTGCAAACAGCAAATGAAAAAAAAAGAAAGAAACAGCAAACACTGAGTTTGTTGCTATCCATGAAAGGTGAGCTACTAATAGGAGATGCAAAGAAGGTATTGTTTCTTAATCCCTACTTTACTTCAGTCTTCATAAAAAAATACAACCAGATTGTACAACCAGTCATCAGGGTCTGAGGAAATGCACCCCATAATTCTTAAAGAACTAAATGGAAAAAGCTGAAAGAATTAACTAAAAAAAAATCTCAAAGTCACTGCCAATAATATTTACAAACTTTGGAAAAAACCAACAAGATCCAAAAAGGCAGGAGAAGGATTAATTTAGCACCCACCTCCAAAAGATATGTAGTTTAGGAATTCCTTCAACATAAGGATAAACTCTACCATAGCTCATTGATGAGCCTTGAAGTAACATACAAGTCCAATCCTTGAACCACAAATCCATCTGCAGAAGTTGCAGGTCTTTCTGCAAGAAAAAGTCAGCTTGAGGCCCAAATTTCTCTTCTTTTCCTCCCTCTGTGCTCTCTTCTCTGCTTTGAGAAGAGCTTCTCCAGGCTCTTGAGATGATGACAGTAGGTCACCCACATTTCACATCCATAGAGGAGAGTGGAGATGATGACTGCATTGTAGAACTGGACCTTGGTGTCTTTTCAGAGACTGCAGTCAATAAATACATGCTGAAACAATTTTCCAAAGAAGACACGTGCGCACCAAATCCTACACTGGATCTCCTCAGTGTTTGCTCTCTTGATAGGTGCTTATTGAGGTAAGGAAAGTACTCAACTACCTCCAGCATCCTTCCCTTGATGGTAATTTGAGGAAGGGGGTCATATTCATAGCCTAAAGCACGCTGGTAGAGGACTTCAGTCTTCTCAATGTTGAGAGAGAAGCCCAAAGTTTGGTAGGCTTCTGTGAAGAGATCAAGAGCAGTTTGGAGGTTTTCCCAGGATGTACATGGATGGTGCAGGTCATCAGCAAATTGAAGGTCAAGAGTGCCCTTTTTGAATACTTTTGTCTTCAAACAAAAATGTCCCAGATTGAAGAACTCTCCTTCCATTCTATATTTTATGCTCATCTCAGAAAGGAGGAGGTCCTTAACAAAAACCAGAATGATAGTGTAAAAAAGACAACAAAACTGGGATGATAATGCATGCTTGCTTGATCCCAGTTCAGACAATAAATGGCTCTATGTCCAATCCACTACAAAGAATGGTATCAGTCATCTGTTCATGGAGAAGCCTAAGGACCTTGATGTATTTTTCAGGGCATCCAAATCTGGCCAGGATTTTCCAGTGGCCTTAATGAGGTCAATGAAAGCCATATACAGGTCCTGGTTTTGTTCCTGACACTTTCTTGGACCTCGCAGGAAACAAAGATTACATCACAATTGCCTGCAAGATGGTCTGAAATCACACTGAGATTCAAGAAGTACTTCCTCAACAAAAGATGGAAGACAGTTCAGGAGGATGTGGGACAGGATTTTCCCTGCTGTGGAAAGGAGGACACTACCTTAAGTTCCCCCACATAGACTTATCTCTTTCCAAAGTCACGCTGTTGGAGTTCCTCAGGCCCCTAAGGATCTCTTTGTTGTTGCAAATTTGAAGAATAAATCTATGGAGTCTCAGTACCAGTTCCCCAGTGCCAGCCTTGAAGATTTCAGCAGGTATGCCATCCAGTCCAGTAGCCTTGTTGTTCTTGGTTTTCTTGATGGCACACCAGACTTGCTCTAGGATAGGGGGGTCAGCAAGAGATCCCCAATCTTCTGCATCATTGGGGAACAGACTCATTATTGGCATCCATCAGAATTGACTCACAGTTCAGGAGTGCCTCAAAGTGCTCTTTCCATCTAGCTTAAATAGGTTAATTGTCTTTGAAGATCACTGAACCATCCTGTATTTCCAGGAAAGTAGGACCATGAGAGGTTAGACCATAGATGGCTTTCATTGCCTGGAAGAAACGATGCACATCATGTTTGTCAGCAAAGAGCTGAATCTACTTGACATTATCTTGCCATCACTGGTATTTAATTTCCCAGGTCCTCCTCTGAATTTTGGCTTTGAGGAGCTCATATGTCTCCTTCTGCTTAGATGAGGTGTCATGAGCCCTTCTCTTCCAGAGAACAATGAAAATTGCAGACCATCCAGTCTGACCTCAGTAACTCAGAGCTACCAAAGCAAATTATTTAGCACTCAATTTGTAAATATCTACAGTTGGTAGAAATGATCATTAACAGCCATCATGGAATTTAAGGGAGATTAAAAAAGCAACCCAACTTGGTTTCTTTCCTTGAGAGAGTCACTGAGTAAGTGGATAAGGGGAATGCCTAATATTAAATATGGTCTTAGCAGATCTGGACTTTCATAAGGCTTTTGACATAATCCCATAGGTCATTCTTATAAACTGAAGAAATGTGACATTGGTAAAGTTATCACTAGGGGGCTACATAATTGGTTAAATAACCACAAGTAAAGAGTAACTATTAATGGACTGATGTCAGACTAGCAGGATGTCCCAAGTAAGGTGTGTTCTCAAAAGGGGTCTCGTTCTAGGTTAAACATTTTTGTTAACAAAGCAGATGCAAGAATACAGAGTATGTCAATTAGGCCTGCACACAACACAAAAAAAGAAGTTGCAAAAACATTAGTAGTTAGGATCATCCCAAAATTGAAGAATTGGACTTTAAGGGTGCCTAATTAGAACACATCAGAGCAACCTCGACTAATCGAGCCTGCTGGAGTGTTCTAATTAGAATGCTTTAGTGTTCTGCAGAGTCTCATGTATTCAGTGTCCCACATTTCAAAATGCTGGCAGGGGCACTTTAAAGCTCATCAAGTGAGTTTTAGTTAATACATGAGATGCTGTGACATTTTAATTACAGCGATTCCTGAGAGTGGCTCTAATTAAAATGGCCTCCCCCCCCCCACCCTGCATGACATGTATAGGCAGCCTATGCCAATAAAACCCAAATCAGCAAAGACAAGACAAATGTATAATGTGTTACAAACAGGTAAGAAAAAACAAATGCACAGATATAAATGGAAGCACACTAGTATGGCAATAGCATAGGCAAGAATGATCTGAATGTTATGGCAGCTGGATGCAACCCCGAATTAGGAACAATGGCCTGACTGGGAACAGGGCCTATCTGTTCCTTATAAAAAAGAGTAAGGCCCTGAACAGTAAGGCCAACAGTGTGCTCCTAGGAGCCAAGAGCACACCACCTGGCTGAGCTGCAGGTCATGGAAACATCCTTGGAAGTAAGGGCAGGAATTATGGGGATAGCTGGAGGCTCCTGGTCCTGGAGCATGATCAAAAACTACACCCTGCTGGGGTTGGATGGTGTGGTGGGGGCTTGTGGCAGGGCAGCTTCCAGGAAATATGTCACACCTGGGGCCTCCTCAGTGAAGGGTGAGTATGGGGTACCAGAACCTCCGTTAACTTGTAGGTGACCTTGTGGAAGGGAAAAGTTAGGGGAGAAGAACCCAAAAGGACAAAGCAAGGGACCAGACTCATCATGAGTTCTGAGGTTGGGTCCTGGCCAGGTGAAGGGGCCAGAGACGGTACCCCAGACTTGCAGCAAAATTTGAGGCTGCACTATGGGAGCTGGGAGTGAGACTCCAGCGGGATGGGGCCCTGAGCCTACAGGGAGCTATGTGAGAAGTTCCTGGGGCAAAGGGAAGAAGGGATTGTGAGTCCAGTGTAGGGCAGGGGATAAGGCAGGAAAATAGGGTTTGGAGCCCAGAATGGGGGCTTGGAGCCCTGATCGGGAATGGGGCTGGGAGCCCTGAGTGAGGAACAGTAGGGGAGACAAGTGTTAAGGAACTGGGACTACAAGCTTCAGTGGCAAGTGAGAGTCCCATGTGAGACTCTGGAGCTTGGGTCCCAGTGTGAGGCACTGGAAGAACATGGATGCCATCTGCGAGGCATGGGACATGGTACAGGGATGGTCAGAGCTGTGTACATAGGCCCTTGGCATCAGGGCAAGTAAATGGGCAGCCTCCCACCTTATTGACATCTTTAAATTGGTATCAACAAGGCATGGCAAGAAAGGTAGCCAGGTGACTTGCCCAGAGACAAGAGGCAGGCCAAAGATTTGGCCGGCCCCAGGATGCCCACTTGTTACAGCTGCAAACTCAACATGCCAGCAGTGTGATGTTTGTGCAAAGATATAAACACTTCAATCCCAAATTGCATCTGTTTCATTTAACACAACCATTTATATAAAAGACATGGGAGGTAACAGGACTTAACTACAGCACGGAGCCTTTACAATGTAATAACCAAAACTGAAGCTTGTAGAGAAACTGAAAGGGCTTCACAGGCAAGCTACAAGAAGGTTGGGCTTGAAACCATAAGAGAAAAGGTTGAACAGACTAGGTAACTAGCTAAAGATTGAGCGATAACATAATAGGCATTTTCAAGTATTTGAAAGACTGATGTAGCAAGAGGAAAAATGATTTTCCCCTTTCCACAGAGGAAAGAATGAGACACAATAGGTTTAAGCTGCAACAATGCAAATTTAGATTAAATCTCGGGGGAAAAGCTTCCTTACTATATCTGTAAGACTATGGAACAAGCTACCTAGGGAAGTTGTGTCTGTCTCTGGGGATTTTCAGGAAGAAGCTAAAAAGGCTCTTGTGTGTGATGGTTTAGGAGCAAACACAGTCCTGAATCTGCGCAGAGGTTTGGATTTCATGGTTCTTCCCACATTTCAATGCCTTTCAATTCTTTGGTTCTTGGCATGTCCCAGTTAAGGGAAAATCTTATCTTCCTTGTCTCCAATTCAGAAATGCATTTTAACATGTTCCCAAATTCAAACAGATGCACAAGTGCTTTTATTTACTGGAAAAGTAAGAATTGTTTCAAGATGTCTTTTATTGGGCCAACCATATAGTTGAGTGTGCTGTTGGGCAACCTTTTGGATATCTAGTGCCTTTTCTAATGTCAAGTTTCATGAGCTGCAGCCCCTTTCTTAAAAGGTTGAAAATAAATTCTTTCTTACCGTAGTTACACACTCCAAGATAGGCTTGAACATGAGAGGATATTGTGTTGTTTCACCTGGACCCACATATATGAGAGGGGGGCCATGAAAAAAATGTCCCTCTAGGATCGCTTTAAGTTTCCAGTCTTGGCTGGACAAGTTACTCTGAAACAAAAAGAAGAGATGTCAGTCACATGACATTTACATATACAAGAAACGTTTCAGCTTTCTGCTGCTGCATTTTTTAATGGTTTAGTCATTACTTCTTAGAACGGACAACAAATCAGAGCAAAACTGTCAGCTGAAGTGAAGTTTTAGAAAAAAAACTTAAACTATATATAAATAAATAATCTGCCAAAAAATGTCCATAGTCTTTTGGCTATGGCTCTGCAGTAGCAACAGCCTATTCTATACAGACATTTCCCTCTGTAGAAACCTTTAATATTGAGGGGATAAGAAGGTTACTTCATTACATTTAAGAAGCATATAATACTGTCAGGAATGCAGTTTAAATTATTAATTCTATATTCAGAGTGGAGTTTGTGTGCAGTAAATGAGGTATGGGCCACAGACAGAATGACAAGACTAAAGAGACTACAGAAGAGCTGCTTTGTTCCCAGAGCATCCCTATCCCTATCTCCATCCTTTGAACTGAGCATGAAAGAGGTCCTCAGAAAAAAAGGATGTCATCGCAGAATTAGTAATAAGATACAGGAACAAAAGTTGCCCAGATAACTTTAATACTACTATTTGGTAACTTGTGATATCTGGTTTGCAGATACAATACTAGAATTTTTTTTTCTTTTGCTTTAAATGCTTGCATGCAAGTGGTTATATATGTGCTGCTGCTTGGAGAAAGCTCAACAATGCTTAAAAAAAAAAAACACAAAAAAGTGTAGGCACCAAAGAACAAATCTATGGTGTAGATATAGTATATTATCTGTACTACAGCTTTCCATTATCATTATCATCATTAAAAAAATCATTATTAACATAACAATACAGTAACATCATCTAATTTTCTCATCTTGCTCCTTAAATTAGACTTCAGTTCTTTTTCCTCTTAAACTTATTATTTGTATCGTCATTCTTCCTCCCGCTTATAATTTGATGCATATTATTAAGTGTCAAACGCAGATAAGGGATCATAAGAATGGAAGTTGAATCATTATTTAGGTAGGCAAAGAACAGTCACTTAACATTTTCCCCAACAACATTTGCATTTATATGTTTTCAGATTTGGGGGACCAACGTAAAACTTCTGTACTGTTAAGGGGGTTTCACAAAACATAAGCATCCTTTAAACACAAAAGGTGGAATCCAAAAATCCTGAATCACATTTCAACCTTTCGGATACAAACTTAACTTACAATTGGGATGTCCTGAATAATCGACTGATAGGCTGATGTTATGAATTCTAATTCAGCCTCTGCACTATCTGCATTCACCACACATTCAATCATGTAGACCCGGATATCATAGGAGGACTGCAGCAGAATCTGGCAAGGGTAGCGACCAGGATATTTAGGAACAAACCTTATAGGAAGCTCAACTGTAGTGCTGTCATCTTAAATTAAAAGGAAAAAAAAAAAACATGGTTACACAAAATACTCCAGAATATTAAAGGAGCAAATAAAAGCTAAAACACAGAACTTGGAGAAAAATATAAATTCTGAATAGGGATATCAATCTAGAACAGGGGGTGCTTAACCTCTGGCCTGTAAGCCAAATGCAGCCCATTGAATCATTGCATCTGGCATATAGGGCTCTCCACAGGTGTGAAAATTTGGCAGTGGAAGAGCGGTGGCCATTGAAGTGGCCATATACCTTCCCCTCTGGTAAATCTCCAAAACATCATTGCCTGTGCAGCAAGTCAGAGCCAAGCTATGCCCCCCTGTCCCACTGGGCCAAGCCACAACCCTATCCTCCCTTTGGGGCTGGGCCATGCCCTTTCCCTGCTGGGGCAAGTTGGGGCCTGGCCACACCCCACCTCTTGTTAGGGCCAGGCCATGCCCCCTTTCCTTTCCATGGAACCAGATCAAGCTCCTTTCCAGTGCAGGTCTGTGCTGGGACCGGCCTGCTTCCCTGACCCACCCCACACCTCAGAAAGGAGGAGGTCCTTAACAAAAACCAGAATGATAGTGTAAAAAAGACAACAAAACCGGGACAATAATGGTGACCACAAAACTGGGACCAGATGGTGTTTGTCATGCCCATGCCAGATATGGGCCACAGATGGACCAGGCACTGCCAATCCAGCCCTCCAGTAAAAAGGTTGAGCACCAATGATCAAGAGTGAACATACCACAAACTTAAACACCATAAAATTTGAAAAGTCTTTTCAGTTATACATAGTCAATATTTATATTCTTTGCGGACAACTACTGAATGTAGTTGAATTATATAAATCTCACACTTTTTTGTACAGAGTACAAGACATACATTAAAAGATCCATTTATCCTTACACTTTTTAAGGATTTATTGTATACGTCCATCAAATACCATAAGCATTTAATGATACCACTAAAACATTTGTCAGCAGTTACCATGCAGTAATATTGTAAATAATTTTGGTATTCTGAGCAGTGCTTAAAATAAGGAAAAAAATTCAACATAATATTTTACCGAGCCCTACTGTCCCCATTAGACCCAGTCATACATCCATGCCCAACCCTACAAATTTGTATGGGGGGGAAGATCAGCCACCTTCATGATATCCCCCATTTCTTAAACTGCGCAGAGGTCCACCTATAGAAATAGGAGGGAAAACAGCATGGAGCACAAAGGAATATTCCCAGGCTCAGGCCCACAAGCCCTTCTGCCAAAGAGTAAAAGCAGTCCCTAGTTATAACAGCTTATTTGTGGCTCCCCTTGCTGAGAAATACTTTTTCATGAAGGCTTCCAGCATTATATATCAGTATATACTTATAGGAGCCCTATGTGAAGTAGAGAGCAAGGGAAGCCCAGGGATTGTGCAAAGACACACAGAAACCACAGGGATGGATCTAGGATCCAACATATTTGAGTCCACAAATTCATACGAGTCCTTCAACAAGAGAAGACAAAACCTACCTCTGAGAGAACAGATTTAGGGAATTTTTAAAGTTTTCCTCCTCTTTACCTTCTTATAAGTGATTTTGTGAATATTTCAGGTGATGTTTAATGACAGACACAATGTTATAAAAATGAATTTAATCGTCATTTAAAATGATGGTTGCTCTCTTCCACAAACTGCTGTTGCCCTCTGACTACTACTCAGCTACTACCTCCCTAGGAGTTGTACAGCAAACTAATACTTCTCTATTGCTTTGTGTCATCTTTAGCCTCCATCATTGCATTAAAAAAGCTTGCAATCAAGGGAAGAGTAATGCAGCAGTACATTATGAGCCTTTCAACATTACTAGGCTATCAAAAAGATTAGAGATTGCACCTCAGGTTCAACCTCCTCTGAAATAAATTAGTTTGTTCTCTCATAAAGACAAGATTAATGACCTGCTAATTTATGAATTATTACCTTTCTTCTGTTTTGTCACGAAGTTATTATCCCTACTAGCTATCTTCTATAAAAATGCCTCAGGTTTGTCAGTTATACAAGCAATAAAACTCCTTCTCTAGTCCGTTCTCCTACTGCCTGCAACACTAGCTGATCATTTACTCGGTCTGTAGGAGAGTACTTTGACGATTATCAAATCAATATACATATCTAAATCTTTAGGTATATCTTTTAAGTACTTACCTTGAAGTACTACAAGGGAGATTATCTTTTTTCAAATACTCTAGCTGTTGTCAATATAATATTGCATTGTTACTGAAAGCTCCAAAATATTTTTAAGGTAATGGAGTGAGTTTGAGACTTCTGTGCTATAGACATTTAAATTATTGCTGGGATAAATTATGTTACTTCTTTTAACTCCCAAGGATAGTGTCCTATGAGAGAAATTTTAATCTAAAAAAAGACTTCATTTTAAATATAAGATAATTACTAAGCTGAATAAGGTAGCAGTCATCAGACTAGTCTACAATTGCTACATTGTGCATGTTTTAAAGCTGAAGTGCAATCTTTAACGTTTAATGCATTATAAAAAAGAAATTCTATCCATCCATTAGCACAATATTTTCAAGGTTGTATTTCTGCAGTTTTCATTAAAATATTTATTTCATACACTAAAAGAAAATAGTTAAATAAAGGAATAAGGTGAAAAAATGGAAAAACTAAGATCACCCAAATGTAAAGCAGAAAACATGTAAATGTTAAGCCTTGAACACAACAGATCAACATTACTAAAATAAAACTGGATCTTCAAGTCAGACCAATTACAGTAACTGTTTGTCTAATAGTACAGCTGTGTGTGAAAGTTTTTCTTTTTTTCTTTTTTTTTTCTTTTTTTACAGAATAACTCTATGCTAAATTTTAAATATATATCATAATGTAATCAAACTTAAGGTGCTCTCAAACCAATTTGTTTTCCTCTAGTCTGCATGTGGTATTATTAAGTATGCCTTAGCAGAAAGTAGATTAGGAGTTAATTCAGTGACTTGTTTAAAAGTAACTGCAGGGTCACAGCAGCCATAATTAAGGAAACAGCTGAAAGCACATACATGAATTATAGGGATACTGGATACTGACCAGATTTTTTCTATATAGCAAAAGCTGGACTACATCTCCTTGGAAACAGATGATGTTTCAAGCTTTCTCCTCTGCAAGCGAAATGCAGGCTAGGATAGTAAGGACTGCAGATGTTATTTTCCCAAGCTGGGATTTAATATATGGGTGAGTTTCTTAACAAAAAGTAAAAGCAACCTATGAACCAGGCACATGACCCCAAAGGCCTATCACCAGGTCACCATTCAAACCACCTATGCCACAGGCTCATTCATCCTTGTTTTCTCTGGCTCAAGTTTGAACTCTTTTCTGTACAGTGGGTTGTATTCAGCAGGCAGAGCAAAGACGGTCCCCACAGAGCAGTTTATAAATTGGTGGTAGAGCTCAGAAGTGTGGGTCTGAACTGCCTCAGGCCATGGAGGTCACTAAACCTGAATCTCTAAAATCTTGTGCAAGTAGTCCTTTTGCTAGCCTCCTACACTTTGCAAGGAGTCTAATCCTGTCATGTGACTTAGATGTATTAATGAGAACACGAAGAGGATCAAGCCCCCATGTTAGTTCTGGATCTCAGTCAGCCTAGGCAGAAGACATGCACTCAGCTCAACCCTGTCAAGGCTGAGGCATTTCTGGGCATGTACAGCAAAACAGTTTTAGATGCACAGCAAACTTTTTTTTAAGTTTTAAAACTTGTTTTAGGTTTTTTAAAAAGGAGAGATGCATGGTGTGCTTAGCCTTCCTTTTCACTCCAATAAATATTATTGGATGGGAATGCGATTGCCTTCTCGTTAGGGTTCTGCTTTTCCAGTGTTTCTGAACTCCAAGGCAGCCAAGTTCTTTTCTAGGACAATAAAGCCATGTGCAATGCCAGAATATGACATGCTGAGGCCATAAACTATGCCCAGTTTAAGAGGCCCCATACACTAAAAATAATCCACAAAATCCCCCCAAATGGATTTTCATGAAATGTTATTATTGTTATTTCTGAACAAATTTATGAACTCAATAGGAATAACTGTGGAGCCATATATATGTATATTTGTCATATTAAAATGTCCATTTTTTTTCTTATTTAAAGGCCCCTCATATTGTGAGACCCTAAGCTGTAGCATAAGTAGCTTAAGCCTAAATCTGGCACTGGCCATGGGGGTAATAGGACAAGGTCTCCAGTCCATAACCACTCAGCCCTGACACTGCTGCCACTTCACTAACAAACCCTTTCATATTCCTTTAGTCAATACCAAAAAAAATTATAAGAACCCTACAGTGTTATGAACAGCTGCTAGGGAATTGTTTTTCAGTAGTCCTTCGACCAAACCACATGATAAAAAGCTGTTTTTGATCAAAAATGGTGACTATTTAGAAAAAGGACTGAGGAATATGGGTCATGAGCATAATATCCTAATTGCATAGTAGAGATAATTATTTTTCATCTATGTAATCAATGCTTATTTTGTTGATAATGCTTCCAGAGTAAAATGATTGCCTGCCAGGGTTTTGTGTGTGGGGGTTTTTTTGTTTTGTTTTGTTGGGGGCGGGGGGGGGTGGGTTGTGGCAGGGGGAGGTTGACTATTTAAGTATTGCTTCTTGATCTAGACACTTATCAGGAAGAAACATTTCCAAAGTCCTACCCCCTCTGGTCCTCTTGGACCACTACTCTATGCCCACCTCCCATGGCTTGATATCTAATTAATATAAATACAAGAAGATATCCTCAGAGACTACAGTTAGCCTTGGGTGCTTTATTTCACCCTACTCACCCCTAGGTGGCAAGATTCCAGCCCAATCGCTGTCTGAGCAAAGTGTTGCTACTTTCAGCTCTGGACTCACTGGCCCTGTCCAAGTGTCTGGGGCCCCAGGCACCTGAACCAAAATACTCCATACCTTACAAGCCCAAATCAAAGCCTCTAACCTTCCCTATAGCCATGCCCATGCCTTTCAGGACTTATTCTATTCCATTTACCTGTTCAGGCAACGGCCCCTTCGTCTCGGACCCAACCTCTTTCTCAGGCATCAGCCCATCAGCTTCAGGCTTCTCCACAGGCTTTAGCCTTCTTGGCCTTTGTCCATCTCTGGAGCCCTGGTCCTGGTTTTGGCTTCAGCCCATCCTGAGCTTCTGACTTGCTTCCTCGACCTTAGCCCCATTAGCCTTGCTCATCTGGGCTTCTGCACTTCCCAGGTTTCAGCCTACTGCACGAAGGACTCAAAACATAGGGCACCCCAGACACCCTGCTGTATGGCCTCCTGTCTGTCCCTACAGACACAACCCAAACCTTCACTGAGACCATAAAGTCCAAAGATAACAACAAAACACTCACCTCCAAGACATTCAGCAAACCTGATTTCTGACTCCTCCCCTTCCAGTCACCTGACCTGGCTCTCTGGGAAACAGAACACAGGTGCTGTCACCCATCCCAAGCAATGACAGGGGCTCTCAGTTGCCACATCAACTGCTCAGAGTACTGCAGCTCAAGCTTTCTGCATGTTATATTCCGCCCCCAGCCTGCTCTCCCATCCTTCCAGTAGCAGAGGCAGGGGTCCCCTGCTACACTCTTTAAATTCCTAGTGTAGGTGCCTAGCAAGTATGATTTCATCAGGCAAAAATCTTCTTGTTGGCACTATCCTTGAAGACATTTAGCAAACTGAGCAATTATTGTATTTACAGGATTCCAAGATGAGGGGTCAGAACCAGAGCCACAGCTGCTGCCTGCCCCCTCGTACCCCATCTCCCTCTCCTCTGTCACCTCTCTCCCCCATCCCGTAGTCTGCTGCTGTCTGGCTGTGCTCTATTCACCAGGCTAGAGCAGAGATGGAGTCTGCCAGCACCAGAGCAAGGGTAGGTGGGGGGAAAGGGGGGAGCCTAGGTAGGGGGAAGAGTAAGCAGGGGGCAGGCACAATGGAAAAAAACAAGCAGCAGGGAGGGCAAGTGGTAGGGGGTGACAGCAGGCAGTAGGGGGCAAACCTCTAGTGCCTCCTCACTGCCTCCCTGCTTGCCACTGCTTTCCCAACTGCAGATGGGAGGGATGAATTTATGGTGATCGTCCAGTAAGTAGACTGCATAAATGGAAAACTATAACAAATTTATACATGCTCCATGTATAGCACCTTAAAATCAGGATCATCTTGGATTCGAGTAAATATGGTAGCTTGATATCAAGGCAGCAAATTCCCAGTTTGCAATTTATAGAATGTGGATAGCAGACAAATTTTCTTTCAAGTCCTCTAATACACCAACATCCTGAAAATAAAGAATATACACTTCTGCCCCCAGTGATCACAATGCTTTAATTGCTCCTAGAGCCCTTTGGTCAAGACTAGCAACTAATAACTTGGTCACTTGGTCACTACAGAGGCCACTTCAAAATTGAAATGGTCACTTTAAGCCTATTGTGGCTTACAGAAAACACAGAAAAAACAAATTAACATAAGAGAACATCCAACCAACACCCAGCTTCTTGAAAATTTCATACATCTTGCATTTTGTCTAAGACTTCAAACCTTTGAGACAAAACGAGTCTCTCATTCCATAGTAGTACAGCACCTAGCCACTTAGTTGACATGTTATTATTTACAATCTTTATTTTAAGAGTACCTAAAAATAAGATACCATGTATATTACCAATGCTGAGAATTTTGCTAAAACCTAGCCTAGACTGACTTCTGTTTCAAATTCATTCACAGTAATTGTAAATTCAGTTTCTCAAACTGACAAAGCTTTATTAGCAAAAATTAAAATCCAATAGTTCTATGATCTTAATTGAGATAATTAACAATAAGAAAAAATAAATAAATCAGTGCTTTCCATTTACAGTGAGCATCAAAAAATGCTGCCTGGACTGTCAAAGGTACTATAATTTCTGTTCAGTCAGCTGTGCCCTAAGTGAACTGCATTACTTATCAGCATCACAGCAAAGTAACAGAACTGTAGTTTTACTAGCTACCAGTCTTGAAAACCACTATTCAGTAATTTAGAACTAAAAAACCTGATTATTCTTCATTCTTACGTCAATGGAAAAATCATCTCTGAATGGTATCTACCAAGGAGCTACAGTTTTATGTGTAACCTAATAAATGCTTGCCCAAATGCAGCAAAATCAATCACTGAGCAGAAATTAACAAACAGTTGCAAATTTACTATGGCATATTTATAAGGTTGCTGTACAAATAAGGAACTGAAAAACAGAATGTTTGTTATTGGTGCTTCTGAAGTTAAATTGCTAAATTGAAGAGGGACAAAGAGGAGCTATAAAACACATGCAATTCTTGACTCCGAGAAAAAAGAAGACTATGAAACGAAAAAGTATTCTTAAAAAGTATTTATACACAGCAATTAGTAGCAACATTAAACACTTTGGCAAAGTACAGACAGTCAAAAAGCCTGAGGCTGAATTGATTCAGTCTTTGCATGTTAGCCTAAGATACAGAGATTAACTGAGAAACAACTGGACTTTCAATTTTGATTCAGCAAATGAAGCCACATGCCTGCAGTGACTCAGGCCAGAAGCCAGCAGGTGCTAGGGCATGGCTCGCTGGCAAGGAGCCAGCATGGGCTGTGTGTTTGGTTTCTCCTTCTGCTGCCCTCAAAGTCTTTGGGATTTGCAGTCTAGAATTACAGCAGCAGGACTCTGCAGGGTTGCTCATCATGTCTTCTTCCTGCTTCCAGGTGCCTCTGGCATTGGTAGTCCACAGTCACAGCCAGCACTAAGTTTTTAGCAGGGCAGGGCAGCTCTGTACTCAGGCAAAAGTTTAACTTCCCTCCCTGGCTCCAGACCCCATACCCCAGCCAGAGTTTGCTGGGGTGGGGGCAGCCTTGCCTTCTCCCTCCCCACTCCCACCAACATTTCTCTGCTGGAGCAGACAGCACAGCCCAGGCCAGCCCAGGGCTGGAAAGCACACTGGGATGCTGGGGGACTGTGATTTAACTTGAAAAAGGAAGAGGTCTAGGACAGAAGTTTCATAAATCAGTTTGACCCAAATCAGTTAAGTCTGATACTATATTCAACCAGGTTTATCTTAAACTACTTTTAGCCATTTTGAAACTGACTTATGTGCACTGAACTTCTGTTTTGTTACAGGTTTAAACCAGGTTCTGATGACTTAGACTGGTTTATGTGTAACCTCTATCCATAGACTTCAGCATTAAGTCACTTCAGAGGTCCATACAGATGGTTTACAGAAATCCAGCTGGGCTGAAAAGAACAGCCATTATGCATCCATCTGAAATCAAAATATTATTGTTTATTATTATTCCATCTTGTTCAAGTGCTAATATAATCTAACAGAAAGTTTGTGGAAAAATCTTTAGAAAACATATTGCCTCTTTACCAATTACTGCTTTCCTTAAATAAAAATGCATTTTACCTTATTTACCTCATATGAGACACTGATTTCATACAATTGTTTAATCAGAAATAGAGGAGGTTACTTCAGAAAAGTTCAGGATGGCACTACACTTTTCCTTATAATGCTATACTTTTCAGTGGTGGTGAAAGAGTTCAGATGAAAATTAAGCCCGTCAGGGGATGGGGGGACTACCGCCACTGCTGGCCTGCTGAGCAACCCTTGTGAAGCCAGCAAGCCAAGACACTTAAGGGACCCACCCCTGCCCCAGCCCTGGAATGATCTGTGGGCAAGGCAAGGGCCCCCAAAGGGATGCTTGCCTGCCTTTACACAAATGCCAGGAGCTTGGGGAACAAACAGAAAGAACTTGTCCTCCTGCTTAACACAAATAACTATGATGTCATAGGGATAATGCAGACCTGGTGGGACTCCACCCATGACTGGGTCACAGGTATAGATGGTTATACCTTGTACAGGAGAGATCGAGTGGATAAAAGGGGTGGGGTGTAGCTCTCTGTCAAGGAAAGCTACCTGACCCTGCAAGCCAACATTGGGGCCCAGGGTGGATGACTAGAGACCCTCTGGGTTAAAATCCATGGAGGAACACGGCACATGGGACACAATGGTGGGAGTCTAGCACAGACCTGCAACCCAGGATCAAGAGCTTGACCAGGAGTTCGCCAGGGAATTGACCGAGGTCACAAGCTCCCGGTCCATGGTTGTCATGGGAGACTTCAAGATTCCTTACCCTCCATCAATACTGACCTTGTGAAGGAACACTTTGAGAGGTTGGATACCTTCAAGTTAACCCACCCTTACAGCTTATACCCCAGAGTACTCAAGAAGCTGGCAAGCATCATAGCTCAGCCCCTGGCACGGATCTTTGAGAACTCCTGGTGCTCTGGTAAAGTGCCCAATGATTGGAAGAAGGCCAACGTGGTGCCTATCTTCAAGAAAGGGAGGAAAGAGGATCCGGAAAACTACAGACCCATCAGCCTGACCTCTATCCTGGGGAAGATCCTAGAAAAGATTATCAAAGAGACCATTCTCAACAGACTGGCTGATGGCAAAATCCTGAGGGATAGCCAGCACGGGCTTGTCACAGCTAGGTCTTGCTTGACCAAACTTATTTCTTTTTACGACCAGGTGACCTATCACCTGGACAAGAGGAAAAAGATTGATGTCATATATCTTGACTTCAAAAAAGCCTTCGATGTGGTATCCCATGACCACCTCTTGGCAAAACTGGGCAATTGTGGCGTTGGGTCCACCATGATCCACTGGCTGGGAAATTGGCTCCGTGGTCAGATCCAGAGGGTGGTGGTGGACAGAAATGAATCATCATGGTGCCCTATGACCAGTGGGGTCCCTCAAAGCTCTGTCCTTGGGCCTATATTATTCAACAGCTTCATTAATTATGTGGACATTGACATCAGAAGTGGACTGGCCAAGTTCGCTGATGACACCAAACTCAGGTAAAGCATCCACATCTGAGGACAGGAGGGTGATCCAGGCTGACCTGGACAGGCTCAGCAAATGGGCAGATGAGAACCTGATGGTGTTTAACACCAAAAAATGCAGGTTTATCCACCTTGGGAAGAAAAACCTGCAGCATCCTTATAGGCTCAGCAGTGCTACGCTAGTTAGCATTATGGACAAAAGGGATTTGGGGGTCATGATTGACCACAAGGTGAAAATGAGCCTTCAATGTGATGCTGCAGCTAGTAAAGCAAGCAAAACTCTGCCTTGCATCCATAGATGCTTCTCAAGCAAATCCCAGGATGTCATTCTTTCATTGTACTCAGCTTTGGTGAGGTCGCAGCTGGAGAACTGCATCCAGGTTTGGGCTCCACAGTTCAAGAAGGAGGTGGAGAAGCTTGAGAGAGTCCAGAGAAGAGCCACGTGCATGATCAGAGGTCAGGAAAACAGACCTTATGATGAGAGGCTGAGAGCCCTGGGGCTCTTTAGCCTGGAAAAGCGCAGGCTCAGGGGTGATCCGGTGGCTACCTATAAGTTTATCAGGGGGTGTTCACCACAATCTGGGGGAACATCTGTTCACCAGAGCACCCCAAAGGATGATAAGATCAAACTGTCACAAACTCCTCCATGACCATTTCAGGCTGGACATAAGGAAAAATTTTTTTACTGTCCAAGCCCCCAAAGTTTGGAATAGACTGCTGCCAGAGGTGGTTCAATCACCTACTTTGAACACCTTCAAGAGACATTCGGATATTTATCTTGCTGGGATCCTATGACCCCAGCTGACTTCTTGCCCCTGGAGCAGGGGGATGGACTCGAAGATCTTCCGAGGTCCCTTCTAGCCCTAATGTCTATGAGAGCATTGCAACTAGAATGTTTACAGTTAGCTAGTTTTATCATCTTCTGTTACGGTGTCCTTGCACCTGGAGTAAAAGACAGTCAGGAAAAAAAGTTGTTTCAGAAATTTGAACACATGATAAAAGCTACAACAACAGAGCAAAAATGTTTTTCTTCTATTTTTTTTTTTAAATAAACATATCCATTCAGTTTAAGTCCACCAGAAAATAAAACCTGGAAACAATTTGGTGATATAGTCACTATATCCAAACCCAATGATCTTCTGATATATGTCAATAGATTTTTCCTTATTAAGTAATCTGGCACAGATTTCAGTCAATTATTGCACACACACACACACACACACACACACACACCCCTGAAAAAGAATACAGGGTTTTAGATTGGAGGGAAAAATACTGGAGTGACAGCTTCAAAAATATATATATCTGATATCACAGAAGCTTACACTCTATTTCTTTGAAAAGATGTATATAGCTGGTAGAACCTCAACAAAACTCTTTATGACAAGGGAGAGCTAAAGATTGGCACAAGTTTCCTGCAATTTGGGTAAGAAAAGTAAATTAATAAAGGAAAAAGTCTTTCAAATGTATCACCCACATCTTAACTGGAGGATCTTTGCATCATCAATACAGGTAACAGAACTCAGAACCAGTATCAAAGGATGGACTAAACATTTCAGTATATGCCAAAGAAAATGAAAAGTATAAAATATAACATTTATTTAATTGAAAAATGAATGTAATAATAGTGATAGTGTAAAGACAAAGACTGATAAAAGAATGGACAGATGCTAGCCCAAGATTTGTGTAGTAAAAGATTATATCTTCTTTTACAGCTGCAGAATTTATAACTGACAGATGTACCCCTTGAATGCAAACAAAATAAGTCAGCAGTAGTTTTAGCATGGGTTGAGATTTTTCACACACAGAGGGCCAAAAAAAACTGAGGAAATCAATTGTAAAATAGCTTTCAGAGAACAGGTAGATACAAGACAGCCTTTAAAGTACTTTGACAGAAAAAAAATTTTTATCCATTCACTAAAAGTAAAAGCAAAGTTCTTTTACTGGCATTCTTTAAAAATATAACATCAGGAAACCAGCATTGTTAAATCTTGTAGCGAGAGGCTATAGAACCGTTGTATTAGTTTTTGATACAGAATCTAAATTAGATAGCAAGATAGAATAGAATGTCTGATTTAAAGATTTTTTTTTTAGTGCACTGTATTGTTCAACTTCCATCTCTTCTTATACAACTCCGGTACTGAAATATTTTCCCAAAAATATTTTATAACTCAGTCCAAAATAAAAAGCATTTCAGCATTCCAGTTGCCCTTTTGGGGCTTTATTTCCACCTCTATAAAACAGAGTAGACAAAAGACCAAATATTGCAACAGGTTTAAGAATAGGACTCCCTTTGGTGCATGCCAACTAGACAACCAAGTTCATCAGAGTGCTTATTTGTATCATGGGAACTAGTGTATCAAAATCAGATGTATTCAAGAATACATGTACTTAAGTGAATACTTATTTGAAAATTTAAGTTTTATCACTTGCTTTTTTCTTTTCTTTTTTTTCAAAAAAGCAAACAAAGGTTATTATCATTTTCCATGAGAACAGCTATTATGAAATATTTAATGATCTAGAACAGTGTTTCTCAACCTGCAGGTCACAAGAATATATGAAAGGGTCATGAACAAACTTGAAAAATGGATTCTCTTTTAAAGGAGAAAAACCACAGGAAACCATGGCCTTTCCCTTGCAGGCTGGCAGAGTTCCAGCCTGTGAAGGGCTGCTTGGGGCCCCCCTGCCCCACATACACACACCCCCTGCCCCCTGCACTGGGGGGGGGCTGGGCATGTGGCAAAACCCCGAGTTTTTCTTTTTTTCCTTTAAAATGCATTCCTTTCCCTTCCCCAACCATTTCTGACCTGTTCTCTCCCTCTCTATTCCCTATAGATAAGTACAAGTGAGCTAAGACATAGGATAAGCTTCAGCATTTTATTTTGATAGCAAGTTGTATTTGTTTTGTTTTTTCTCCTTCTTTATATTGTATAATTATTATGTTTATATCGATTTTTACTGTTCTATATTACTGGACTATACAATTTAGGCCTACATATATAAGTTAGCATAAGTCATATCAAGTTTCCATTTTGTTTGTCAAGTTTCCATCCTGTCCCCAGACCCAGTTGTGTAACTCATGACTCACACCTACCCCTCCTATGTAACTTGGTTCTTGGATGAATGGGATGAATGAAGGTGCTTGAGAGAAAATGGCAATAGGTCTAAAAATAGCTCCTTCTGAATGACCGAACCATCAACTCCAATACCTGGACCAAACTACCCAGCCCTTGGAACCACCCTCAGCATTCAAGAAACAAAAGATGAGGCAACCCACCATTGTTCCAGGTGGCATATGCTCAGTAAGAACACCTGGAGCCCTCTGGAACAGGACTGACCTTGCCTGGACAGGCCGTCCCCATAGGAGATCAGAGGTAGTCTGCCCCATGAAAAGGGGTAGTGAAGGCTGAATCTTTGGGACGCCCTCTCCATCTGGACCAGCACCATACCACACCACCTATCCAGCCAGAGGCCCTGCCAGCAACCTTCCTCTGGACAATACCTACTGGATAAGGACCCCTTTCCAGCCTGGATAGGTAGCTATTACCCCGCACCCCCTCTTCAACCAAAGACTTGGACTCTACTTCTCTTCCCCACCTGGACTCCAACCCTTCCACTGAGTCTCTTTCTCCTGCTGCCATTGTGTGTGCATGCACCAATAATTTCATGGGGTTGTGTAGTGTGTTGTCAGTTTAATAAACCTGTTATTTTGAAACCCTGAGTTGGGTTTTTGTCTGTTTCCTGACTGTTTCCTCCTTGCCACCACTTATCTGCCCCCCCCCCCTGTATCTCAGCTTTCTGCCTCAGTTTCCAGCTCCAATCTACCTTAAGTAACCCCAAGCCTTAGTTCCTCAGCCAGCTTCTCTCTAGTCCACCAGTTCTAATCTCAGTTCTGGCAACCTTCACTCCCTACACTTTAATTCTCTCTTTCACCTTAGCCTTCGCCCAAGAATCCCAGGTACCCCAAGCACACATACACACTGTACCATGCAAGTTAGGAACCTACCTATGTGCAGGTGGGCTGTATGTGTGTGAACTGGTGAGTGTGTGTACACATACATACACATGTCATTGTGTGTACGATATATGAATTAGTGGTCTGTGTATGTGTACTGAGTGTGCAGGTATGGACAATTGATTTTTGTCTAACTTTTGGGGTGTATAGTGCATGTGCTTGAATTGGTGATAGGTATGTATGTGCCTAGGCCTGCAGGCCTGCCACATCCTCCTGTCTAACAGTGCAATATTGAGATCCTGAGAGTTGGCCTCAACCAACAGGGCAACAGGGATAGGGGGCAGTGGGTCAGGAGTGAGGGGCACTGGGTTGGGACTGGCCATCAATTTTTACAAATGTGCCCTGGTACAAAAAAAAAAGTATTGAGAACTAATGATCTAAAAGTAACATGAGATACACTACAAAATGGTATAGGTAAATATTATCCTATGGCTAGCTTTTATTCATTTTAGTTGTAAACTTGTACTTTGAATATTTGTATTTATTATCAGGCATTTCCTTATGGCAGGAACAAAAGTTGAAGTCCTTCAGAAGTAAATCATTATGCTCAGGAAATGCATACAAAGAAAACAAATGAACAAAAAATTGTTTTCAATGTAGTACAGACCTGTTCTCTTAATGCCCAGGAGCCAAATATAGATGTTAATATAAAATGTAAACATAAATATAAATACCCAACCATCAGACTTTTTCCATGTTTGCTCCCTTGTTACTGAAAGCTGGTCCAACACCTGTCCTTAGTCTAAAGCAGGGGTGAGCAAAATGGTGGATCCAGCTGGTAGTGAGACTCCATTTCCCAGCAGCCCCTGCCCACGGCACTGTGGGATCTTGCAGCGATGGCAGCATGGGCAGGAGCCAGGGCAGAGCTGCAATCTGCTTCCCACATGCCAGGATATCCCAGCCCCGGCCCCATTCCCAAAGAAACTCCCCACCCAACCATGCACCCTGCCAACACTGCTCAGGCCGGTCTCCACAGAAACCGTGGCCCCACGCTGTCGTGGCTCTGCCACTCTTGAAGTCTCCACAGAATCTGGCCACAGCAATGCAGGCAGGAGCTGCTGGGAAACGGAGTCTGCTGTGGGGCCTATCTGACTTGCAGTCTAGATTTTGCCAGCCCCTGGTCTAGAGACTCAGGCCACATACACATATTCATGTAATTTGGGAGAATTCTTCCAGCTTTGTTCTGTGGTTAAAAACTTACCCAGAGCCACACTGTAAAGACATACAAATACTGAGGCCCTGAAAAGTAGAGAGCTTGCAGTGCAGAAACTGTGCAGGCAGGAGGAAAGCAGGGGAAGGGGGAGAGCCATGCGCATACATCTCACTGCACTTTACAGACTCCCTTGGTCTGCTGGGCAACATATGACAGCACTGCATGGGGCAGCCCTGATTGACCAACCCAGACTGTCCATGATCAGCTTGTGTTGTCAGCATATATACACATTCCTTCATCCAGGAGAAACTTGCCTGGAAGTGGTTTAACCTTGGTTGTGCCTAGGTTATCTTTCTCCTGGAGTAGCCATCTTTACTCTGTAAGAAAAAGTCTGAATATCTGTACAAAACCAACTCTCCCAAGAGAAACTGAATGTCTGTACAAGGCCTCAATCCCTTCTCCATGAAGAGAGGTCAGGTTGAAATATCCAATAACTGCAACCTTGGAACACAATTATGATCCAAGTTTTAGGTAATATTCTTATAGTGTACCTATACATGAGTGCCGAGGCTCCTCCGACAGACTTGATTAATCAAGTCTTCTGGAGCATGGCAATTGCTGTGCTCCAGCAGCCTCCTACATCTCATATATCACTGTCCTCATGCTTCCAAAATGGCAGCAGGGGTGCGTGCGAGTGCAGCGGGGCAGACAAGCCCCGAGACCCGCGGGGTGGAGGGCTCCGCAGCTACTGCCCGCCCGCGGTCCCTGGGGGTGGGGCAGACAAGCCCCGAGACTCACGGGGCGGAAGGCGCTGCAGCGACAGCCCGCCCATGGCCCCTGGGGGTGGGGCACTTACCTCTTGCAGGTGTGAGGTGAAGCCGGCTGGCTTAAAAGCCAGGCCGGAACAGAGGAGTGGGGGACCGGAAGTGCAGGCGCGCTAGCAGATCGCCGGTGGAAGCCCAGCACAGCAGAGGCACGCCACCACGCGACCAGCACGTACATTCTGGAGCAAGGGTAAGGCCCCGGAGGGGCGAGGCAACAGGGCCAATAGGCCCCGAAGTTGACCGCGGGAGTCGTGGCGGCCGGAGGTGCTCCACCACGGCGGGGTCTGCACGGCGGGCGGCTTGGCTCATAGGGCTGCTAATCTCAGCCACAGTGCACCCCAGCAAGTGACGGGATTACTCCCAAGAAGGGGAGGACTCTGAGGGGGGGAGACAGACTTCTGCAGGAAGGGAACAGAAAGGAGTTCCCTGACAAAGGACTTTGGAGCTTTGCTAAAGCCAACCAACCATAGGAACCTGGGGCCGAACGCCCGGGAGTGGAACTGTTTGTTTGATTCATAATTGTTGATTTCGGGACTCGTATATTTGAGGCGTTGGCCTTCACTCTCCCTAAGGGGGGGAGAGACTAGAAGGCCAACTGCGATTCATCACGGACGCTCGGGGGTGAGGGTGTAGAGGAGGAAGAAGCCCTCAAGGATCCCACACCTGGAATAACTAGAAGTCTTATTTCTGGACCTGCGCGTGTCAGAAGAAAAACACTGAACATGGGAACCATCAAAGTCATGGCAGGCGGGTTTTGACGTACGCAGCTCCAGAGACAGTGCACTTCCGGCAGGAAGTTATTGACTGGACGGGTACAGACTGTGGGATAACTGGACTCATTCACAGGGTGCTTGAGCTAAAGCTCATTGAACAAGGTTTAGTTCAAGAGCCCTCACCACCATTTTGAAGTGCAGGGATGTTGATTCAGGGGAGGTGCCGGCACTTTAATCAGAGCAGCTCTCAGAGCCATTCTAATTAAAGTACGGCCCCAGTCCCCAGCCCCAGAAAGTGTAGAAGTGTCCATTCTTTCCATGCTTCTATTGATTTCTGAATTGATGTCCCTCTACTTTTCCTGACACTGATTTCACTAATGCACTAGAATGGCAGTTTAGCAGCTTTTGACTGAAATAAATTCTATCATTCAGATGAAATATACATTTCTTTTTAGCTAACCATTAATTATATTGAATTATATTTACTAATCTGCCTTTACTTCACCTTAATTACATTTTCATTTCCTAATTCCCTTCTAATTAATCAGAATATAGAATTACAGTCTGTTTGTGTTGAATTTCTGTTCTTCAAATTTCTAAGCTGCTGGCTCTTAGAAGATATACACAACCTTAAATATTCAAGATTAAAAAGACAAGTTTCATGGAGTCCCTAGAAGTTGTTCTGCTAAGTTAAGGACCCTTGCTGTTAAAAGTATGCTTTAGTTCTAGACTGCATTTGACTGGCTTTATTTTCCAGCAACTGGATGATGTGCTGCATTAGTCTACAAAATCTAAGAACCCTTGGCAGTCAGAATTTTTTTCAGCAGATAAATGCTTATAAGGCCATGATCAATTACATTTTAATCATTTAATTTCTCATTTTTCAGAAGTAAAGTAGGTTGTCAAGATCACAAAACCATTCCTGTAGCCCTCCTCTGAACATAAACTAAAATTTGTTCACCTCTTTTTTAAAAGAGAACACTAGAATTAACATAGTAATAACACCTTCCTACTTCTATTCCATAATCCAAGATTCTATTTCCTCCTGGTCATGACACTGCACTGCAATTCTGGATGCCCAACATTATGGACTTTTCAGAAGTAGTAAGCAAAAAACTCCTAAATTAAAATTGTTGGTACTCAATACCTCTAAAAATTGTGTGCAAATTAAATCAAAAGGGCCACTCAAAAATCAGTCATCATGGTTGAAGTCTTCAGCAATCATTTATTTTCTCTCTTATTCATCCTCCACTGAGCCTCCTTTTCAGGTGACAGAATGACAGAGATAAACTGGAGGACTGGACCAAAATGAGGTTCAGTAAGGACAAGTGAAAGTCCTGCACTTAGGACGGAACAATCCCATGCACCAGCACAGGCTGGCAAAGCAGTAGCTCTGCAGAAAAGGAGCTGGGGGTTATAGTGGACAAGAAGCCAACTTTGAGCCAGCAGCATGCTCTTGTTACGAAGGAGGCTAACGGCATACTGGGCTGCATTAGTACAAGCATTGCCAGTAGATCAAGGGAAGTAGTTTTCCCTCTCTATTTAGCATCTGGAGTACTGTGTCCAGTTTTGGGTCCCCCTCTACAGAAAGGATGTGGATAATTGGGAAAGAGTTCAGCAGGAGGGCCACAAAAATTGTTAGGAACTGAGGCACATGACTTCTGAGGAGAGGCTGAGGGAACTGGGCTTATTTAGTCTGGAGAAGAGCCTATCCAGTTAGGCCTCCATTGTCTCAAAGACAAATAACAGGGTTTTTTAAAGTATTGTTGAAAACTGCTGGGTAGTAAATCTAATTCCTCCCTCCCCCCAATTAACATTCTGTTAGTTGAGATGAAAAGCAAAGTGTAAAGAAAATAAATTACAGAGTGCACACTTAAAATTAGATAAAGTAATTACTATAGTTCTGGCCTGTCAAAAATAATCGTACTGATTTGCAGGAACAGTACGTCTTTTTTCCACCTTTCTCTCCTTTTTAATTCAACAAAATAGCATTCAATATTATTCCCTCCCTGATTGCCTCAGTTCTTCCTCCTGAACTGCAGATCTGTGCAGAATGTGTACTGAGGTAGAAAGGAAAGTAGCCTGTCACAGGGTGACGGCACAGTATAGCCCCGAAGGGTAGAAGGGGAACCCCGGGACCCGAAACAAGGCTGGGGAGAGGAGGGGAGAAGGAAAGAAAACAACGAACTCCTCACCTGCAGCCGACGATGTGGGAAAACCAGAAAGAGTGGCGGGATCTGCACAGCTGATTAGCCATGTCTTTTTCAAACTACAGCCAGCTGCGATTAATGATGATCGGAGCTGGTGCGGGGGCATAAAGAGCACCCCGAGGGAAGATGACGGGGAGGAGAGCTGGAGACCAGCTAAGAGGAGAGACAAGCCTGGAGCCTCACATGGGAGGCAAGGGAGAGGCCAGCGACCAGCCCCAAGGCTGGGACACATTTTCCTGCATCAGGAAGGGGAATGCCCAGGGAGAGGCAGTGGATGCTCCGGTTGGTGGCAGTGACACCGGGCATAAGGATCCTGAGACTGGATCCTACACCAGGAGCTACCCCGAAGAAAAGGGAACACAAGAGGACCCAGCAATCCAGGTGGGATCGACACGGCTTTGCGGGGGCACCCCAAAGTCCCTCCCAACAGGGAACCAAAATACAAGTGGCGAGAGGGGCCGCCAAGTCCTGAGTTCGGTCAGGTGGAACCACTCGGCGAGGGACCATGTGGCCATCAGGGAAATGCAGCACCCAGCCTTAGGGGTGCTGCAGATAGAGTGAAGTAAAGAGAGGACTTTCTCCGGGACAGGGAGTCCAAACTTTGAGTTATAGCCTGGGAGACTTACAGGTTGATCTTTCTTTTATGTTTTGCGGAGTGGCCCATGGTTAGAGGGCCAGGGAAGAACCCTGAGTAGGAGTCCTCATTCAGCGGGATCTAGGCTCAGGACAAGCCTACGGATTCGCTACCAGTTCATCTGGGCATCAGAAGGCGAGGGTCAGCCCCGGGGATCACCGGCAACTCGGCGTGGCTGGGTATTAGGGCGAGGTGTAGGGGAGGGCAGAGCCTCGCAGAAGACCATCAACCCCATGAGTCCTGTCACCGGAGAAGCTTAAGTAGTCGACCCCTCCACTGAAGATTCGAGCAAAGTCGTGGCAGGTGAGATGGGGCGGGGACTGCTTTTAAGACTTATCCAGAAAGAGACAAAATCTAGGGATGAAGCACCAGACAAGACCATACGCCAGAGGCCAAGCAGCATGAGACCTTATGTTCGAGGCCCGCTGGTGACATGGTCATTACACGTGAGTAACTCAACTTAATAGCCACCATTAAGTGACCTTTCTCTTTTCAAAGATCTCTGCACATTCTCACTTGCCTGAGAAAACCAGGCAGTATAACCTATACCAGTGAGTGTCTATTCAGTTCGTAGTATGTAAAACATGAACAACAGCATGCATGGGGTGAACTGAAAAGATCTGAGGGCTTACTACCAGAGCACATCATGTAAATGGCAAATCATACTGAACAGTAAGCATTCAAAGAGTCACTGGCTTCATCAGCCTACTATCCGAGCGCTTGCTGTCAAAGGCAGTACCAAAGGCAAAGACACATTTCAAAGTTATGTTCATTTAGTGGCTGATGGCTTTGGTGATGGACTGGGTTAATGAAAGCCTGGATGAATTGATTTAAAACTCATGCCATGCCTCAGATTTAAGTATTCCACAGGTCAAAAGGGCTTGAAACATTATATTTTTTGCCCAGGTATAACTGGGTTTCAGTGACAGATAAAGAGAGTATTACCAAGGCCACCAGAGGATATTAATTTAATTGCACAATCAGGATATGATGAATTTTATCCTGGAACCCAAAAATCTTATGTCATGCTTTGCCCTATATGCATGGCAGGATATGCTATTTTAGGTGCTTAGGATAAAATTTGTCAGATCCCAATCATGTCACAGGCAGGTGGGAAGCCAGGCACTGGAAACCTTGACCCACTGCTGAGCTCCCTACCTTTCAAAATTTTAAAAGCCATACATTTGACTTACTGAAGCACAGGAGCTGATGGCTCCATAACTAAAACTGACAGGATAGTCACCCATCTCCAGTTGCTAGCAACACAGACAGTGGAGGATAGGGGACGTTCACATGCTGATTGGCAAGCTTAAAAGTCCTGCCATGCAGCTAAGTTGCAGTTTTACCTTGCCACATGTTCAATTTAAGGCATGATGGAAACCAGCCACATCATATGGAACATCTCTGTGGCTAGTTTCTCATTTTGTCACACCATTAATAGCCTAAACATGTAGAACATCTCTGTTTACAGCACAATTAATACATTACTTAGGCCAGAAATATAACATCTGCCAGGGCCCCACGGCAGTCTAATGTACATCAAGGAACAGACTTGCACACTCTGGCCAGTGGGCTGGACAAAGGTATTTTGATATCTTTCTGCAGCTTGCCATCTTAGGATATTTTTGTTTTGTTTTGTCCTTTTATCATCAGTTAAAGAGTTAAGTGTGCCTGCGAACAGCTGGAATAGAGAGAAGCTCCTAACATCCTTCTCCATGGAAAAGAAACTGAGGCAGCTAGGGGCTACATTCTACTGTAGCTGAACTGTGTAAAATATATAGCAAGAAAACCCATCTTGAACATGAGAGTCCCAGTTGAATTTTCAAGGCACCAAGACCCTTTTTCTTTTCAATGATCACATCTGACACAACAAAATCTTAAGACATACAACACATCTATATCATTTTTTTTAAGGGGCTGAAAACAAACTAGCATAATTTCAGTGGGTTATTTATAGGAAAAATCATGAAAACCTTACCAAGCACTGTTTAATGCCATCTGTTGCCCACAATTCTAGATGAATGAGGTGGTGAAATGAGCTTAACTATAAATACTGTAACAAAAAAAACATGAATCACAAAACTCAATTGATGGTCCCAATATAGAGAGACAAGAACTAATTTGCATCTTTCGGAGTGCTTATATTAAATAGAAAAGAAAACATCTCAAATATGCGATATTTGAGGAGTGACTGAATAATGTTACCCAAGACCATTTTGTATTATATAAAAAACAATAACATGTTAAAACATATATACAGTATGTAGATGATAGAGAATTAGCAGGAAAGCAACAGGATCAGTGATAACAGTTTATTGAAGGAGATTTAAATATTCAGGACATTTCTTTGAAAATAGAAGAGCTGTTCTGATAAAAAAAACTCAGAACTGAGTATGTACCCAAGACAACAGTTAGAAGACACAGAGAGAAACAGATAAGACTGATCAGAGGTCTTAAATATGAATTCATGTTTTAAAACCTGATAGATATTTATTCAAGGAAAATAAAAACCAGGACTAGAAAATATTAGTAAAACAAATTTGAGTAATGAAGACAGAGTATTGTAAATGAAGTGTTCTTTGTAGCCAATTTGATGGGTATGTTATATGTAAAAATAGCAGTAATTTCCAATTCAAGTAATATATATTTCACTGGCATGAGGTAGACATTGTTAATATTGCCAAATAATGATTTATGAATTGAAGCCATATTTGGCAGGCTGTTCTGCACTTCATTTATTGCAAGTGCTGACAATGAAAACAAAAATGGTTTTATTTCTAACCAAAATACCATGCTTTTCAGCATGTGAAAAATACTGTAATAAGATTGATATTTTCAGCTTAGTAATTCAGTAGGTGCTATACTTCCTCTCGTTAATACAGAACCAGCACCCTCTTAAAAGAAGATACTGCTTTCTGGAGGTTTTAAAACAAATGGATTTTTAGGGCAGATTTAAAAATTAACATCCTAACCACTTCTGGGCCATTTTTGAAACTGTAGGAATTGTTAGATTGGTGTGCTTCTCTGGTTCCATGTGGATATCTGTTGGATGTCTCAGTGTAAACATTCTGGGCAACTATACATGGGCCCAATGCCTGCTCTGCGTGCTAATTAGACTCCCAAGAGCTGCTCTAATTAAAGTGCTCTCCGCCCTCACCCCACTCCGCAGCATGTGTAAGGACACCCTATGTGACAAAAGGGATTGTAAAACCAGAAGCTATGTCTTCCATCTATTTTCTTATTCATTTACTAGTGGTGGCACAAAGTCCAGAGTCCCATTATGCTAGGCACTTTACACACACCTGTCAAAATTCTGCCTCTGCCTGAAGACTTTGTTTCCTTAAATATTCCAGTGACAAGCACCAGGGAATGAAAGCTAGGGACATGATACCAAACATGCTAGCAACACATCTTATTTTCACATATACTCATGTCCCACTGTGATCAAAACTTGCAATCTATGAAAAGGAAGGAAAAAGATATAGGAAAAAAATCACAATAAGTGCTAAAATATTTTTCCTCTCTTCTTTGAGTCAATAAGGAGATCCAATCAGAAAAAGTCTCTATTATGACAGGTAGGCTGCTATCATAGATTTCATAGACATTAGGGCTGGAAGGGACCTCAGAAGATCATCCACTCCAGTCCCCCGCCCAAAGGGCAGGAAGTCAGCTGGGGTCATAGGATCCCAGCAAGATAAGCATCCAATTTTCTCTTGAAGGTC
>NW_017728906.1:50213753-50221196 GCF_001723895.1 Crocodylus porosus | reverse complement strand
GGCACTACACCAGAGCGCCAGGAGTTTTCAAAGATCCCTGCCAGAGGCTGGGCTATGATGCTCACCAGCTTTCTGAATACCCTGGGGTGTAGATTGTCAGAGCCAGCTGACTTAAAGATATCCAGCTTCTCAAGATGTTCCTTCACGAGGTCAACATTAATGGAGGGCAGGGGATCTCTCTCACCCAGACCTCCATGTCCCATAGCAGGCATGGCACGTGCCACAGGACTGATGACAGATCAATGCAAAGTACCCATTTAATAGGTTGGCATTTTCCTGGGTATCAATTGTCACAGTTGCCCCATCTGGTTCAGCAGGGGTCCAATGTTGCCCTTGCTTTTCCTCTGGTTCCCCACATATTTGAAAAGGGCTTTTTATTGTCCTTGATGCTCAAAGCTATTTGGAGTTCAGTTGCCACTTTAGCTTTCCTGGTATGCTCCCTGCAGGGCTGGACCAGTGTGGAATAATCCTCCTTGGAGGTGAATCCTGTGCTCCATTCTTTGTAGGCCTTTCTTTTTAGCCTCAAGAGGTCTGCTAGGTCCCTAGAGAGCCAGGGGGGCTGCTGTGCCCTCTTGCTGCCTTTCCTCCGAGATGGAATAGAATTAACTTGTGCATTGAGGATCGCTCCCTTGAGGAGCAACCACTCTTCTTGAACTCCCCTCTCCCTGGGGTCATGGTCCCTTAGGGCCTCACTGACCAGCATCCTAAGCTTGTCAAAGTCAGCTTTTCTGAAGTCAAGGACTTCCGTGTTGCTGACTGACTTGCCAGCTTTACGGCAGATGGTGAAGGTGATCGGCTTATGGTCGCTGTCACTCAGCTTCCCATCATACACTAGGTCATCAATTAGGTCATCCCCAGTAGCCAGTACCAGGTAGAGCAGTGCTTTGCCTCTCGTTGGCCCATAGACTTCTTGAGTCAGGTAGAGGTCATTCATGCATGACAGGAAGCTTTGGAACCACTCAGATTTTGCTGCGTGGTCCTCCCATGTGATGTCCGGGTAATTGAAGTCACCCATGACAACCATGGTCCTGGAGCATGCGGCCTCAGCCAGCTCCCGGGTGAACTCCTGGTCAAGCTCAGGACTTTGGGTGGGAGGTCTGTAGTAGACTCCCACTGTTGTGTCCCGTGCTGTGTTCCCCACAGATTTTAACCCAGAGGGTCTCCAGTCATCCACCCTGGTCACCAATATCAGCTTGCAGGGACATGTAGCTTTCCTTAACATAAAGAGCTACACCCCCACCCCTTTTATCTACACGATCCCTCCTGTACAGGGTATAGCCATCTATACCTGAGGTCCAGTCATGGGTGGAGTCCCACAAGGTCTCTGTTATCCCCATGACATCATAATTATTTGCATTGAGCAGGAGGACAAGATCCTCCTGCTTATTCCCCAAGCTCCTGACATTTGAGCCCTTAGGGGCTTGCCCCTTGCCCCAGCCCCTAGGGGCTCTTGCCTTGCCCCAGCCCTTAGGGGCTCTTGCCTTGCCCACAGATTGTGCCAGGGCTGGGGCAAGGGTGGGCTCCCTTAAGTGCCTTGGCCCGCTGGCTTTGCATGGGTTGCTCAGCAGGCCAGCAGTGGCAGTAGTCCCCCCATCCCCCAACAGGCTTAGTTTAAAGCCTGGTGGAGCAGGTCAGCCAGTCTGGCTGAGAAGAGCCTTCTCCCCAGGAGAGAGAGATGGAGGCCATCTCTTCCCAGGAGCTCACTGCCTCTCTCAAAGGCAAGGCTGTGGTCATGGAAGCCAAAGCCTTCCCGATGACACCAGTGCTGCAGTCTTTGGGTGACTACGTAGATCCTCCTCTCCCTCCTCAGCCCATATCCCAAGACTGGGAGGATCGACGAGAACTGTGCCCCCACACCCTTTAGCCCCACACCCAAATCCCTGTAGTGCCTCATTACCTGGCTGGGAGTGCTCCGAGCCGTGTCATTGGTGCCCACATGAATAAGAAGCATGGGATAGTGATCTGCGGGCTGGAGGAGCTTTGGGATCATCTCTGCATGTCCCGGATGTGGGCCTCCGGGAAGCAGCAGCAGACTTCCCAGACTAAGGAGTCAGGGCGGAAGATTGCCCCCTCAGGATGGAGTCTCCCACAACAAACACCCCATGTTTTGTCTTGGGGAGAGTGGGAACGGTAGCTGCAGCTGAGCTTGTGTTGCCTGTGGGAAATGCATACTTGTTGCTAAGCTCCAGCAGGGCAGGAGCCTTGGTGCGGCGGGCCTTAGGGCCCTTGACCACCTTGGTCCATGCCCCTGACTGGACAGAGCAGGAGGTCCCAGAGTCCTCCTTTGTCCCGGAGGAAGACAGTGGTCTACCCTCCGGCTCTCGGGGGAAGAAGGCTCTGGCAGCAGGAGTAAATCTCCTGCTCTCAGTCCCTGATGGCATGCAGTCTCTGGACTGTGGCCTGGAGCTCCTCCCACTGGTGCACCAGAGACCTCAAAAGGGAACAGACCCCACACGGGGAGGTGGCCATGCTCCTGGGCTCCAGAGCCTGAAAAACCGACAGGCAGCCCACACAGCCGAGAGCCAGGGGTTAAGTCTGCATGGAGCCCGGAACCATGGGCTCCGTCTGGGTGGCGGTCTCTGAGGTGCCCAAGGAGGGGGACCCAGAGCCCAAGGGGACCCTCGGGGTATGACGCATGCCCATCCGTGACATGCCTCTGGTAGGCTGGCTACAGCTGGGACCGTCTACCCTGGAGGGTTCACAGGCAGGGTCTCGGGCCCTCTCATGCAACTTTAATTCCTGTAATTAACCATTTGTAATGTCACCTGTCTACTGAACAGTTGCCAGTTTCAGAGCCTATCAAGTTGGCTTTCAGCAGCAACAGAAAAAAAAAATAGGTCTGTAAAGTCAGTATTCAGAAACAGAATACAGAAAACCCGCTTTCAGAAATGCATAAATTCCCTCTAAAATATTCTAATATTTCATTACCCTTCTTGCTAGGAAACTTGCTTTAAGGCTGAAGCAATCTATTCAATGTATTGGATCCATCTTATTTCAAGACTGTGTCTAACTTCAACTTCCATATACTAGATAGTGAGGTGAAAAATGGATAAGTCCAACTATTATAAGATCTGTTTTCCATAAGAAAGTACCTAAACACAGAGGCTCAGTCACCGCCCAACTTCCTCTTCAGTAACCTAAATAGATTGAGCAACTTGAGCCTGCTATTACAAAGCTTGTTTTCCAGTCCCTGGATTATTTTTGCGATGCTCCTTTGAAGATTAGTCCCATATTATTCTTGAAGTGCTATTATTCTTCTGACCGGAAACGGACACAAATGTTCTCACAAAAAATTTCTTAACAACGCTGCATACATAGATGAGATTGCTGTTTAGAAATAGTGAGACATTCTCCTTTTTTATATACCCAAGAATTTCATTGGCTTTTTACTCACAATACAGACACAGTTTGTGCTGCCATGGCAGTTACTGTAACAGGGGCCCCAATTCCCATTTCAAGAATGAGAGGGCAGCATTACAGGGCTGCAAAAAATTGTAGGAAGCTAATATAGTGCCAGCTTCAGGAAAGGAAGCAGCCAAGGGAAGACAAGACCAGGAATTATAAAACTGCAGGTACCAGTCTTGGAGCAAGCTGCCTTACAATAAGCTATGAGGGACAGAACTTCAGGCAGCTAGTTAACTGGTGACTGCAGCATAGAGTTAAAGGATGGGAGAGCCCAAACTGAGGACTACAGGAATCAGGCAGCAGAATGCCAAACCACTCATTAGGCAAATAGGCCCCCTCTACATATGCAGATAAAGGTACAAATGGGATCCAATACATAATTCCCACAATCACATGCCATGCCACATATGCAAAGGATTGTGGGAGTATGCATTAGATCTCATCATACCTTACTGCTGGTGCAGGGGGAGCCTGACCCTCAACTCCCCACGCACCAGCAAAAAGCAAGCTCTCATGACTGGGAGCCCTCTTAGCTGAAGAGCTCCCAGCTGCAGAGACACCTTATGCACCCATTTTGCAGAGATGCAGCTGTGGCCATCTCCTTGCATGAAACTCTCAGGGCTGGGACATGACAGCCATGCCCTGTGGATGCTGGGAACCAGCTGGGTCCAGGCACTGGGAGACGCACTCTGGGGACCCAATGTCTGCAGCTGCAGGACTCATCCCTGGCTGGGCAAGGTGCACCCTGAACCTGGAAGCCCACATCTGACAGGGCTCCCAGCCACAGGGGAGACCCTGTTCCACAAGTACATTAAGGCTTAATAGCAACCACGTATGAAATTAGTACACATTTTCAAGGTCTAATTTTATAGCTGGTTGGAACTCTATATGTCATGGTAGCTACTACAGACATATAGCTAGTCTCAAAGTAACTGCACAATTAACCAGTTACTTTCATGATACCTGTAAGATGTAGAAGGCAGTATTACACGTGCAACACTCGTACGCTGCTGCAAGGGAGAAGGGGATCAGGTGACTAGGAGTTAGTGGTTATATCAGCCTGACTCCTAGGCTAGAGGGACATTCTGGCCATGATCTTGAAAGAAGATGTGCAGAGGTTTACAGAGATAAGTAGTTTATGCCTCTCTTTGAGTTTGCATTGCTGTGAGGCAGGGACATGTCTGTATGGGGAAAGGGAGGCCATAGTGAGAGTGCCTGGAAAAGTGCTGTGCATTTTGATAAATGGGCTTAGAGCCTAAGGTGAGCTTACCAGTCAACAGACGAATAAGGAAAAATCTGAGAGGAACCGATAGGAACAGGTGATGGTGGGTGCTTGGGGAAGGCACTGTACACTTGACTAGCAGGCTTGAAACTCAGAGAGAGACTGAATCCTGCATCCCTGGATGTGCAAATTCCTACCTCTTCCATTTGCAGGTACTCCCTCCAGCTCTCAGACACATAAGCTTGTCCCTGCTTCACTTGCTATCAGCCTGTGTTCCCAGGGACTCTTCTTAATGCAAGCATCAGGAACAAACTGACTTCTCTAGCTGCTCAGGGGGCAATATTTATACTCTTCTGAGCTCCACCCCTTCTGGTTGTATGCTCTTCTTACCTACCACAGTGTTTTCCCCTTTGCTTTTAGCAACTGAGCTGCATTCATTGCCCTCCTAGCTGCCTAGAGCTCTCCATTTGTCTATAGCCATGCAGCTAGCTCCTGAGTTACCACTCACAGCCCTAGATCCTCTATCTTTAGCTTCCCCTGACTGCTACTCTCATGTAGATCTCCTTACATTAGCCAGCCACCTAAATTTCAGCTTAATGTTGCATTCTTATTCTCTAAGTGCCAGGGATTAAAGGACCCTACTACAGTTATATTGTATTTGGTTGTACTGAAACATTTTCTTGGATTGTGACAATTTCGCCAGCCATTTCAGATCACCAAAAATATCCTAACCTCATTATTTACTATCACAGTAATCTTTGTGGGACTGTACATTTAACTTGCAGAGGTTTTATAAGCAAGCTACAGGGTGATATAAAAATAGCATATAGCAGCAGACAGAATATTGATCCCAAGGGACTCAACTCACTGAAGTAGCCCCACTAATGACTATATTTTGAGAGCTATTCTTAAACTCATCTAATGCATGCCCCATTAGTTCCATACATAAGGTTTTGGGTTTGATTTAGGGCATTTTGATTCAAGATAAAATTGAGTAATTAAGCCAAATCTTGAGAGAAATCCAAGATATAATATCACAGTTGTCTGTGACAGATTTCTAATCTTGTCAATAAAGTAACAGATTTGACAGGTCTGTTTAGTCCAGCTATGAAACAGTGTTGGGTCCAGCATTAATGTTTGTCTTTTTTGTAGACAGAATCCTGAGACTATTATCTCAAATTTTAATAACTAATTCTAAGGAAACAACTCTATACCAAGGGTCGGCTCTACATAGTTTGCTCCCTGCATTCATCCATTTCTTGAAACTGCAACAGTCCTTCATAAAGCTGAATCACAAAAATAGCACCCTTGAATTCCATTATACCAGAAGCTACTTGTATCCTAAGGAAAAAGAATGTTTTGCTAACCTTCTGGTATTCCAATAATCAGCAGTGCTTTCAATGATTTTAAACAGAATTAGGATTTCACCACACTTGTAACAAAAGTATCTAAAAGCCCCTAACATACCAGCGTATTGTTCAGTTAGCTATGCCACTTCTAATCCTTCTTCATTAGCAAACACATGTACTGAATTTATCTGTAATATCTATTCCTTCACACTAAATCACTGCTCATCTTCTACTCACTCTGCTGGTTACTCATCTCAGCTACTCTAAAGCTTCGCCCCTTTTGCAAGCAACTAATTGTTAAAGAAAAACATATCTTGGTTCTCTCTCAAGTGTGGGATCTTTCTCTATTCCATAACCCACTAGAGACAATCTCTAGGACCTGCAGTGCTATGCTTTGCCTGCCCCCTCCAGAGAACCCCATTAAGGAGACGATCCTCCAAGCCCAAAGGAAGGTAATCCCAATGAGGATCAAAGGGAGCAGGAGGGCACACAAGCCTCTGTGGCTCACCAAAACCATCCGGGAATGTCTCCTTGCTAAAAGGGAGGCGTACACCCAATGGAAAGAAGGGACATCACCAGGGATGACTATACTGCAGTCGCTCAGGGATGTAGGGGGGCAGTCAGGAAGGCTAAGGCAGAGATGGAATTAGGACTACCCAGATTAAGGACAATAAGTAGCCCTTCTTTAAATACAGAAGGGGTAAAAAGAAGGTTCTGGGTAATGTGGGGCCCCTGCAGAACACGTTGGGAAATTTGGTCATCACACCAGACAACAAAGCTAACATGTTTAACAGTTTCTTTGCCTCTGTCTTCCTAAGTAGGGACCAGAACAGTCACCTCCCTGCTGGGCCCCCCTCAGGCCCCAGGGGAGGCATACCTGGGCCAAGGGTTAGTGAGGAACTAATTAGGGAACTTCTAGAGGGACTGGACGTATTCAAGTCATCCCGTCCGGATGATCTCCACCCTAGAGTTCTAAAGGAATTGGCCGAGGTCATTGCAGGACCCCTGGCACAGTTTTACGAGCACTCGTGGTGCTCTGGTGTGGTGCTGGAGGACTGGAAGAGGGCCAACGTGGTTCCCATCTTCAAAAAGGGGAAGAAGGAGGACCCGGGAAACTATAGGCCAGTTAGTCTTACTTTGATCCTAGGCAAGCTGTTGGAGAAAATTATTCTGGCACACATCCACGAGGGGCCAGCTGGGGACTGCATACTTAGGGGCAAATAACACAGGTCATACCAACCTGGTGGCCTTTTACGATCAGATCACCAAATCATTAAATGCAGGGGTAGCAGTGGACATAGTCTTCCTGGACTTCCAGAAGGCTTTCAACACTGTCTCTCACCCCGTTCTCATTAAGAAACTGGGGGGCTGTGGTGTCGACGCCCACACAGTTACATGGGTCGCCAACTGGCTGGAAGGCCGCACCCAGAGGGTAGTAGTGGATGGGTCCTTCTCAACCTGGAAGGA
>NW_017728906.1:50209333-50213148 GCF_001723895.1 Crocodylus porosus | reverse complement strand
TGTTCCCCCGAGCACTGCCAGGAGTGACCAGGAATAATGGTCACAAGCTGGCAGAGGGTAGATTTAGGCTAGATATCAGGAGACGCTACTTCACTGTCAGGGGGGCTAGGATCTGGAACCAACTTTCAAGAGAAGAGGTGCAGGCTCCTACCCTGGGGGTTTTCAAGAGAAGGTTATATGAACACCTTGCTGGGGTCATTTGACCCCAATACTCTTTCCTGCCATGGCAGGGGGTCAGACTAGATGATCTACTCATGTCCCTTCCGACACTAGAAACTATGAAACTATAAGGAGCCCAGATCTGACCCTGCTGGAGGGGTGCAGGATGTAGGAAAGCCACATTTCCTGAAGCAGTACAATGCACTGCCATTGTTGCTACAGGTACACTGGGAACAGCCACTGTTTTCAAAGTCATGGTAGTTCTTCCTGCCACTACAGCCCCTGCCACTGCTGCCGTATGCCCCACAGGAAAACCTAGAAAAGATGTTCTTCCCATAGAGACTGTTACAGCTCCTCTCACTGGAAGAGTCCCTTCCGTGCAAACAGTGGCAGTGAAAAAACCTAGGGAAGAGGTTGGAGAAAGGTGCTTCAGCTGCAATGTTTGGTCCAGTGTTTGGTCTTTGAATGATGTTACTGTTTAAACCACGAGGCACAGGAGTGGCTGAAGGGTGGTACAAGGCCTCCAAAGGCACTGTGGGAAAGTGTTGCTGTTGATAAACGACCATTAAAGACTTCAGGCCTTTCTTTCTACCTGCATGCAAGGGTGGTGATTGAGAGGCCTTGACTGAGGTCTATTAGTTGAGGCTAACAGAGTCATAACCAGCAACAGTTATTTAGGGTGAGAGTGCTCAGCGATCTGAACTAAGCCAAGCCAAGAAAAGTTAAAAACCTGTATCACTCTGGTGGACTGGGGACAGACTCCGAAAACTTCCTCTTCTTTTTTTCTCCATTAAAGATGTGGCAGACTAGTACTGGAAGGTGCCCTGCTTGGCCAGAGGACAGTAGAGGCAGAGTATGGCCACACTCACTTTCAAGGCAGGGTCCTGTTACAGCCTAGAACCCTACAAAGCCCAAGAAATGAACAGCTGTCCACAACCTGTGCATACCCTAACATTTTTTAAATGTGTATATTTCTTTTGACCCATGCCTGATAAGAAATAATTCTCTCCCTGAAGTATGCGGGTATTGGGATTTGAGGCCAGCTTCAAGAAACAAATGAAAAAGGTGGTCCCACCAATAAGAATCTACTATTGTGATCCTGCAAAGATTTATACATATGAATTGTTCTATTAAATCCAGTGATATTATAGCCACATCTAAAGGTTCCTTATATTGTTACACATCCAAAAAACTGAAGCCTAAGACTAATTGCCTGTATTTGCAAAGTGATGTATCAGTTTATTGAACACTACAAAAACACTGAAGTATGCACTGCACAATGAAGACCACCAAACATGGAAATCAGAGTGTTATGGTGAGAGCTCCAGTGTGGCAAGTGTAAGTGCAATTAAGTCTGCAGGAAGTAGAAGACTGGAGGAAAGGGAGGATGAAAGAGGTATAGGGAATGGCAGGGAAAGAATGGGGGTGAGTAGCAGCAGGGGCAAGGTGTTGGGGGAGTCGGGCTGCTTGATCCTCCACTACTTTTCATGCTGCACTGGTGGGAGTGCCAAATTTAAGACGACCCGCTAAATCATTAGATTTAACTATTGTGGGGTTGTCTTGAATTCAGAGTCATTTTAGACTCAGGTAAATACAGTAATTATGGTAAGAATTCTTAACATCTTTTTTTGGTAAAGTAATTGGCTACATGGCCCATGTAAGTTATTCCACTATGTATATCTGTAAATTTATCCAAATTAAAAGGTTAACCACTGCACTATCATCAACCTGTGCAAGATAAAATTCAGAATTCTGAGCATTCTTTACTGCTGTAACCTTCTGCAGTCTATCCTATCTTCATTTCTTAACTTAAATTTTAACACCAGAGACCAGTGTATTAGATGTCTGAATAGATGTAAACATTTATACCAACCATAAAAAGCATAATACATAAAATAACAACTCAACTGGTGTTTTGTTTGGATCTTAGATCAGAAATACTTTTTTCCTAAGTTATTAGAAAGGAAAACTAACCTGTCAAATCTAGTACTACAAAATTGCAGGGCCAGGCTCAGGTCAGGCTCCATGCCCAAACTACAATGTGGATGGAGCTTTCTGGCACAGAGCAAGAGTAAGCAGGAAAGAGGGGCAGGCAGGGGAGGAGAGGCTGCAAGTGGGGAGAGATGGGAGAAAGAGGCTGCACGGGGGAGATGGCAGGGTGCAGGGGCTGACTTCATGTAGGGATTGGGGTCCAAGCCACAATAGCCAACTGTACCACTCCCCACATACTCAGTTCTAAGACAAAGGGCTTCCCCCTCCCAAGTTAAATGGAGGGAACTCATCTTAGAACTGAGTAAATGCAGTATATATTCATTTCATATTAATCAGGCATTCATTGTGAGGTGTAATCATTTCTCTTATTTTTACAGCTTGATGTTGCTACTCCTGCAAGGATAGTACAGTCACATTATTACACCCTTCTTAAACGTGGGTTACTTCTTCATCTTGGAAATAACAGAAGTAGCTAACAAAGGAGGCAAGACATGAGTCACATCAAAGGGATTATGTAGCAATATTTCACTTCTTGTACTTTAACCCAGAAGTTAAAAGGTATGTGAACTCTTTATGAGCATTCTTACAATGGAACAATTGTTTCACACTACAGTTACATTTCATGACGTCAATTGATCTTTCACTGAAGTGTAGATAAGGGGAAAATAATAACAAGATTAATGATAACATAATAAACTGATTCAATAACAGCTGTAAACCTACAAGATCAAAACAAGAGGTAGTACTTCTAAAAATTCAAGGAGAGAAAGATTGATATGATACCTCAGTTGTTCTAGAAATTGTTAGAAATAGAATATTGTTAGAAATGTGCAGCTTGCATCTTGCACCTGGTAAGAAAGAAATACTGCCAAGGACTTTTTCTTTCCCAGCCTTGCTACAGCCTTTCTTATGCTAATTGCAGTTTCTCCCCCTCACCTGCCTTAAGTCTTTCTCATGCGGATTGCAGAAGCCAAAATTCAATTATCTGTGTCCTTGAAAGGGGGGGGAAGTAAACTTTTGGTGACCTGTTGTAGTTTCTGCGCATGCTTAATTAGCTGATGCATATTTACTTCTCTGCCCTGCAAACTTAAGTAGTTAATTATACTTAAGTAGTTAATTATACTATACATGCGATGTATGTAGTGATGTAACTTACATGTATGCTTGTATGAAACGGAAGTAAGCTGTAAGAGTTCCTGTTTCTGCACACGTGCCCAGGAGAGAGAAGATAAATTTCGCTTGCGAATACCAATGCGGGGTCAGAGTAATCTGAGTACCTGACTCTGCTCTGACCTTTGTTTGCAAACAAATGCCACTTCTGTGCCGTTTAATGTATGTGTGTCTGTGATTTTTTTGCGGGCCTCCAGAGAAACGAACTGCTTTATGCATCAATTGGCGACTCCGCTGGGACGTCTTCTGGATCACCTTGGAACCCAGTGACAAGATCGTCTCTGCCACCACGGGGACTGCGCACCGAGCCGCCTTTTTGGGCTCGCCCAGGGGGTTTGAGATATAAGTCGGGGTATCCGAGAGATTAAAGGCTCCTGTGCAAAATTTTTGGTTTCTGAGGATGCCAGACACACATTCCGGCATTCTGATCGAGATCTCTGGGATACCTGAGTGAGTATATGAATTCCCTTGCCCAATTTGGTCTGGATCCGGGA
>NW_017728906.1:50182341-50209322 GCF_001723895.1 Crocodylus porosus | reverse complement strand
TGTGCCATTTAATGTATGTGTGTCTGTGATTTTTTTGCGGGCCTCCAGAGAAACGAACCACTTTATGCATCAAAAACATGAGTAAACCATTCAAAAAGGGACTACTGTAGAGAGGAATTATCTCCATCTCTTCCCCAAGAATTCCAAACAAAAAAACTGAAAAAATAAAAAACAGGATAGAAGTTTCACTCAGGATACAAATTAAGTTGATGTTCTTTTTTGTTTTAAGGAGTTTTAACAAAAATGAAATCTCAAACATTTAAATTAAAATAGTTAAATGTACTAAATGGATTAAAATCACTGAAAGATTATACAGAAGCATTGGAATGTCTAGTGTCCGACAGCCATCATTGTTATGCTGGGAATTTCAGACTGAGAAACATTAAAAAAACACCATGAAATATTTTCTATGGCAATGGAAACTTATAAATTTGTACCAGCCAAGTAATTTATTTGCAAGCTTTACAAAGAATTTTTAATATTTCTAAATTTCAGTAGAGCAAAAAGTAGAACACACACATGCACATACAGAGATCCTTCTCAGATTTATTCACTGGATGAGGCAGAGCCTTATAAAGACTCTTTTTATATCCTCACAATACAGTTTCTCTGCCTGGCCTTTCACAGCAAGAAACAACTCCTGGAATAAAACATGTCTACAGGATGTTATAAAATCCTCACTGAAAATATACTGAACATAGTCCTCTAGGGGAACGCACTTAGCTTTTTATGTTTTTCTGTTCCTGCTATTCTTATCTGTTGATATTGGGGGATTCTGGAGATATGCTAGTTATATAAACACAGCCCTGGAGAAAAAGTGTCAGCAGTTAGGACTGCCAATTCACCTTTTCCCTTTCTCTTTCATCTATAGCTCAGTAAATTATGAACTCCAAAACAGAAAATGACACTCCTGAAGAGGCTAACATAAAGAAGGGAAAAGAACATTGTATTTACAACTCTATTTTAAATTCTGAGTAATTGGTTTTTTGTATTACATGTATATACTATTACAAATCATTAGTTGGACCAGCAATTCTCCAACTTACCTTCAAGTCTCTGAATGATTCTCCCACATCAGGAAGAAGGTAGAATTTAAAGGCCCAAGGTGGCATGAATGTGGAGGGAGCTTTAAGGACAAAAAGTGAGTTCCACTAGCATGTCCTTATAACAAGAAATACACTGAAACTTGAATACAAGGATGATTTAGAATAGATGCAGTTGCTGTCACTCAAATGCAACTACAGAAATACCAAAATATTATAATCGATTAAAGAGATAAAAAGTTGTATTTTTATGGAATGTAGAATTCAAATTGCTTTCCAAAATTTTAAAGAATTACAGAAGTTGTAATAAAAAAGCAAATGAAGATCAACATGAAAAAAAATTACAAAGCACTGGAGAAAACTGCCCAAGCATCATCATAACTCAGAAGCACTAATATAGTGCAATAAAAGAAATGTTCCATATGCCACCCTGTCATCTCTGGTCCATAAAAACCCAGACAGAAATTTCATCTGATGATGGGGAAGGAGCGAGAGGCCAATCAGCTTCTATGCTCCTCTGGCTAGTCAATGAGACACCAAGACTTCTTGCAAAAGAAGGGGTCCTCCTTGTGTTCCCCAATATATGGCTCCCTTCAGGATTTTATTCAGGGCTGTTCCACACCTGAAGGCCAAACAATTCTCTTACCCAGCAAGCCAGATGTATAGCAACACATCCCCTATCACAGCATAGACCAAAACTGTACAACAAGGAAGAGCCAAAAAGATGGCACAAACTCTGGGTAATCCAAGTGATTTTGAATTGGAGCCCAACATAACAAGAGGTGAGGGTTCTTTGTGATAGCTTTTTGGGAGCAATTTAAGTGGGACAATCCAATAAATAGAGAAAGAACCTGGGAGATATGCCATATTTACCCAAATCCAAGACAAGTTTGAATCTGAGACAAGCCCACAAACATTCTATGGAAAATGACCATAAGGTAAACCGGGGGGGTGAAGGGACACAGGCAGTAGCTGCAGCTGTGACTCTGACCCCGATCCCTGGTCAGGACTGGAGTCTGAGCCAGAGTCACAGGACCCACCCTTCCACCTTGTACTTTAATCCAAGATGAGGGACTTCCCCACCCTGTTAAATGGGGAATGTGTATCATGGATTTGAATAGATACAGTACTTAGCTGCAATATAACAGAAGCAAAATATATCAGAAATGAAACCTTATCTATTATACTTTTTCTGCACCATCACAGCTAAAACAGCACTCTAAACCAGTCTTGAAAAGAATATTATTTTGGAAGGGAAGATGAGAAATAAGGCAAATATAGTTCTTCTCTTTCAAAACAAAGGGAATTTGACAGTTCTAACTAAGATACTGGAGACTTGCATAGATTGAGAGAAGAGATTAAGACTAGAATTAAGATTTGAACAGCACATGAAATGAAGACACAGATCTGTTTATGACCATACCAATAAAGAGTTATAAAGAAACAGACTGTTAGGCAAGAGGAGTTCAAAGGACAAAGAGGACACGTTTCAACTCTAGATGAATATTAAGATTCTCATTACCTGTCATATTCACAGTTTCATAGTCTTCCTTTGAAGAGACTTTAAAATTAACTCTGCTTGTGGCCAGCACTGGAATAGAGAGTTTTGCAGGGATTTCAAAGTATTCTGGCATGTTCACTTCTATATTGTAGTCCACAGATTTTAATTTTTGGGAGTATGCAAGAGGCCTACTCAGTGCATCTCTCTGCAAGTAAAGCAACAAAGTACATGTTTGTACAATGAGTAACCATAATTAAAAAAAAAACACCCTTAATTCTATTTAGAGACAAGTTAAAGAGAAATAATGTATAAAATTATGCTATTTACCAGAATCCAAGATGACTTCAAATTTAAGACTACCCTCCAATAATTAGATTCTATACATGGAAAATTATAAATTTGTTAAAGTTATAAAAAATTCTCCCTAGCTGGGCCAAGCAGGGGCCACCACCACTGCTGACTATCTTGGGTGATTCTAGCTCCAAAAAGGTAAGTAGCAGGGGAGGGCCATGTATGGAACCTAATTATTGGGAGGTTGATCTTAAATTTGAACCCACAAAAGTTGTGGCAGGGGCAAGGGACCAGAACTCCTGCTCCTTGCCCCCTGATGACACTGTCTGTTTCCCCTGCCATTTTTTCTCCCTGAAAGTTGCCCTGCTGGTGCCTGTTCCACTGCCTTTTGCCACCCCCCCTTACCTCCCCCACCACTTACCTTCTGGGAAGCTCTTGCTCCAGGGCAGTCAGCAGCAGTGGTCACGCTGGCCTGGACCAGCTAGGGAGAAGCAGCAGTGGCCAGGCTGGGTCAAGACCAGAGAGGTTGGAACCAGAGCTGGAGATGAAGGTAAGCAGTTGGGGGAAGCAGTGATCAGAATGGGGCAGACAAGTTGCAGTCTCTGACAATACTTCCCCCAACACTTCCTTCAAGTCACACACTGTGGATCTCTACCACACGCTCCCTCCCTCACTGCACTAGATGTTCCAGCCTAGGGCAGGTGGAAACTCAGCTCCAGCTTTAACTCAGCTCTGGCTTCAGCTCCAGCTCAGAGTCATCACCTGCACTGGGCCAGTACTTGAATCTAAGATGAGATTTTGTTCCTCCATGGTGACTGGGGGTGGGGTGGGGAGGGGAACGACTTCATCTTGCATTAGAGTAAATATAGAACGTAGGTGAAATAGATAGGTAGCATACTGGTACAGTATCATTCACACTTATTACTGAGAGGTGTCCTCATACACTTAAGACAGTGTTGTACATGAGTAAACCAATTATAGAAACAGAGATATGATGCATCTGGAAACTCTTCCAATGAAAAATGAATTGTGGAGAGGAGGGAGAAGCAATCTACTGCCATGCGACTGAAAATCTACTAATGCTGCTTAGGGAAAAATACACATCTCAGGAAAAATAAGAAAGAAAAAAAAAACAGCTGAATTGAAATAGTAGTGTACTTTTTACTCGCTATTCCATATCCAATGCTTATAGATTTTTCCCTCCAATCTCCCCAGTAAATTCTTGCGAATTACTAAACAAGGATAAAAATCAGACAAAATTAGTTTAAAAAGCCTGTCTAATTGTAATTACATACTTATAAATGGAGTATAAGAAAAAAAGCAATTAAACTCTGCTAAAACAATATTTCCAAGATAATTGAGAAAAAACTCTACAAATCAAATGACATGTGATGAATACTATAGACAAATAATGTTCTTACTCTTGGTAACAGGCATTTCTTGATCTCTAATCAAGATGCAAATTCAAACTCAATCTACCTAGTCAACCATATTACTGGGGGCACTTACATGTGCTCTTTACTGTGCACTAATTAGCTCTGCAGTGTTTACAGATGTGACAGGATTAGGGCGCAGTAAACTAATTATCTTTGCTGCAAGATAGTACTGTTGGAGAAAGACCTCTTACAGCTGAGTGCTTTACTTCACTAAAAACACACATGTAGAGAGTGACCTGGGGCATAAATTGCACCTGGTCAGCCTAGTCAGCCAGCTGCCTGCTCTGCCCTACTTCAAATTGCTCCTGTCCCAGGCACACATGCAGATACTGTGCCCCGGAGCAGTTCACTTCAGTTCAAAGTGCTCTGAAGTTTATCATATCACATTAATTGCATGTGTAGATGCACACACTGAAAGCTAAAAAGTTTACTCAGACTATGGCATCGTCACAGAACTATACTAATAATTTATTATAAACTGTATTCCTCCAAAGGAAGATGGCCTATTAGATGTTATAGTATCTTGTGGCTGAAGTCAGTAGTTATTAGCTTGGCAATTCAATTGTCAGAAGATAACCATAAGTCAACGCTAGCCTATGTTATGGATTTCAGATTTTCAGTACATTTAATTTTTTTTATCCTGGGTCATTTTTACCCATTTTCCATATTCCTTTACAGAGTATAAACTTTGCATCTTACCTCCTCTTTGTTTTTTAGAACTGCAAATATCTATTATGATGGGAAACTGAATTACTGGTCAAGTGGCATCTTGAATAGGAAGAAGAACATTTTTTGCCCCAAATATTCAGTTTTGTTGGAAGTGTACTTGCGGAGATCAACAGTTATGCAGAAAATCCAAGTGGAGGTTGCACAAACAAGAGAAGGCAGAACATGGTCCATAGGTCCCTTTTTTAGTAGGATGGGGAAGATGACACATCTGGGAAGTATTAGTGGAATTCAGTGCTTTGTGTTTAATTTTTAGCTACTAATAGATGTGACAGAGCTGCTTTAGTGCTCCATCACTTTAAGGGCTGGAGCAGGCAGCCGCCAGGTAGCCATTTTCAAACTTAGGCTAGAAAGGCAGCAGTCCAGGTTGAGCATTCAAGAAGGCAACATTGGGCTGAGCTGCTCCTGGAATACCTTAGAGGTAAGTGTTAGGCTATAGGGAAGGAGGAGGCTTCACTGATCCTGGTCATGACCATAAAATGCACCCTGCCGGGGAAGGGTGGCCTGGTGGAGCTACTTGTAGTGGGGTAGAGCTCCACAGAAATGCCAGGCCAGTTACCTCCCCAGTGAAAGGTGAGGAGGGGCACCTAAAAACCCCAGCCCCCACATCCCTGGTGGGTTCAATCTGCACAGAGGGAGCCCAGGCTCACAGGAGTCTGGAGGCAGTGCCCCAGTCAGGGGAAGGACCTGGAGCAGTGCCCAAGCTCTTCGTGAGTCCTGTGGTTGCAGAGGCCAGGCATGAGAGGGGGCCAGGCATGGCTGTAACCACCTGAGCCTCACAGGGTGCAATACTCCAGGGTAGAAGGCCAGGCAGAGCTATGGCCACCTGAGCCAGATGGGGTGTCTGTCATGGGATGGGGTCCCCAGGGATGGCCATGGGACCCCTAGGGCCCCTTGACCATGCCAATTCGGCCCAATGAGCACCCTTTTTCTCACCCGCCACATCTTGTTGGTAATAATTATGAATGGGGAGGCTGCCCTCAAGTTTATGTTGGGCATGGTCCTCCTGGACCCTGTGAGTTCTTGGAACTCCTTTGGGTCCTGCACAAAATTGGCTGCCTCTCAAGGCACCTTCAGCCTTATGGGCTAGAAGCATGGCTCTAAACCGCCCCTTTACCACACCCCAAGCCTCACAGATGGCATTCACACAGTGTCCCTCAGAGGCCTTAGTTTGACTTGGCCTCTGGTCATCGCTGGACTCTCCGCAGCCCTGTCTCTCTCTCTCTCTCTCTCTCTGCACCCAACAGCGCTGGGCTCTCCGCAGCTCTGTCTCTCTCTCTGCAGCCCTCGGCACTAGGGTCTGTGCACTCTAGATACTGCGCCAACACTGGTGCTGGGGTCCATGCACTCCTGGATACCGTGCTCACACTGGTGCTGGGGTTCCCACACTGTAGTGGGTCCCCAATGAGGCCTCCTTCTTCCCCAGTAGTCTCAACCCAATCCTCCGGTTTACAAACAGAAATCAAAATACAAGCCCCTGGGTTATAACATAATGCAAGCAGCTCAGGGTGTGCGCTGTCCCTTTAAATGTATCATCCTTCCCCCAGCACAACATGCCTTGTAGGCCAGGGTCTGGTGAACTCCTGAAGTCCCTTAACCTTACCAGAAGCAGGAGATGAGCCATCCAGCCTCTTCACTTAGCTTCCTCTAGAAGAGCTCCTTCCCACTTAGCTGCTGGCAGAGAACAGACCCTCTGGGCCCAGGCCTGGGGTTTATATATGCCCCAGGCCCTGTTTCTTCCGGTCAGCTGACTGCCTGCAGGTGTGGGCTAATGCCCTCATTCCTGCTGCCATGGGAACTTGCAGCTGAGGGGTTCCTGACTGACTGCTAGGGCTCTCTCCCTAGCGGTTTCAGCCCTTAAAGGAGCAGGCACCTTAGTGCCCTGCAACAGTGGAAAACCCCAGTGAAGCCCCAGTGAGAAGGCAGTGTGGAGCCCCAGTGAGGGAGAACCAAGGGATAGGTGCCCAGTATGTTGGTCCAGGGGCCCAGTGTGTGTTGGTGTCTGTTTGTCTGTCTAAATGAAGAACCCAGTGCAAACCCCTGGAGAAAACATCTGGGTCCTTGAGTTCTTATGGGGAATGAGAGTCCCACATGAGACTCCAGAGCTCAGGTCCTAGAGCTACCTAGCAGAAGGAAACATCAGCAAGGCATGGGGCATGTGTAGGGATGCTAGGAGCATATACTTATTGCCCAAGGTTATTTGGGCACACAAAGGGCAGCCTTCTGCCTATTTAACATGACAATCATTTATCAACAAGGTGTGGCAGATGAACAAGGCGGGCGGTTTGCCCAGAGACAAGGGTGGGATCATACTAGTACTGGGCCTGGAAGGTGCTCTTGTCACAATAGAGTTTACTTTTTCCACCAAATTATAAAAGTGAATATTCAAAATGAATGTCTTCATTCTACCTTCTACTGAGTTACCTACAAATTCAAGGCTAAAAATTCACTGGGAGTACCCTCAAAATACTTCAGAAACAAATTCTCACATGTAGTAGTAGCCATAGTAATAGTAGTAGTAACACATTCCATTTTTCCTCTCCTAGGATTGAACCAAGTGTATAACCATGTAACAGGGAAACATTGCCCCTGTTATGGGAACTTTCAGGAAAAGCACCCATTCTGTTGAGAACTTTCTGACCAACCCGTGGAACTGGGCGACATATTGACTGTTCACCCATCCAGGATGCTAAATACATGCTGTGGATTTTGGTGAAGTGTCCATTACTTGCTGACAGTGATGAGGTGCTCAATCAGATTGAGATAACAAAAGGCTTAATTGCCAATTAAGTCTTCCCGGCTGGCAGTGGACAACCGGAGATTACCAACACCTGGGTGGAAACATTGCATAAAGGACTGTTGGTGTGATCAGCACTTCCCCAGAAGGGGAAGAGGAGGCAAGGCTTTAGGTGCCAGAGACAGAAAGCAGCCTGTGCAGAGGCACAGGTGATGAGAGATTCTCCAAGAATTTCTTGTTGAAACAGTGAGTCTCAGGCATCCAGCCCATTGGAAGATGAATTGCTGATTCAGTTGGACAATTACAGCTCCATCCGGATCTGTGACAAGGACTTTGTTGCTGTGAATTGATAAGCAGGGTGGGCTTTCCCCCTTCCCAGCGTGAAAACAGCTCCAGGCTCGCAGGCAGGCAGACAGAAGTTCTGGAAGATGTTCTGTTTTGAAAAGTCTTCATCTAACCCCTCATGCAATGAAGGTTGAGATTTTCACCCAACAGACCATTTTTCAAGCTGTCTGCAGTCATGCACTTGTGTTTGGTCCACTACAGACCCCCTTCTGTGGCCAAATCAGGCAAATATTGTCATTTCTGTCTGCATGAATTGTCACTTCTGTCTGCACTGATGATTTCTGGGCCCCAGGCCATTGCCAAGTTAGGGGGCTCTGCATGGCCATAAGCCAACTTAAGGACTCTGTGCGACCCCTGAGGAAACCCCAATGCAAGTGTAAGCAGGGGTTAAGCTTTAATTCAGGGAAAAAGTGTTAGGGAGGTATATAAATGTGGTATATAAAGGTAAGCCTAGAGGGAAAGCAAGGTGTTTGATACAAAGAACCAAGGAGAGAGATCTGCAATGAAGCAGGCAATTCAGCTGTTTATGGGCTTACTTGATGAGGACTCAAGAGGGACACCAGGTCTTGCAAGCTGTTAAACCAGAGCCTGACACAGCAACAGTGAACATGCATGAACAAGGGGAAGAAAAAAAATCAGGGTTTTCTCAGTAGGAAGTGGGGGCCAGACTGGCAATCTCCATCTAAAGGCAGTTTCCCAAATCCATCATTCTCAACATCACAGCATGGCAGGAAAGGTGGAAGAGTGTACTACGATGCTAGAGAGAGAGTGGCAAACCACTAAGGACCCCAGTCAGCCTGAAGGACTCCAAGGCTTGCTATACAAGCTATCAATTTTATTTTATTTTTTGCTGGCATTTTAAATATCAAGACAGTCCTTGTGCTTCAGGCTAAGTTGTATAATGCAAGCTCATCTAAAAAACTCTTTAACACTGGCATAATTTCAATACTATTAACAGGGTTTTTTTATAGGGACAATAAATGTAAATTTATGACAGACTGCATTATGACCACTTCTAAAAGTTTAAACTTTACAATGGTTCATCAAATGGAGAAATATTGTTTTTACCTGATAAATAACTCTTGTACATCAGTTCATATCAAAGCTAAGCTGCCAAATATTACTGCACAAGAAATATTGTATAAGAGCTCCTGTACACTAAGTAAAAAGACTCCCTCTGCATATTGTTTTCACCTCACACTTTATTACCAGTTCTCAAACATGAAATTTAATAAAATCTTTTGACATCATTAAATATTTCATAACTAAATCTTAACTCTCCTCACTACCTAAGATTCAAATCTTGTTATAACTTATCAGATTTCAGCATGACTACTGGTACAAGTATTACTCCCGCTACAGTCTTTCTTGATTAAATCTAGAGTTGATACTTCAGTACAGTAGAGTCCTTTGTGCAGCATCTAATAAAAGTGTTCATTATGAAAACTACATAACTGTCATTGTGGCAACAATTAACTGACACCTTAAGGGAAGATAGTTGACGTAGATATCACGGGTAAAAATCCTGACCCCAGCATTCTTATTGGGAATAGTGGCTTCTTTTCTACCCAATACCTTTTAATATTTAATATATTCAAGGTAAATAATACTGGGTAGCTGAGATAATGAAGAGCTACCTGGGAATCTCTTTTGCATCCAGATGATGCCAAGATTATAAAAGAGCTCAAGCATATATACCAGGTCTGGGCCATTACTTACACTTTAATTTTTTAGGATGGGAATGTGTTTGTATATTTGGTAAGAGTAGTATGAGTTTACTTATGTAGTAAAATTGAAATTCTTTAATAAGAACCCATGATGATTATGTTTTCTGGATCTTTCCAAGTTAGGATTATATTTTCTAATTTATAAGATACTAGTTTGAGAATTTAATAGTTTATATTGCATGGCTGCCATTACACTTCTTCATTTACAAGATTTTCCATATTCAGGGTTTGGTAACCCTTAAGCATAAATGTAATTTAGTATAATTTTAGTTTGGAAGGAAGTAGACAGTCCTTTGACAGGAGGCCTATCCTACTTTCCCTCCCTTAGATTGTTTATTTTCCTTAAATCCAGTTTGAATACAAAAGGCATTCTAAAGGAAAGGAAACTATTACTGCTGTACATAAAGAGAGAATAATAATGAACTCTATTAAAGAATGGATCTCATTGGATGGAAGTATGGAAGCAGTTATCAAGCTACATTTTCAGAGAATAATCATCTAACAAAATAAATGCATGGACATGATACTGTCTTTTTTTAAAAATCTCTTCCAATCAGACTCTCTCAAAAGATAAGTTGCTTTTATAACAGGATGAAAACAAAAGTAACATAACAACATTTAAAATACTGTGGCATCTCAGAGATTAAACAGAAATAGCGTATTTTCAGACTAAAGTTTAGTATATAAAAAAAGCCATCATTCCATTATTTCAGAAAGACTCAAATGAAAACACTTAGCTTTGCAAATCAAGAGAAGTAAAATAGTCTTCTGCCAGATTTACTGTTTTTCTTACCTCAATTTTGGACAGCCCTAAGGCTGCTACAGCAACTCGAACACTGCTGCTCTCCAGTGTCCCAGTGACCTTTCTGCGCTCATACTCAAGAGCTGACATCTGCTGCTGTGCTGCAATGGCCAGAGCCCTCTCTCTAGCTTCATTAATCAATGGGATCTTCAGCTTTTCCTCAAGAATGTCAGTGAGACCACATTTCAAGCACAGAACTGGCTGGACCCCACTGTGACCTGCAACAAGCAAAGCTGTCTGTTAGCTCCTATTAAAAGTGCATTCTGTTTTATTCCAATATTGCAGAAAACGAGCAAGTATATTACATTAAATTCTGAAAGAATGTAATATTCTCAGAATTGAATGTGATATTCTAATTCATAATTCTTTCAGAATTCAGGACAGCAGCTAAATACTGCACTTAGGACTATTTTATAGGACTAAGCATTGGAGTCCAAGTCAAAAGTTGTTGTTCACAATAAAAAAATCAAAAAGATTGACTTTATTTTTTTTTATTTAGAGGAAGAATGGTTATCAGCAATCTACTAAGGATGTAATATTACACTGATTGAAGCAGTATCTGTGCACCTTGCACATTAAAAAAATCTATACCATCTCTGTTTCTACAATCTTCATCCTATTTATTTGCAGGTATTATGGTAAGAAGTCTAGTGAAAGATTCTGGTGTGAAGGCAGCAGAATGTGTGATGTGTCCAACACTATCTACCCCACACACCAAACGTTTCAAAATCTTGAAGCTGTGAGTTTCACTGTTCCAATGGAACACATCTGTGGGTGATTTCGTATCAGGAAACCTCTTGGTACCACAATATGACCTTTATGAGATGGACACATCTTGGGGAGTTTACCTAAGTAATTAAGAGGTTGCAGAAATGTTTTTTTGCCTCATTTGATAGACAAGGAGCAAAAACACGGCAAGGTTAAGTAACTTATCCAGTGTCATAGAATGTCTCTGTGCTGGAGCTAGAAATAGAACCCAGATCTCTGGCACTTTCATACACAATGCCTGGGCTCCCCTGGAGCGTTTTTAGCATGGTTAGTATGTGCCTCACTTTCCCTCCTCTGGGTAGGCTACCACAAGGGTTCAAACTAGATTCTGTCAAGTGAATTAACAGTGGAGGACAGTTCTTTGCAGATTACTTTGAGTAGAAGAATACTGTAGGAGAAAGTGAACAACTAGGTATAATCTATATTACAGCTGCTGCTTAGACTGCATTCTAACTTTAAACTAGCTAGGTCAGGTACTGAAAGCAGTATAGTCAAAGTTTAGTACAGATTGCAAAACTCACCCAAGAAACAGGTTAAGTAGTAAGATGGTTAGCTCATGCTGGAGTTCCACACTACCACAGCTAGACTGTTGCCAGAACCCAAACTAGCTACCTAACTCATGCACATCTAGCTCAGATATATCACATAGCCATCTAACAAAGAACCCATTTTAAAAGTGATTTAGCACTTGGTTCTTACTTGTGAAATTGTACTTCAAATTTCAGCCTGATGTTGTTTAAAATGGCTGAGGTATAAACTCTTCAAAAGCACAATTCTGAATTGAATAATTCATCAGTTATTGATAGAGCTCGCATTGGCACCAGGCAGAAATGCCAGTGAAAGCCTAGAGCATGCTAAGTTCTCCTTACTGCTACTATCACAATGGCAATCTTTTTCTGTGCCTCATCGCTCTGCTGATTGGACAGTTCAGCTTTCAAAGAGCTACAATGGTCCTAAATCACAAAACAGAGACTAAGGTTACCTGAAAAGAAGATAGTAATTGATACAGTGACTTCTGGCTTTCCCATTATTTTCCCCTTTAACTTCAACTTTTACTTCCTGTAACAATGATTCTAAATGAATCATAGCTATAATTCAAATGAACAAAAGGGCAAATCCTGTAGTTAACTGCCCAGACGAAATACAAAGTCTGCACATCACCCATGCAAGCCATCAAATGCATGTAATTCAGTACATCTTGAATTTCCTAGGGCTGAATCTAAAGGAGGCAATAATTAACACACTTCTGAAAGAGATACTATAGGGAAAGATACTTTTGGATGGAAGTAGAGTTCACAGCCCAAGCTTTTGCTTTCTCCAGTGTTTAGGTTGTTAACAAATAGCATTAACTCCAGAAAGAGAGGAATCTGGAAAATATTAATTGAATAACACTAGCCAGATTGTTTTCCAAAACTGACATTGGCTTCTGAGCTAGAACCCAAATTAAAGGAGTAATAAAGCGTAAATATATGTAAAATAAACAAACACAAGCTCCAACAGACACCTTGTTATTTCTGAAACATCAAGCTCACGCTAGTTTGGCTTTGGCTGAATGCAGATCAAGACAGGTGCTGAGTTATCTGCCAGACTATAATACGGGCGCATAAAGAAATTCAAGCATTGCACATGTGGAAATGTTCTAAGACAAGTGAGGAAGGCTTGTACTGACTCCAGCAGTGGTTAGGCATCTGAAAAGAACCTATGAAATATATATGGAAACGCTGAAAGATAATTCTAATTTACTTGCAAGATCAGATCCATGTGAAGTAGGTTTCAAGCAGCCCCAAATGTGAAAAGAACTTTCCGGATCAACATTAAAAATGATAATCCTATCTGACAAAAGAAGAGCAAATTTCCTCTTTTCTTTCTTGTAATCCCTTCTTGTTGTCATGTAGTTTATCTTTCCTACTGTATTCAAGGCAGATGAGCTTCTTTGGGTAAATCTGATATCTTTTATTAGACCCACTCAAATACTTGGAAAAAAACTCTTCTTTGCAAGCTTTCCGGCACAAACACCCTTTATCAGGCTGAGGAAATATCTCCAGTTGGTCTGAAGAGCACAGACCAATTGCAGACATGTCCACAACCTGGCAAAGGGTGCCCAAAAGCTTGAAAAGATTTTTTTCCAACTATTTGAGCTGGTCTAATAAAAGATATCAGATTTACCCAAAGAACCTTGCCTGCCTATGTTCTAAACCAACACTGCTACAAACTATATCTACTGTATTTATTGTCCTTTTAACCCCTAAGTGCTAGTGAACTTAATGCATTATAATAGGGCAATGATTTCCCCCATTTCATTTTTCTCCTTCATTTACTCCACCTTCTGAGGTACTGCTATTGCACAGAACATTTGGACTATCCATTGGAAGCAAGCCTGAAGGCAAAGGTACGCCACCTGTTCCCTCCACCAGGTACACAAATTCTCCAATCTGAAACACAGGAACATATGCATTCCAATTCAGAAAGCAATTCATGCAGAACAAATTATAAAACTTTAAAAGACAAACATGAGAATGACATTGATAGTAACACTGAAAACCTGACTCCTGAGAGCTTCATATATTTTGAAGATTTTTTTTTAAATTGCTTTTAATTAGAAGAAAGTGAACATACTACAATATAGTATGATAATAAAGTAGTATAGTTATGATAATAAAGTAACACTGATTAAGGGGATTAAACTCAATAAAGCAGCATGTTTCAGAATCAAGGCTTCTAAAATTCAGCCCTTTTTAACCCATATCACTAGTTAATATTTTGAGCAATGATGCCATGAGCCACAAGAGAGACAACTGACAAAAAAGGTACATTCTGATTATACGTAGCCATCACTTTTAAGGTCTATAATCTATTTTAAGCATTTAGATTTTTAATAGCCTGCACAGTTCATATTCATGGATGAAGCAGTTTAAGTTAAATGAAAGTACAGTTACATATTTAAAACTACATTTCCAGTATTTGCAAATTTCAGAGAGTTTTAAAAGCAGTTCAGCTGTTTGGTAAAATTGTTCATGTTAAATTCGACAATGAAACATTTTTGTTAAGTAATCAATAAGTTTTAGGGGGAAAGGACAGGAGTAAGAGTGGGCTAGAAATGGTTGATTCCACTTTAATGTTACTGAACATTTCTTCCTCACTTCTGTTTAAATCTGAACTTTCACAAGCAGACCAAATAAAGTTAACTAACAAATCTTATTTCTAGAGCTGTGCCAAAGTAATAGATAACAACACTTCATAAGCAGTAACATCATGTAGAAAAAGAGAGGATAGTAATTTGTGCCAAAATGAAGGACAAATAGGCAGATGAACAACCGTATTTCAAACTGCTGAAATGATAAATGAGGTGTAAATACACCATACAGGTATTTTAAAAGGGCTGGCATACTGTATATAGTGTCTTACACTGTGGTGACTAAGGGCACCTACACATGTGCCAGATGCCTGCTCCGACAGGTGCTAATTAGCATGTGCGAGAGCAGACTCAATTAATGGAGTCTGCTGGAGTGTGATAATTAGCATGCAGCGTCTCATGCTAATTAAAGCACCCACAGCGTCTCATGTATTCAGCATCACACGCTTGAAAACAGTGCTTGGGGCACTTTAACTAAAGATCTTTTGATGAGCTTCAGTTAAAGCACCCTCACTGCCATTTTGAAGTGCAGGGATGCTGAATACATGAGACGCTGCAGGTGCTTTAATTAGACCGAGTCTTGAAAACTAGTCCAATTAAAGTGCCCACTCCCCACCCAGAAGCATGTGTAAAGATGCTCCAAATGCATAAGACAATACTACTCAGTTGGTGCAATGTTATACTTCCTAGCAATAGCCAGTTTGATGTTGCCAATGGAAACTTCTCTGAAAAGCACACAATCCTATTTCAGATTTTTAGCTTTGGAGGCATTTCTGTCAAAATTACTCAAGACTCCTACCCCACAGAAATGTATTTCCACTGCTTCCATGTCTTGCCCTTACATGCCATCACCTGCCTTTTTGGGCTGTGCTGCCTGTTACTGGCCCTTCACCCCAGTGAAGATAGTAAACAGCCATCTTAGGATCATAGGAAAGTAGGGCTGGAAGGGACCTCGCAAGGTCCTCTAGTTCATCTCCTTGCTCAAGGAAGGAGCAGCCCTACCTAAATCATCCCAGACCAGTGTCTGTCTAATCTGATCTTGAAAACTTCCAAGGATGGAGATTCAGTAGTGCAAGCTACGATTTAGTGGGTTTTTGGTTGTAGCCATGTTGGTCTAAGGAGTTAGGCAGGAAAGTTTCTTTGACTAGATGTGATACCTTTTATTAGACCAACTGAGTAGCTGAAAAATCTTTGATAGATTTTCGTTCTGCGTTCATTCTGGTGCACAGTTGTTGTTTGATTTCTCCTACATATTTTCCATCAGGTCATTTGGTGCCCTGGATGAAATATATAACATTTCTGGAGATGCAGGTGTAAGATCCAGGAATGGTGATTGTTTAGTTGTGCAGTGTAGTTATTATGGGGTGGTGTTGATGTGTTCGTAGGTTTGGCATGGTCTGGATCCATTGGGTGTGGTTTGGGTCCTAGGGAGTTTGCTTCTGGTGATGAGGTTAGCGAGGACAAAGATATCTAACTATATCCAATCATGGACTCAGTATAGACATTGATTTATGACACATCATAACCTGCCTGACATCTGATTCATCAGGTACCTGCCTGACGTGACCTCTTACATTCTTCTTTTTCTTCCACCTTTTTCCCCTCCCCTCCTTTTCTGCCTTTTGTCTTCCTGGTTTCCAACTATTTCCTTTTTCATTGAGAGCCTCTCTTTTTTACCTTGTATTATTATCACTGTAGTGTTTCCCTTTGGCCTTTCCCCCCCTGCTTTCTTCCCTCTCCCTTCCCCATTTTACTTTTTTGTTTTTCTAATTTCTACCTATTTATATTTTCACTGACATCCTGTCACACTTTTAGCTTCTCTCATTCCTTGGAGTCTCAGACCAGCAGGGATTCCCTCTGCCTGAAAAAGGGTGACTGCGCCCAAAAGCTTGCAAAGAACCTTTTCCAACTACTCATTTGGTTTAATACAAGATATCACATCTACTCAAAGCTCGTTTGGTGCATATATGCTTACAAATAACTTTGTCTCCTTATTCTCAGAAGTTGGAAAGTGCGCATATATAGGGAAGGGAGACGGAGGGACAGACTACTTCTGTAGTACAGTTTGTTCATCTTCCTGCTGATGAAAAATTCTGCTACTGCCAGATTTCTCTCTGCAGTAAGGATTAAATAATCTAAATTAAGCATGCTCATCTTTTTACTTAAACCAATGGGAGATTTTTCACTCTACAGCTAAAAACATTGTGCTTTCTGGCACAGTGAAAGAATTATTCAACTTCAATGGCATTTATATGGCTTTCCTTGGTTCAAGTGTTCAAATAAATCTTTTTTGGGTATAATAAAACCCGAAGAAGAACTTATCGGCCACCCACAAACCAGCAGCCACCCATGGGAACCATTCTAAACAAGAATTATTCCTGTTTGACACACTGTTTTGACTTCACAAGGACCCTTAACATGCTTCTAACATACACAGCTAATTTCATAAAAGTCCTGGTTGCTAAAACGCCATTCTACTATCATTTACTTTTCCCCTCTGCCATGGTTGGGATTGATATACATCAGTATAAAAACCTGGTTTGGGGAAAAGCTCTCTGGATTTTTTGATCTCCTGAGCCTGTAAGTCCAAATTTTTTTATGAGGTTGTAGAATGGGGAAGGAGAAAATTGTTTATGATGTTTAGGGAATTGTTTGACTATTCATAATTTATCAGTGCCTGTTATTGTAGGCTTAGCATTTTTTAGACATTTTTGTATATCATTTCTATGTTGGTTTGTTTTTTGTTTCAAGGAAAGTAAACTGAAAAACTGCAAGTTTCATCATGTTGAACAATACGGACAACCATAAGATTGACAAAAGAGTAGCATTAGAAGCAAAAAGATTGGTATTCACTCCTAGTTCTAGATGGGTGTATATTCTGCAGCTAAGCCAAGCACATAGATCTGGCATAGCTAAAGCTTTCAGTTATAAAGCTGTTGCCCCACAACACAATGATACTGCAACACTTTATAGATTTAGTCGGGGCAAGGGAGTGGAACAACTACTGGAAAAATTCTGGATTAAAATTTAACTGAGAAACATGCTTACAATCGAATGTCATGCAGGATGTCTACCTCCAACTATAGTGCTATACTTTCTTTAATAAGTGTCAGTGGGAGGATATCAACAGAAGCAGTAGTAGATATCAATTCATTGCCTATTGTAGCTAAAAATAATTTTGTGTCTGAAGTGGTTTAGTGGTTCTCAACTTTAAAAAAAAAAAAGAGTCATTGCACCCCCTGGAAAATATCAGCTTCTAGCTTTCGCTTGCTTGACTGGAAAAATAATACAGTAATTATTCTGTTGCAAACAACTTAGAAAAAACACAGCAGGTCAGAATATTTTTGACACTATGGAATCCTATTAGAAATCTCCTGGTTTATCTTGTGACTCATGAATGGGTGTTTTCACACTTAACCATGCTAACATTGTATAGCACTCTTAAAAGGAACTCATGGCATGCTGGTTGAGAATCACTTGTCCAAACCCTTCATATCTTACATATCTTAAAGGTTGGACTCAAGGAGATTAGACTACATGACCATGTCTACATGACCATGGATGTTTGGTTCCCTGGGGACAAGTATCACACCATGTGCCTCTGCTACTTGTCCCCGGAAAATGCCCGTGCCACACAGCATCTGGCACATGGCAGGTTACCCCGGGTGAGGTAGGGGAGGCTAGAGCCAGCACTGGGCTGGCCCCAGCAGTCTTACTTGCAGTCCTGGGGGCCTCTTTGGACTGCAGCAGTGGCAGTCCTGCCACTTGGAGCCTGGCTAGCAGCTGAAGCATGGCTCCGGCCAGCCACGTTCCGGTTTGGGGCAACACACACTGTCTCCATGTGCGCTGCCCCACTTTTTTTTTTTCTGTGAAGTTTTTTTTACCCCAGGATCTCCCACAGTCAAAAATCCACACCCCCCCCCATGCTGCTACCTTGCAGCAAGAACACCTGAATGTGCAGTAAGTAGTGCCACAGCTGTGTCTACAGCACCACGTACTGCACAGCTGCGCTTGTCTGGGTGTGGCCCATGTGTGCATTTCCAATGAACACTGCTATTTCGATGCTTTGCCCTTATATACTCAAAAGTAAGAGTACTACTTACAGTGGGGATACATGCAAGAATTTTAAAGATAATGAAATTAAAGCAAATGTTATGGTTTACATCAATTAAAACTAATTCCATTCACACCCTACTAGAAATACCATTTGCTGATGCTTGCAGTTTGCAGATCTCCATGAAAATAATCACTAAGCAGTATTATATTAGTTGTTGTTGTTGGCAGCCCCTTGATATGAGGATGATAGTCTACCAGTAGATGGGGAAGTCATCAGTGAGTCTAGAGATAACTGAAGAAGCCAATCGAAGATATGTATGTTTGACTGCAGATATGGCACACAGTTCCAAAAGAAAGGAGTGGATCCTGGTGATGGTGGATCACAGCTCTCTCCATTGTCTCTCTCACCTATTCACCTCCATAATGAGGTGAATTTGTTCAAAATGGTTGATGCTTTGTCATACTTCATGGTGCCACTGGGGATGATTTAGTGCTTAAGTCTCCCAGATATTAATATAATATTGCATTTCTTCAGATTGGCCTTCAGGGAGTCCTTGAATCTCTTCTTTTGCCTGTTTCTAGGGTGGTGACCACTGGTGAGTTGGGAGTATAGAACACGTTTGAGGAGCCAGTTGTCAGGCACACTTATGATGTGTCCTGTCAAATGGAGCTGTTATCATATTAACATGGCTTCAGTGCTGGAAGTTTTTGCTTGAGCCAGAATGCTGGTATTCTTTCTTCATCCTTCCAATTCATAAGAAGGATTTTCCAGAGGCATTGGTGATGGTAACATTCCAAAACTTTTTGTATTGCTTTCTAGCTGTAAGATACTCTTAAAATAGATATTACAGTGATAAGGCCTAGACTTTCCTATCTACACTGTTAAAACTACAATTTTGTAGGGATTATCAGTCAAGTAAAGGGTCGACATGTGAACCAATCTCTAGAAATGAAGATCTAGCACTAAGGCCACCTTCATTAATTTTCTGTGGCAGGCCATACACATTTTCTTACAGCTCCTCATGTGAAAAATTCTACATTAATATTTGAAGGACATGTCACAGACTCAATTCATTCTTCTAAATAATAAAAGGAGTATTAAAAATAATCCTTTATTAATTTTTAAAGAGTGTTATTACAACAAAGTTAAACTTACATTGCCAGTTTAAATGACTTCTACTGTGCAAGCAGATAGGTTAGACTAGAAGTACTTTTCCTGTTAAAAAAAACCAGTACATCTAAACTATACCTACGATTTTGTTGTCTCTGAAAGGAAAAACTGATTCTGAAGCAAGTTCACTTCTTGTCTTGGGTTCTGTACAATATGAAAAAAGTTGCAACAGACAGCCTTTGCAGTCAGAGGGTATCATGATACTGGGGTACTGATACCATTATTGATCTTTGTGAGAGGGTGGCTGGGTCTATTTCAGTCTCCCTCTGAACGTGCCTGCCACGACTTTGATTGAAAGAAAGTTGTTATTCTTCGGGGTGAGGAAACACCACGGACCACCCAGGTGATTAATTCACACAGTGCAGATTTTATTCTTAGCAGGAGGTTACAAAATTGCATTCACCTCACTAATTACCTCATTAGCAAGAGAAACCAATGTAGCTAACAAGTTAACTCCAGAAGACTGAGAGTGCCCTGGATGCCTTAGGTTATTTTTGGATCAGACAGAGTCTTCCCCACTAATTTACTCACTAGTGGAGTGAGATCCCCACACCTCTGCAAGTCCTGAGCTGGGAGCTGCCTCCATTGCTCCCTTCCTGCCTAATAGTAGACCTGGCTCCACTGTTACCCATCCCGGTGGCACAGGTAGCTCCGTGCCACTTTTGCTGCCTGTGCACCGCCCTGGAGCCCTCTACCTCGGAATTCTCCTTGGCACAATGATCACCCAGAGCCCTGGTTCTTCTCTGGATTCCCTGTGTTGGCTGTGGGTCTCAAGTGAGTACCTCACCTTCTTACTGGCCAGGGTCTGCAGTCCTGGACACTTCTGGCTTGCTGATCGGGTGTCCCTCTTTCTCTCTTTTTTCTCCCGTAGTCCTTCCTCCTTCCTCCAGTGCCCGAAGGCAAAGTGTGTTCATTCACTGCCTCATTTACACTGGCCATGGCAGGCTAATTACCCTGACCTTCCCCTGGTGTGTAATTCCCCTTACCTGTTCAATGTGCTCTCTATAGCTATCTGCTCCCGTGGCTACCCTAGTAACACGGCTCCTGCCTGAGCCCTCGTTACAAATCTTGACATTAGGTGACTGACAATCTTGTTCCAAAGAATGGCCACCATAACATTTGATGGCTATTACTGCACTGGATATGAAGGAAATATAGTGGTTCTGAATCATGTTGCTGATTAAGACTCAATAAAGCAGCATAATGGAAAAAAATCAAGCGCGTTACTTAACTGAAGAAAACTTACCTTAACACTCCTTTTATGATGTCTTAATATATGACTACAATCATACAATGAGCAGAGGGTATCAGCACATGTACATTTCTAGACACTGACCTGCCACCAGCTAACGAACTTATTCTAAAATAATTCCATCATACAGGGTGTATATACACATGCTATTAATGCTATAAAGGCTTACTGTGCAGTAAAATACTGTTCAGTAAGCCTTCTTGGGAGCATGTCTACATGTGCTCATGGTTGGGAGCAGCCTGGTACAAGACTGTTCCTTCCCTGCTCTGGCCCCCAGCAGCATCCAGGAGGAGCTCTAGCCCACCCCCCACCCCCCAGCAGGATGCACAAGGCCAGTCTTGATGCTTACAGGGCCAAGAAAGATCTGCTTACTGCAGCAGAAGCTGTCTCCACTGGGAGAAGTCCTGATATGCATGGGGCTGGGAGATAGCTTCCATTTTACAGCTCTCTCACATAGGGACAAGCTGTTCCAGTTCTGGATCAACTCCCAGCCAGCCCTGGCTGGATGGGGATTTCCCCAGGCATCCACAGGCTCGATGAGACAGCTCTCATTCTTGTGAGCTGGCTCGATGAGACAAAGCTGGGATCAGGGAGGGGAGTGGGGGGAATGACACAGAGTGGCCTGCATATAAAATGGATCATATTGCCTCGATCAATTCTCTAACCAGCTCACTGCTCTCAGAAATAAAAGATTAATACACCATGAACAAAAATAACAACTTAAAATGAGATATACTTCCAAATTTCAGTGCACATCATTTGATATAATTTATAACTGTTATCCATAATGGGTTTTTGCATAAATAGGACCCAGTTTATACATGCACTTATTTATTTTACATAAACTGATGCACACACTTGGATGACGAGTTTTACAAATGCAGTCCTGTCTCTTGTCTGGATTACAGACAAGGTTATTAAAAAGACAAAAGAACCCACTTTTTACTCTTACCAGTTCATTGATCAGAATGATGGTGCAATAACGCTTTCCCAAATTAAATGGTAGAAAGTAAACATCCAGAACTGCAGAACTTCTCCCTTCCAAGACCAATGTGCCTGCCGGACTGAAGAACTCTTGTAGGCCATTGGATTGATTAGCTGCCGAAACATGATGTAAATGTTGTTTGTGTACAACAAAAGAAGGGTCAAGGTAAAATAGCTGTTCCAGTTTCAATAATAGCAAGCTATTCAATAATAGCAAGTGTGCCCTAGGAGGTACTATGTAAGGGTCTTACAAATCTCAAAAAAGAACCAGAGTAAAAATGAGTGCAATAAAAATTGCATAAACAAATTATACTGATTAATTCATCTCATACTTTCAAGACTATGAATACTAAGACTATGAGAAGCTTTGGTTTGCAATTCAGTTTGGAGAAGATTCAGCCTGATTCAGAGGTCAAATCTCCGAATCTGAATCCAATCACTAGAAGCTTAAAACTTTCCAAATCAATTTGGAGCGTTTCAGTCGATCTGGTAGAGATTTGGAAGGTGGTCTTTACGGGGAAACAGAAACTTAGAAGAGGGAGGGGAGGGGGAGCAGGGGGGGAAGGACTGACATCTTTTGCTAGCCAGTGACTGTGACTTTTCTCTGACTGCCCTTGCAATCACCGTGTCTGAGGGGAGGGACACAGAAACAGCATAAAAGTCTCTGTGTGCAGGCTTTTCTGTCCCTTTCCTGAGCTGTTTCTGCCTGAGCAACAGCATTTCAAAGGTAAAATAACTACTGGCCTGGCTTCCTAGTGAGTGGCCTGCTACATTTCGGTGTTAGAAAGGATTGGATAGGATATAGCTTAGCTTAGCTTAGCTTAGCATCTGTCTACTTCCAATTCATTACTTTCAATTTATATTTGTTTGTTTTTTCCAATATTTCTGAAAGAAAAAGCTCAGTGTTTTCGCTGGCAGTGTGATCCATCACTGTGCAGGGAAGCACAAATTGCACATACTCACACACACACAGAAGAAGAAAAATAAGAGATCTATAGAAGAAGAGATTCAGATTATATATTATAGTTATTAGTTATTAATATTATTGTAGTTAGTTTACATACAGACTAAAGACAACACAGAAGAAGTCAGATAGAGATTCAGATTGATATTAACACACACAACACACAAGTCAGAGTCCTAGAAGAAGTAGGAGATATATTATTTTAGGTACACTACACAGAAGAAGGACAAGAAGTAGTCACACATTCACATTAATAGCACATCACAGAAGAAGACACCATATATAGTTATTAATAATCAGTCATAATCAAGAATCATCATACCAGACTCCAGTACACACACACACAACACAGAGAGTAAAGCAACACAGAGAAGAAGTCACACGCACCTTTTCCAGCACAGGAATGATTAATATGAAGTGACCTGGAAAGGCAAGTGCCAGGTCTTTTGGCAGGGGCGGGAGAGGGGCTAGAGGAAGAGCTAGAGCTGCAAGTTCCCCCTGCCCCCCACCCCATACATAGACACTTCCTCTGCCTGAGCAACCATGAGGCTTATGCTGCCGGTGGAAGCAAGGAGGTGGGAGCAACACCTGTACCTGATGTCCCTGCACCTGCACTACCCCCCCAACTCCAGAAATAGGCACCAGCAGCAGAATCACTGTCTCCTCCACCCCAATTTCATCTCCTAGCATGAGCCTCCCACTGCCAGAGGAGGAGCTGGAGTTGGAACCAAGGGACCTGAGCACCCTGGCTCAAGCAATTCTGGGGACTGAGGGGGAAATCAAAGTTTGTGCTCCACACCCCTCAAAGTTCCCCTAGACCCAGGTCTCCTTCTCTGGAAAGCAGCATTTCAGAGGAGATTGAGGTTGTGGAGGCTCAGGCAAGTGGCTCAGCAGAGGTAGCTCCCCCTACTCTTGTGCCTCAGCCTACTGAGGAGGGGAATAAGGCAGGATCTCCACCCTCAACCCAGAAGTGAGTGAGTAGCATAGTGTGGGCATTTTGAGCTGGCAGATGATCGCAGGTTTGCTATCTGCCAGTACTGTCCAAGGCAGATTAGTCAGGGCAAGAAGGTGAAACACTTCACCAGCCGAGCGATGCTGCTGCATCTCAGGAGGCAGCACCCCTTTGCCCTTCTTCCTGCTCAGCCCGGCACCAGTGCAAGCGTGCCTAAAAAGAAGTCCCTCGCTCATTCCAAAGCCCCCATCCCCCAAAGGCAGAGGCAGGCCACCCTAGAACAGTGGGAGAAAGCTGCAGACAGAGGGGGTACATTCCTAAGGCAAACAAGATCACCCAGACCACTGGGGAGATGCTTGTTTTGGATAGCCAGCCCTTATCCCTAGTTGAGTGGCTAGGGTTCAGGCGGCTCATGGAGCTCAAGGCCCCATCTTACTAAGTGTCCGCATGCACTACCTTTAGCAAGACAGTGGTGCCCTACCTGTATGAGACATGCAGGGAGTACTTGAGGGAGGAGCTGTGCAAGGCAGGGCCACAGGTAGCCTTTTACTTCAGAGCCAACAACTGAAGCAGCAGGGGTGGGAATCAGGCCTACCTCTGCCTCACAGGGCACTGCTGCAATCAGTCAGGCCATTGGTGGGCTCTCCTCCAAGCCAAGGTGCTATATGAGTCTCACATGGCAAGGGAGATCATGGTGGCCATGAACTACCACTACATGCCACCTGATTTCAAAATGCAGGAAGGTGGTGGGCTACTTCCATCGCAGCATCAAGGGGGGCAAGATACTGCGAGAGAAATAGGCAGAACTGAGCATCCCGCTGCACAAAATCATGCAGGATGTGGAGACTCGGTGGAACTCCACATTCCTGATGCTCGAAAGGCTGGTGGAGGAACAGAAGGCCATCCATGAGATGGCCTTTCTTGGGGAGATCGGGATCAGTGGCCACTTTAACAGAGCTGAGTACGGTACTATCTCCCAGATCTTGGTGGTCCTCAAGCCCTTCCTCAAGGCCAACAAGACCCTTAGCACTGACGTGGCCCTTCTTAGCCATGTGATCCCCAGAGTGAGGGAACTGGAGAAGCAAATGGAGATGTTCCAGGGGATCAATGTTCCTGGCTGGGGCAGGCCAGTCACCAGACATGCAGGCACTGGTGAAGTGGCTGAAGGAAAGCATCAAGAGATGGCTGGATCCCTTGTAGTCCAGTACTGTCCACATGCGGGTGAGCATGTGCAACTGAGGATCAAGGGGAGCACGTGCACTCACAGAACCAAAATCCTCAATCACTGGATGCAGGTGCTGGTCAACAAAGTCAGGGAGGCAGAAGGGCAGAGGTGAGGGGATGTGGAAGAGGGGGATCCACTTTCCCGTGCCAGCACTCCCAGCACTGCCACCAGACCAGCCAGTCTCCTCCATGCCAGCCACTGCCAATGTGGGCCAAGGGCGTGGCTTCAATGCTGGGGTCCAAACGCAGCAGACCCCAGCCTTGGGCAGGTAGTGACGAGGCTTCAGTGGCTACCTATCTCACCGAGGATGTGGAGCCACTGGACTGAGACCCCTTGGTCTACTGGGCAAGCTGCAGCCAGATGTGGCAGGATCTGGCCACGGTTGCCCAGAAACACCTGTCCTGTCCACCAACCAGTGTTCCAAGTGAGAGGGTGTTCAGCATTGCTGGGGATGTTGTGACACCCCACTGTACCTGCTAGGATCCTGGTTTGGTGGAGCAGCTGGTGTTCTTGAAAGTGAACTTCTGACTGCTGGGGTTCCCCAAGCTCCACCTGCAGATGGACTGAGTGCCACCCTCCTCACTCCATCTGCACCCATTTCCTTTTTTCATTTTTTTAAAAACCAGTTAATGCCCTACTCTCAGCAGTAGGGGGCACTCACTACATCACCAGCCATCAGGGGTAGAACATGTCCCTGCTGAGCTCATTCCCCTGCCAGGACAAACATGGAGGTATGGGCTGGGGCTATGGGGAAAAAGAAGACCCCAGGTCCTGGGCATAACCACTAAAACTGCACCCTGCCATGGTAGGGAGGCCTGGTGAGACTGCTGTGGCATGGCAGCCCTGTAAATGCCAGGAACAACAATCCCCTGGTGAAAGGTGGGTAGGAGGCGCCATAACCTCCAGCTAACGCATGCACAGTCCTGGCTGGGGAAAGCTCAGATCTGTCACATCTTTGACAGGCCTGAGGCTTTCTGGTTGCAACGGAGTTGAGGCTCCATGTGAGCTCAGCTTAGCTCCCTGGGATGCCAGCTTTTGCACTGAAAACCCCTTTGTCAGACTGAGGACGCACCTGCAGTTGGTGTGTCTCCTGGTCCTGGATGGAAGGAATAATAAAGAAGCCAGAGGTTGACCTGGATGGAAGGAATAATAAAGAAGCCAGAGGTTGACCTGGCATGCAATACAGGCAAGAAAGTCAGTCAGTGAAAATAGAAATGGAGGCGTCAGGTGGTTAGGGAAAGGCTGGGGTGGCAGCGGGGAGGGAAATGTAGCAGTGCAGGTAAAAGTCCAGAGGTACCTAGGGAGTCAGATGTCTGGCAAGTTGCAGTGTGTCAGAATTCCACTGTCTAATCTACACTGAGTCCATGAATTTCTGTACCTAGGAGGCTGATGAAGTTAAATTCATACGCCCAACTATGAAACGTGATTTGTAAATTGTTCCCTCTCAGGATCTGGTCTGAGAGACTGGAGGCAGAGTGTTTTGGTGCAGAACGTGCCCCACAGGTAGTTGGGTATTGCCTTTAATAGATTCTGGTGTGCAGTTTTTGGGCGTACCGGAGATAGTTGCCAGGTTTTATGTTTTGAGCTGTAGGAAGTTGGCTTTGTAACTGTTTTATGTTATTTTCTTTTTATGTTATTTTCTTTTTATATTATTTTCTTTTCTCTTTTCTGTATAACTGCCGCGCGGCACTATCACATTTATGTAACCTTGAAGCCTTTACTGTTAACCAAAGCAAGTGCCTGGTACTATTCTCTATTGGCAGTAAGCCACACACCTGTATTCTGTAACTTTTACTTCTTATCTAAAAAGTGTCAATTTTGCAGAAACGAAACTTATGTAGAGAATCTGCCTAGTAACTATTATGTAA
>NW_017728906.1:50173833-50181311 GCF_001723895.1 Crocodylus porosus | reverse complement strand
CCCAGCCTGTCCCCCACCCTCTAACGTCTCCATTTCCATTTTCACTGACTGGCTTTCTTGCCTGCATTACATGCCAGGCCACCCTCTGGCTTCTTTACTATTCCTTTCCTCCAGGACCAGCAGACACACGAACTACAGGTGCTTCCTTAACCTGACAAAGAGTTTTTCAACCCAAAAGCTTGCTAAAATACACCTCTCTACTTATACAGTTGTCCTACTAAAAAGGTACCAGATTGTCTTACCTGTTCTAATGTAAAGTGGTGGACTGGACTGAGGCTCTGGGGGAGGAAGAGTCCTCACTGGGGCACACAGCCGTGTTGTGCAGAGGCCCCAGCACCAGGAAGGGTGCACCTAAACACACACATTGTCACCTACCCATGTCATGAGCTTTGCATGCCTGCAGCCAGATGTGAAAGGTCCCAGAACCCAGACTCTCCCTGCACCTATCTCCTTGACAGCTGGCAGTCTTCATGGCTGCAGTAGGGCCTTGCAAGCCTGCAGTAGTTTTTTTCACCCCCCTGAATCCTAAGACAGACACAGTTGGCAGGTTTCATGGCTGCAACAGGGCCTAGCAGCCAGGCCTGCAGTATTTTTTATCCCCCTGTGCCCCAAGACAGACACAGTTGCACAAGCACCCATGTCACAAGTTTTGCCTGTCAGCAGCCAGAGGTGCATGCCCCCAGAACCCAGACTGCCCCTGCACCTATTTCCTTGACATCTGGCAGGCTTTGTGACCACAGCAGGGCCCACCAGGCCTACAGTTTTCACCCCCCCGTGCCTTAACACGCACGCAGTTACACCTATGTCACGAGTTTTGCTTGTCAGAAGTTTGAGGTGCAGTCTCCCAGAAACCTCTGCACCTATTTCCTTGAAACTTTGAAGGCTTTGTGGTGACAGCAGGGCCTAGAAGGCCTGCAGTTTTCACTCACTTTTACACACACACGACATGCATTTTGCTTTCAAGATTCTGAGGTGCAGTTTCCCAGAACCCATGCACCTTGAAGCCTGAAGCCTTGAAACTTGGCAGACTTCATGCCCTCAGCAGAGGCTACCATCCCTGCAAGTTTCATCTGAATCAGCCAAGCAATGACAAAGTTATATTTAATTGATTCCCCATTATGCTCTATAGCCAAATCTTCAAATCTCTCTGAATCAGCGCCGAATCTTCAGAAGCCAATTCAGCTGAATCAAATCAGAAAAGCAATCCAAATCTCTGAATTGGATAGGCCTCTATTTGCACAGGCCTAATGAATACCACTGCCATTTTAGAAAGAAGTTAAGTGGACATCAGGAGGAACTTTGGACAACAGGGGGAACTTCTTTATGGTAAGGGTTGCCATAATCTGGAATGGGCTTCCAAGGGAGGTGGTGCTCTCCCCTACCTTGGGGGTCTTCAAGAGGAAGCTAGACATGCACCTGGCTGGGGTCATTTGACCCCAGAGCTCTTTCCTGCTCAGAGCAGGGGGGTGGACTCAATGATCTGCTAAGGTGCCTTTTGACCCAAACATCTGTGAATCTATGGAACAGTCAAAAATGTAAAACTCCTGGAGGCAAATCTGGAAGCTATTTAAAAATACTATATTAGAGGCTCAGGAGAAGTGTAATACCACAAATCAAGAAAAGGTACCCAGCTGGCCAACCAAACCCCTGCATTGTTTAATAGCAGAGGTAAGGAAGCCTTTCAAAGCAAAAAGGCATCCTTCCAAAAAATGGAAGACATAGCCAAATAAGAAAAACAGGGAAGCTCAAATTTTGGTATGTCAAGAATTTTTTTTTGCAAAAACTTTGTTGGTCTAATAAAAGATATCACCTAGACCATGAGCCCTGAAAGCAAAATAAGGCAGGCTAAACAAAAAATTTGAGAAGCATCTAGCAAAAATGGTAGTTTATCATATAAACTTTAAATACATCACAAGGTGTAAGCAAGAGAATCAGTGGGATCATTAGATGACCAACTTGTGAAAGGCGCACCCAAGATTGATAAAGCTACAGCAGAGAAGCTGAATGAATCCTTTGCACAGAAGATATTGATGGATTAATACATCTTTGTAGATGGGTTTCCAGAGCTGCAACACACTGAAGTGACAATAGATGAAGTTTTAAAACAAATTAATAAATTGCATATAAATAAGTCACTAGGACTAGATGACTTTCACCCAAGAGTTCTGAAGGAACTCAAAGAGTAAATTGCAGAACTGTTGGCAATAGTATATAACAGGGGTCGGCAACCTATGGCATGCATGCCCAATGTGGCATGCTGCATGGTTTTTATTTCACATACGGGCTGCTTCCCGCCCCAAGGGGCAGGAAGGGGCGTACCCAGACTGAGCAGCACACAGCTGCCCAGGAGCAGCCTTGTGCTACTGCTGACCCCTGCATTAGCTAGCAGACCCAGGGCCTGGAACGCCCTGACCACACTGGCCAGTTAGGAGCCCCTGGCCCCAACTCTAGCCCAGCCAGCTGCAAGCCCCATCCCCAGCCACATTCATGCCCTGATGGCCCCGGCCCCAACCCCGTGCTGCTGGTAGGCCCCAGCTGGTCCCACTGCTGCCACAGGCCCCATTCCTGGACCTGGCCCCATTGCTGCCATGGGCCCCATCCCTGGGCCCGTCTCTATTGCTGTTGTGGGCCCCGTACCCAGGCCCCACCCCATCGTCATCTTGCACTCCATCCCCAGGCCCCGCCCCATCGCCATCATGGGCCCCACCTCCGGGACCCCCCCATCCCATCATGGGCTCCGTCCCTAGCCCCATCGCCACTGCAGGCCCCGACCCTGGGTCCAGCCACGTGCTGCTGACAGCCCTGGCCCTATCCCAGTGCTGCAGGTCCCAGGCCCATCTCGGTGCTGCAGACAGCTCCAGCCCGGCGTTGCCAGCAAGCCAGGCCCCAGCTCCATACTGGTGCTGCCAGTGGGCCCAGCCACATGCTGCTGGGAGGCCCGGCCCCTGTGACACCTCCAACGGCACCCCACCCCAGCGCCACTGCTGGGCTGGGGCTGTCTGCAGCGTTGGGATGAGGCCAGGGCCAGGGTCAGGGCCTGGGCCCCATCTTGGCACTGCAGATGGCCCTGGCCCCAGCCACATTCTGCCGGCAGGTCGGGCCCCAGCCCAATGCCACTGCTGGGCCAGCCCATTGGCAGCATGGAGATGGGGCTCATGTGGGGCTGGAGCTGTGGACTTCATCAGGCCCCAGCCTCATCCCAGCACTGCCGACAGCACTCCCGCACTGCCCACAGCCTGGGCCCCGGCCCCGGCTCCGGCCCCGGCCCTGTACTGCCAGTTGGCCCCAGGCCCAGCCCCGCGCTGCCCAGGGCTCCAGCCCCAGCTCCGCACTTCCAGTGGGCCCTGGCCCTAGCCTCATGTTGCCCACGGTCCCAGCCACATGCTGCCAGGTGGCCCTGGTCTCAGCTCCATGCTGCCCATGGCCCCAGCCCTGCTCCACACTCATTTTGTTTTTCTTACATGCCAGCACTCCAGCACCTTTCAAGGTAAACTTTGTGGCTTTTTCAGCACTCCAGCCAAAAAACGTTGCCTACCTCTGGTATATAACATTGTTACAAACAGCATCTGTGCCAGAGGACTGGCAAGTTGGCAACATAATACCCATCTTCAAATACGGCTCCAGAAGTGATCCTGGGAACTACAGACCAGTGAGTCTCACTTCCATCCCTGGTAAATTGGTAAAACCTTTAATACATATTATTTATTAATAATCTTGGGAAGAGTAAGCATGGTTTTTGTAAAGGAAATCCTGCCTCATTAATCTGCAGGAGTTATCTGAGGGTTTTAAGAAGCATATGGACAAGGGAGATCCAATTGACAGAATACATTTGAAATTTCAAAAAGCTTTCAACAAAGTCTTTCACCAAAGTCTTTTTAAAAAAAAACTGAATTGCCGTGGGATTGGAGAGAAAGTTCTTTCAGGGACTGAGAATTTATTAAAAGATAGAAAGCAAAGGGTAGCTTGAAGTGGTCACTTTTCAGCATGGAAGGAAGTCACAAAAGGGATCCTACAGGTGTCTGTACTACACCCAAATTTTGTTCAAAATTTTCAGCACTTCACTTTGCACTCCCATTTCCAGATCAGTCTCCAAGTTCGCATTTCATACCAAATTATTCCAGGTAGTCTAATCCCAAGCTAATGGAAAGGAGCTGCAGAAAAATCTCAACAAGTTAAATGAGTGGGCCAAAAAAAAAAGATAGAAAAACATCAGTGTTGACAAGTGCAAGGTAACGAACATAGAGGAAAATAATCTCAACTTTACATATACAATAGCTGGCTTTGAACTAACTCTTACAACTGAGGAAAAAGACCTTGGAGTCATTGTAGACAGTTCTGTAAAAGGGTCAACTCAATGTGCAGAAGTGACCTAAAAACCCAATAAAATGTTGGGCATCATTGGAAATTTAAAACAAAATGCCATTATACAAATCCATGGTGCACTAGATCTTAAATACTTTATACAGTTCTGGTACTCTAAAAGGATGTAGTAGAACTGGAAAAGGTATAAAGAAGAACAAACAAGATGAGCTAGTGTATGAAGCAGTGGCCATACCAGGAGAGACTGAAACAGCTAGGACTCTTTAGTCTGAAAAAGAGGCCAATGGGGTATAACGTTAGAGGTGTACAAAACCATGAAGTGTGTGGACAAAGTGAACAGGGAACTGTTATTCACCAGGTGTCATAGTACTAGAGCTAAGAGTCATCCACTGAAATTAGTAGGAGACAGGTTTAAAACTAACAAGAGAAAGTATTTTTTTTAACCAACACATAGTTAACTTGTGGAATTCAGTGCCACAGGAGGTGGTAAAGGCAGATAGCATAGCCAGCTGAAAAAATGAACTAGACACATTCATGGAGAATAGGTCTGTTAGTGGCTGTTAAACAGATTAGTTGGAGATGTTTTCTCTGGCATCCCTAAACCATAATGGATGCCAAGGATGTTAATGAATAGCAGAATAGATCATTCTAGCTATACCTAGTTAAATGCAGCCTCACTAAAGCATCCACTGCTGCCACTGTAGGAGACAGGGTACTAGGTTAAATGACCAATTGGTCTGACACATTTTGGCACATCTTATGTTTTTTATGTCAGTAAAACAATTTGATGTTCATCAATAAAAAAAAATCTAGTCTTGGCAATCTGGTCTGGGACCTGGGACATTTTTTCTTTTTTTAAAAAAACAAAATAACACTAAACCAGAGCCTACAACTAACATTGTGTTACAAATGAGAATGGAACATTTGCAAAGCAAGTTAAACCTTTTTAAAGGATAGGGAAGGAAATATGGGAAGCTAGGAACCAAAAATCTTTTTTGCTCAAGCAACAAATACTCTAATAGTTGAGAGAGCACTTGCACAGTCCTATTCACTCTTTCCTTAATTAATATCAAGTAACACATTTCAAAAAGGCCTCTCTCAGTAAGCTTCTATAGGTCCCCTTGTTAAACTTCTGTCACCAAAATGAGGGGAAGATTAGACTCTGTTCTGAACTTTAGACAGAAACTGTGTGGATATTGCAAAATTATCCTTGATACAAATTATCTAACCTAAAGCTGCACATGGAACCACATTTAATAGCACCAAGCTGATAGCAGAGAAAAATTCAGATTGTCACTGTCCATGCATTAACAGCACAATTACTGCTTGTTAGGTAACTTGAGACCCTGTATTTGATAGCACATTACTAGAAAATAACCACATCCCAAAATATAGCGTTATGTGGGGTGGATTTGAAAAGCAACCTAGATACTTAAGAAATATTTGTTCATCAGTAATAAAAAAAAAAAATAGAGCAAGCTTTGTTTTTTCCATACAGACATGTACAATTGCAATACTACTTTGGTTAAACACATAGTAAACTTCATATAATCAGAGTATCATAGGAAAACAGGCCTGGAAGGGACCCTCAGGAGGTCATCTGGGCCAGCTGCCTGCTCAAAACAGAATCCCAAGCTAAAAGCCATCCTAGACAATTGTTCATCTAACCTTTTCTTAATAATTCTTGCACAGCTGCCAGGCACAATGCCTGAAAACATCAAAAACACCCTAACCTGTCATCAGTATGGCAAGGGGGTGAGTACATGTAGCCAGCCTATAGGTTTTGTTCTTGAGAATAACCCAAGTAAAAGCTATTACTCTAAAGGTTGTCTAGTTGACTGCTCGTGGGCTGCATATGGCCTGCAATGGCTTACTATGCAGTCCTCAGGATCCCATGCAGATGCCATGCCCCCCCATCACTTTGGCTGCAACAGCAGCTGGAGTCTCCCGGCTCTCCCTCTCTACTCTAGCTTTTACTTCATGACTCATCCTTTGGGAGTCAGGCCATTGCGATACAGTGCAGCCTGCAGTCCTGGGAAGCCAGCTTGGAACACCCATGTAATGCTGTGCAACAGGGATGCCTGTGGCTCGGGAACTGAAGGTGAGGTGGAGTACACACTCATGGTGCAGCAAGTGGAGAGGCACCTGCACATGTCAGTGACCCCTGCTGGTACAGCTTGCAGCTGCTTAGAAGTTGGACAGTCCTACTCTAAATGAATGAGTCTTGACTGACACCACTTCAAGAATGAAAGTGAGAAATGTGTAGACAACTGCTCTCAAGTCTTTCAGATCCAACTCTGCTAAACTGCAGGGGATTCAGAGGCTTCTTATTAGTACAGTCAGCCTATGCTCTCAACAAAGAAGAATCGCAGCTTGCTTTGTATCTTTAATGAAGTCCATAGCTTTAAAAAGTATACAACTAGTGTATGATCTGTCAAGATATCAAATGTTTGATCATACAATAAAGCTCTTAATAAAAATCTTTATTATTGAATGCATTTTAAAAGTTTAATGTTTTTGTTCATTGGCACTAATTCCTCAAGTGCTCCAATCTAATTAATTAAAACAAATTCTTAGAGATGCACAAAAGGCCTCTTATACAAGTACTTACAGCAGAATAAGTTGTTCTCTTGATTTTTCAGTGCATCTTCATTTACCACATCACTTTTATTATTTGGTATGGTACTTTCAAAACTAGGGAAAAAAAAGAAATAAAATCAACACACTGACTGATTACAACTTATAGTAATAAATAACATGCCATTTCACTTTGTGTGATCTTTCTTCCAGGCTAAGTCTTATCTAATCCAACAAAAGATACGTGAGAAAGGGAGCCTGCCCCTGCATTTCCAAGCTTTTGCAATCCCAGTAGCTGATCCAGCCTACTTAATGATCTACCTCTTCCAGGACTCAGCCCTTAAAACATGCCACCTCACATTTAGAGGTGCGTACTGACATTTGGGAAGGACAGGGGGAGGTTAGACTGATCTAAGGCAAGTCAGGATGTGAGGGGTGGTTAGTGGGAGGGGGCAAGGAGGTCAGGGAGTAAGCAGGGTCCATGGGGGAGTTGGTGGGATGGTGTGGTCCAGGATACTCACAGGGTGTGGGCTTCTCTCCCCCTCACCCCCTGAGTCCAGGGATTATTTTTAGTCCCCTGA
>NW_017728906.1:50157943-50173733 GCF_001723895.1 Crocodylus porosus | reverse complement strand
GGGCAGGGGGGCGGAGGGCCAGGGGCTAAAAATAACCTGATGCCAGGGAGGTGGTAGGAAAAGTGTAGCCCTAGGGCTGGGCCTAGTGGCTAGGTTTTCCTAGCCTTGGGGCTGCACAGGAAACTGTACAGAAGTTCAGGACAGTTAGATCAGTCTAAAATGGGTATCCCAATCTGAGTTAAGTATACCTCAGAGATAAGGTTATCTTAGATCAGATCAATCATTTTTAGACAGATCTAAACATCCTGAATGTCTGCAGAGTTCATAATTAGAGTGACTTGACTAGTGTAAGGTCTACACCTGAGCAAACTAAGTTAGATTGGCTGGCCATGTTTAATGTAATCTACCCTCCCCAACCTCCCCAGGGTACATATTTCCAGGGTACTAACTGCCCATGAGATTCCAAAACAGTCTCAATACGTATCCTGCCCAATGCCATAGCTGGGCCCCTCTCCAATTCCTCTCTTTCATCAGACCACAGAGACCAAGGGAGTCCACAGACTCCTTCACTAGCAAACTTACTCAAGAGAACTCAAAAGCCACCTCAACTTAAACTTCTTTCTTCTGCACCAAGGCCTGAATTCCCAGTCCAACCTGGATATACTTGCAGGTTTTTTGTTCTCCCAGAAAAGAACTGACCTGCAAAACTAACCCCTTGGGCCAGGCCCTAATTTCTTAGAGCCCCTCCCTAAAATTAGCTCTCTTCCTAACACAGGTTTCTCAGAAATAAGCTTCTTTCAAGCCCAGGGATTTTCTTTTGCTGAAGAGAATCTATATCCTTTGTAGGAATTCTTGCTGACTGAATTATTATTTGTTTTCAGGTACAGTCATAAAGACTTATTGATAACTCTGGATCTTACTAACCTTTCCTGGGCCAGCAAGGCACTTATATGCCCCAACACAGTACCATAATTCATTATTAAAATTCATATTTTGAAACTAAAAAAGCAAGTTATTTAGTTTCTACATCAACCTTAATTCTAAGCCTTACAGCATGACAGATTGTTTGTGTTGTACATACTTGTAAATAAAATATTTCACAAATTTTGGATTAACATATTATAAACTCAACTGTAGGGCAATGGATCACACATGGGACAAACAGGAACACTTACTAGTTACAGTATTAGCCTGAGTTGGGTTCAGTTTCTGGTTTTACCCAAGATTTACTGTGTGATCTTAAGCTACCCATTTAGGCTGTGAGCACAAGGAACATGTACACTAGTGGAAATGTGTAATGGACACATGAAATAAAAGTCTTATATTAGTGCAAGTTAATTCCTGTGTAGGGTAAATTTACCCTTTGGAAAGTCAGAATTAGCTCCACACCAAGTTAAATTGCACCGGTGTGTGGACTGAATGTGTGTAGCTCTAGTCAGTGTCATCCTCAAGTAGCAGTTTGTTCAAAACAAAAAGGTCACTACGAGCTCTTTTGCTACCTAGTGGCAAAGTACTGTGGGTAGATACCTCCTGAGAGCTGGCTGTCTTTCCACTTCAGCCACTAGAATCATCAAGAGTAGTATACAAACTGCTGTAAGTTAATACCTATGCAAACATGTGGTGCCCACAGCTTTAGCTTCCAGAACTCACAGGACTATTGGCAGGAAGTCACATTAGAGAATGGGATGCCCTCTGGTATTTCAGTAATCAGAGCTATATAAGTACCATTATATAGATAGGTGGAACATTTCGTGAAAAGTTCTCTTCCACTTATCTGCAAAAGACCACAGCTCACATGCCAAAGGTAGCATGAGTAACCTCTGCATGTGGCAAGCTACACGCTGGGGAGAGAGGAGGGAATACAGTGGAAGATCAGGCAGGGAGCAGAAAGAAAAGGAGCATAAAGGGCAGGAGAAGGGAATTGGAGCAACTCTCGGGGGGGGGGTACAGTACATACTTGATGGCATGCCTGCCAAAAATGTTGACCCCTCTGTCCCACAGTAACCTGAATTACATGATTTGATATTAGGACTTTGTCCTTCTCTATTCAAATGGACTTGTCATTTGTGTCTGAAACAGTCTTCATTATTCTTCATTATTCACATGGAGTTATATGGCCATGAAACATGTTTTGTGATAATTTTATGTTTGATACAGAAGGAAGAAAATGTAAAACTCCCTTAAAAAATGTTACATTGCAGTGATTTTATATCTACTGAAGAATTTCAAAATATTATTAATGGAGCTCAGGGTACAACTCCTGCCTAAACTCACTGTACCCTGATTTTCATGATCTTAATTGTTCGCACTTAAATTTAAAATGGCACTAATAAGTTATTCCACATTATATAGCATATGCATATTTTCATTGTTTTTAATTATTATTGGTAAGGATTATAGCTGTGATGGATGTAATCTAAGATGTGTAAGATAGTTGAGATCATTTACTGTGATTTAACCAATCCCAACCAGTGTCAATCTCAAATTATATGCATTATTAATTTAGGCAAAAGGCATTTTATTTATAAAGGATTTAACTTTATAGGATCAATAAAATGCAGAAGCAGGTAATAATACTTCAGTCAATATATATAACTGTCTCTTATGTATATTTCCACAAAGTTTTCAAAGATATTAGCTCTGTGACTGAACATACTCCTTCAACTCAATAAGGAGAACTAAAACTTTGACATTCAAAGGTTCCCTATATCACAGTCATCTGGAAGAGACTTTCTAATATCAGCGGAACTTCAAATGAGGCTTAGGGTTTGGGATATGTCTACACAAATCCCTGTTGCTCTCAGGGAGGGCTGCTAATGAGCAAACACCTTTCCCTCCTATTACTGCTCGTGTTTTCCCCAAGAGCACTGGGGCATTGTACAGATATACCTTTAGTTGCTTCCTGCTTCACAAACTGCAGTACCCTCAACATTTTAACTATATTCTAATCCAAGTTCATATTTGTAACATTTTTTGTCATCTAAAATTGAGTATTGAAGATCAAGAGTTGAATGGCTTATAGTTTGCATTCTCTCATGTGCTTTGCTAATCTGTGTTGAACAAAAAATCTCTCTATTCACATTAAATATGCTTGATAACTACGTTTGAGGAAGAAAAATAAGTTTCTAACAACCAGCTGTAGTTCTTTTAGTAGACTATCAAAATAAATTCACCATTCTTTGCTGTTCACATGACCTCTGCACCACTCAGAACCCCTTGGGCTAGGGACAGACATTCAAAAAGCTAGAGCCTGAATTGATTCAACCTTTGCAGGTTAGTCTAACCTGAGTAGGCTAAACTGGTTTGTAACAGGACAAACATCTGCTCTGGACTAAAACAATGCAGGCACATGACTGCAGTTACTCAGGCCAGGTGCCAGAGTGTGCTAGTTCAGACACTCGGCTGCAGGGAAGCTGTACAGGGAGGCATGGCCAGTCCGAGCTGAACTGGCCAGGGAGGGGTTTAGTTCCCCCTCTCTATTCCACCAGCAGGGACCCAAGCCAGGTCTGCCGGGCATTCCCCACTTGCTACTACAGCAATGGGCACCATGGCCCTGGGGCAGAGCAGGGCAGGAGGGAGAGTTGGTCTCTGCTCTACCAAGCCAGGTCTGCCACCCTCACTGCTGCACTCCCTTCCCCCACCCAGGGGCCCTGCCTGGCCATGTCCCCAGCCCGCCACTACAGTGGGGGAGGGCAGGGCTCTTACTGGGGACAGCAGCCCATCATAATGTGGGGGAGCGAGGCCCTTTCCAGTGGGGCACTGCACTACAGGACCAACAGAGCTGCGCCAGCACTGGGGTCCAGAGTGCGCCGGAGCCCAGCAAGCCCAGAGCAACATTGCCATGCTCTCCGGCAGCTCCGCTGGCCCTGCAGAGTGGTCCCCGCCAGGAAGAGGTTCACGCTTTGGGAAGTGGTGATGGGCTGATGCCCATCACCATCACTCACTCACTGCTCCACCTGCCAGGTCCCCACTTGGCCCAGGTCCAGCCCCTGCCTCTTGGTCTGTGCTCTGGACAAGCCCCCTCTGGGCAGGAGAAGGCTTATTCAGCCACTGACCCTGACCACAGTCCCAGTAGCAGCTGCAGCTGGGCTGGACAGACCAGTGGGAAGCAACCAAATAAGCCTCCTCCTGCCCAGAAGGGGCCTGCCCCAAGCACAGAGCAGCTGCTGGCATCACAGTGGGGTCTGCCAAGCCTGGATCAAGTCACCACTCTGTGCTGCAGGCCAACATCCAAATAAGCCTCCTCCAGCTTGGAAGGGGCTTGCCCCAAGAACAGAATGGATGCCGGCACCACAGCAGGGTCTGCCGGGCCTGGCTGCTACCGCCATTCTGTGTTCAGGCCAGTCCCCTCCTGGCAGGAGGGTCTCATACAGACGCTGGCCCAGAGCACAGAGTGGCAGTGCAGCCAGACCAGGCAGACACCGCTGTGATGCCGGTGGCCGCTCCATACTTGGGGCAAGACCCCTCTGGGCAGGAGAAGGCTTATTCAGATGCTGGCTGCTAGACACTGGCAACACAATGAGATCTGCCTGGCATGGCCACAGCTGCTGCTTTGCCTTTGCTCAGGGCCAGTGGCTGAATAAGCCTCCTCCTGCCAGGAGGTGCCTGGCCAGAGCACAGAGAGGCAGCAGCAGCCAGGCTGGGCAGACCCCTGCTCTGTGCTTAGGGCAAGCCCCCTCTGGGCAAGAGGAGGCTTATTCGGACACTGGATTCTGGCACCACGTCAGGGTCTGCCTGGCCCAGCTGCAGCCACCACTGGGACAGTGGTTGGGGCCAGTGGCTTAATAAGTCTTCTCCTGCCCAGAGGGGGCTTACCCCCAACACAGACTGAGTGCCGGGGGACAGACTCCACCCATGCCTAGCAACTGCAGCAGCAAGCAGTGAGTGAGTGACGGTAATGGGCAGCAGCCCATCACCACTTCCTGGCGTGTGAGCCCCTTCCTGGGGGGGCCACTCTGCAGGGCCAACAGAGCTGCTGTGGAGCATGGTAGTGCTGTGGGGGCTTGCCAGGCTCTGGCCCACTCTGGACCCTGTGCAGCCACAGCTGTGCTGGCCCCACACCGCAGCTTCCCCACCGGGAAGGGGCTTGCTCCCCCACATTATGACAGGGGCTGCTGCCCCCAGTAAGGGCCCTTCCCCCTCCTGCTGCAGCAGCAGGGCAGGGAGATGGCCAGGCAGGGCCCCTGGATGGGGGCAGGGAGCATGGCAGCAAGGGCGGGCAGTCCCAGCTTGGTACTAACTCTCCTCCCTGCCCCCTCTGCCTCAGGACCATGGTGCCCACTGTTGCAGCAGTGAGGGAGGACTGCCCGGCAGAGCTCTCTGGTGGGGAGGGGAGGATGAGCTGCTGAAAGGTGGAGCAGTCCCTGTGCTGGGGGGGAGGGACTACCCAGAAAGCATATTCAGGGAAATCTAAAAATGTTGAGTAATGTTAATTTCAAATCTAAAAATGCTGTGTTGTAATTTGCTTATTGGAGTCTGGGTAGTAACCGGAGTCTCGGTAGTAACCTTTTATGATAATTTTTAACATCTTTTAATCTCATAGGGTAACAGCTACAGGGCAAGATTGTGAGTGGCTCTAAAGCCAACAGATTAGCACAAGACTAGGTACAAAAAGCATGTGTGTCAGGTGACCAGCAGGAAGAAGGGAACAGAACAGTCATTACTATTCCACGCCTGGACTCCAGTCTCCCAGTGTGAGTGAGAATCAGATCCTGATCAAGGGATCTTCCCCAGTAATCCCTCCAACAGTGTCAATTGGGGATGCCTGACTTCGCTGGAATCACTTGGTGCGCACCTGCCATCGAGGGACTATCGATAATTTGCCAACCCATGTCTGTCTATCTGTTGTTTTAAACAGCCCAGTGGCTGATACCCTCACAGTGCCCAGCTGGCCTGCGACAGATTGAGCTATCTGTTGTTATTATCTGTTGTTATTATTAGCTTTTTGATATTGCATTATTTGCTTATTGCATTTATTTTTTGTTAACTGTTGTACGTGTATAAGCTATAATAAATTTGCCTTTGCTTCACTCCCAACTCTGCCTCCTCGATCCTGAATCAAATAGCCCAGTGGCTGATACAGTTGCAGCACCCAGTCTGCCTGCAACTAAATTGATACACTCACAGTGCTCAGCAGGCCTGTGACAGTGGAACCTGTTTTCCCAGGCTGCTGCCAGGTTGCCTGCAGGGCTTCGTACAGAGCCATGGAGCTGCAAGGAGTCCAGTGCTTTACTCCGCAGATGTAGGGGCAGCAAACTAAAACTCCTTGAAGGAATTTTAATTTGCTGCGCCCCAAGTCATTTAAGCCACATTACGCTGCCAAATTTCCTGCAGCAGCTGGAATTAACGTGCAATACGCTACCACGGTGTGTAAACACCGACACCATCAGAGCGGTGTAAAAGCACTTAGCCTGCTTTAAAGTGTCATGTACACATGCCTCTTGTTTTATCTACACACTGCCCAAGTAGTTAAACAATCAGGTTAGCATGCCCTTTACCAAAATGAGTATTTGGAGATGAGTTTCTATAAGTTGCCATGTCCTAGAGACCTTGACATTCCTTACTATCACCAGAACAACATGAATAATTCACGTCTGATTATCTACACAAAGCTTATTTCTTGTCAACTTTACATATTGCAAAGAAAAGTCAAAGATATTGCAGCACTTCTATGCTTAGTACCAAACTACATTAATTCCTGGGCTTATTAATAGGAATAGAATTTTGCTATTAGCATCAACAGAGCCATGATTTCATCTGTCTGTTTAATAAAACGTACTTGTCTCAAATATTAATATAGTCTATAAAGCAGTGGCTTTCACCCTTTTATCCTTTGCAGACCCCTAAAAAATTCAAATAGAGGTGTGGGCCCCCTTGGAAATTTTGAATGGAGTTATAAATCCCTTGGAATTATAAGTGTAGGTACTCACATACTTTTGATTGATTATAGTCATCTTTCATAGATCTCTTAGACATAGTCTGCAGACCCTCACAGAAGTTATTCATTACTAAGTAAAGTAAGAGTTATTCATTACTAGAGTTATTCATTACTAAGTAAAATGCTTCCTGTTTTATACTTTCTAGTAAGTGATATCAACAGGATGCAAATAAGAGCAGAATTTGACCATGATTCTAAAGTATTAGCTGTGTAATCCTGTTGTTTAATGAGGAGGTTGCACTCCACATTATGAAAAATGAAATCTTCAGAATGCTACTACCTGAATAACTCCCATTTAAGTCTCTTGTCTGAATATAAAATAGCCAGAATGTGTGTCATTTCAATATTAACACGTGAACAGTAAATGCCTTGTGTTGTTCTACAAACAAATTAGAAAAATCCATCATTATAGTGTATTCTCATTACCGTAAACCCATGAAATAAATACTGTTTCAGTTTGAGATAGGCTGTATGCTTGAACATGCATGCATGTTAGTAAACTTTTTAAGGTGTTTATATATGCATGCTATGCACCTGGTGATGCATAGAAGAGCATATAATGAACTGACTTTGCATACTTTTCTTCATTCATTATTGATGAGGTTTCATAACTCACAAGTGGCAGGTAAAATGTTTTCATCAATAATTTGTGACAATAAATAATGAATTCAAAGACAGCTCACTGCATATCTTCACTTTTTCTCTATTTCATACAAACCCATTTGTGAAGTCACACTTAAGAGATATGTCACATATGTGTGTGTATGTGTCTATATATGCATATACATACACACACACACACACACACACACACACATCTATACACACACATACAAAGATACACATATACATACATACACACACACACACACACACACACACACACACACACATATACATTCATATATATACACATACATATATAGTAAAGCTATGGGTGGTATATTAAATGTAGTTACATAGGAGTAAATAAAAACAAAAAACCCCCCAGAACTACTCTTGCAAATCAGATACAACTTTAAGAGACTTCATCAAATACTAACCCAAAATCTATAAGGGAAATGAGAAGTTCCAACTGCATGTACCTCGTCCAAATTTAGAGATACCTGCTATATCCCTTACAAATGTAGTGGGAAGGTTTGATATATTTTCTAACAATAATATTTCCTTGTTTTTACTAATAAAACGAGCCCTACCTAACCTTAACTCCTGCACTGACCTTTTCTCATTTTAATGATGGTCAAACTACTTTCAGATTTAGTGCATGATCAGGTTCTAAATAATCTGATAAGTAAAAAAATTCACATCAGAAATTAGGAATCATTTTAACTGAGGTGAACATGTATTTAAGTTTACAATTGTCCAAAATCTTCTTTATGTACCACTATCTAATTATCACTCAAATCTTGAAGATTTTTCTATACCGAAAGAAGGAAAATGGCTTAATCCAGATATTTGCTTTTTGCTCAAATTTTTTTTTTTTTTTTACCAATGCCCATGTTCTTTTTAAAGCATATTTTACAGAAATTAAAACTGAAATCAATTCCTGTGTATAAGGCCTACATGATGCATCGCCACCCCACCCCTCCATTAGCCCAAGTCCCAAACCTTCTTTATTATTTTTTTTTTAAACTCTAATGAAGGAGGAAGGCTTCCTCCCTGATCAAAACAGGTATTTACTTGGGTTTAGTACAATGGATTGCCCTCACCAGGTAAAACAATATTAGTTGGGTAGTTTTTTTTTATTGGACCAACTGGACATCATGAGGGGTGTTAGACAAAGTTTTGTGGCACAAAATATCCTTCCTAGGAAAGAAGCAGATACATCTTAAGCTAAGCAACCAACAGTTAGAAAAATTACTTTTAACTTCATTATGTAAATATATAGATGACATTTTTATCATCTGAACTCAACACCTGAGCTGCATCCTCATGTGGTTTAGAAGCACATGGACAAATCTCTTTGTGGTGCCACAAACCACATGCACTGCTTGTTCAGCTGTGCACACCACTGCAAACTTGCAGTGTGGGGGGAAATTTGCTACTGGGATTGAATTTTATTAGTAAATGTTTATGATTGGGAATCCAAAAAAAGATGACAAAGCCAGTAAGGAAATATAGATCACCCGAGCGAGGGACTAACAATAGAGGGATGGGGTGAGGAGGGGAATGCAAATAGGTTACAGGAGATACAATGTTAGCCAACTAAGCCCAGGGGTGGGGGGAGGGGGGAAGGGGAGGGAAGGGGATTGCGATGCTGAGAGAGAAAGAAGATACATACACACTAACCCGTTATAATGGTCCGCAATGGTGGAGGCTACATAGCAAAAAAAACCCAGAAAAATGTAACACAAAATACTTGTAAACAGTGTGCACCAGGATAAATATTGGAGACAGGACCCTGGGTTGCCTGATCCTCCATCTTCGCACGCTGCAGAGCACCCACACTGAGGCACACTGCACTCCAGTTAGGCACTCGGCTCTGCAGCTGGCTTTGGTGCAGTGTGCCTAGAAACAAGGCAACAGGCAATCCTAGGCTGGCTGCTCCCCTATCTTTGCATGCCTCAGAGCAGGGGCTCCACTGTGAAGCCCCTGCATTGAGGTACGTGGAGATGGAGGAGCAGCCAGCCAGTGCTGCGTGCTCCCCCATCTCCGTGTGATGCCTATCACAATTTCAGTAACTAGTACCTTCCATAATTTCTCTCTAAAATTCACTTTACAGTAACATCACCTTTCTAGATACCATAATCCCCATCCATAATTGCACCCTACAAATAACTGTACACAAAATCCACAAATTACAGCATGCATCTCCACAAAACTAGTAATCTTCCCAAATACACTAAGAAATTTGCAGTCTATAACTAGGCCCTCAGATATTACCATATCTGCTTGGAAGAGAACACTTGTGACACTCTACTTATCAACCAAAAGACTGCCTTTTATGCAGTAAGGACGCGCCAGCAGAATAAATAGACAGTACCCTTGAATAACCTACCCAGATACCCTGCACTACCCTCCTATAACACAAAAAAGAAAGCCCCTACCATCAGTACATCTCTGACTGCCACTTACCATCCAATACTTGAACCTATAAAAAACATCATGAAATGATTACAATGTATATTTGAAGAGCATCACACCTTGACAAAAATATTCTCAACCCTCCCACTCTTGCCTTTCAACCAACCCTCAGCTTTGCCACACAAATTACCTAAAGCAAACTCCTTGCTAATGAACACACTGCAATTGGAACAAGCCCCTACCTAAACAACGCATACAAAACCTGTCAACACATCTCTACCATCAGCACAATACACACACCCCTCAATGAAGCCATCAGAATGTATTAATCCTAGAAATGTCTATCACAGAATGTGATTGCTTCATCCAATGCACTAAATGCCCTTGTGGAAACCATGCAGGCAAAACTATACAAGCACTACGCTCCAGAATGACCTCTCACAAAAAACAAGGGAGAGTCAAGTCACCAAATGAAGTAGGCTGTCATTTATGAAAACTTATGCCTCTGAGCCAGTTAGTCTCTGAGGTGCCCCCTTGCCCTGCCTTCTTCCAGAAAAATGTCAAAGGAAAAAACCTCCTAATCACCAGACAGAGAACACTTTCCATGGAACATCTACTCCATCTCTAACCTCACAGTCCTTGTCTCTTTTTTTCTCTCTCCTCTTTTTCTCTTTTTTCTTTTTTTCTCCCTCATCACAACATGCTTAACAAAGAAGGATACGTAAGTACAAAGGTAGTATATGAAGTTGTATTTATTATCATCAGCTCGAGATTTTTTAGAAAACCTGGTATTTACCATAAAAAGTGACAATTGTGATTATTAACTATATTAATATTCAGTGCATCCTGCCAGTTTTGTTTTCTGGCTTGCTAGCAATCTGGCACCTTACAAAGTAGGCATTGCGGTTTTTTTCAGCACTATGGTCGAAAACATTGACTACCCCTGGTCTAGTTGTTAGAGCAGTAGCCTCAGACACTAGACACTATTACACAAGACCCTGATCTGCCAAAGATATTTTGTGAGATCTGGGATGCTCCTCCCTATGCCTATGTTCCCCGTCTTCGAAGTGGAGACTTTTTTCTCCCACACATTGGTATTGTAAATGTATTAAAGAATGCAGTGATGGCAATTCTATAAGTACAGTGGAACTTTAATTATCCAGAATAATTAGTTTCACCATTATTCTGGGTAATCATTTTTCCAGATAATCAAACACCTCATATACAGCGCTGAAAACTATTTAATTACTGTACTGTACAGCAAATATTTAAAAAAACAAGAAATAAATGCACAGTATTGTGTACTGTTTTAAAGCTCAACGCACAAATAAATAAGCCATGCACTGCTGTCTTACTGATAAGCAAAACCCAACTGCAGGCTGATGGTTTTGTAAATACAAAACCTTCTGGTTAACTGACTTTCTGGATAATGGATTCCTGGGAAATCAACTTGCTATTTTACACAATACAGAACTGAAGAAGGTATTTATTGTGGACTTTTCATTTCTGAAAATATTTATACTAGACCAACTGGCAGGTTTTATAATGCAAACCCTAAACCAATTCCAAATTTATCTTTTCACCCCAAAAGCAAATAATTTTTCTTGTCATGTTATCTAGTACTACTTTATACTTTTCCTTTGTTGTTCACAAATAATTCTCTTTGATGTTAACAGAAGTTAAGTGTGCACAGTTAAGTTTATGGATTGGACATTCTTTTTATTTTACAGCAGGCATAGGTAAAAAGTTTATTCATGCTGAAAAACATCGTTGTAATGTATCTCATGGAATTTCTGCAAGGAGATTTTCAGCTCTAGCTGAAGTTTAATATCACCCATATATAAAAATCATTCCTCCTAACAATAAATGTTGATGAGCCAGCTCATACCAAACAATTATTACATACTGCGTTTGATAGTTATTGGTTCTGTCTTAAAATACACTGTTAATCTTGCTTGGTTAAAAAAGTGTGCTGACTTAAAAAAAAGAAAAAGGAACATCTAAAATCCAAATCGTATGTTAATCTTGAGATCCATTTGAATGACTGTACTTAAAGGCCATTATTTCAAAGGAAAATGTTCAAAAAATACCTGAAAATAAAATACTTTTTATTCCACACTTATATTTCTTCTTACATAAAAATACAGAAATAAAACCGTTTTTTATATAGAAGTTCACACTTTTTACCTAGAATCTTTGATACAGAATATCTAACTTGTGATTTCATAAACTGGCAGATTCACTGTAAAGCTAATGAACTGCTCATATGGTGGGTGTAGATATGATTATTGCTATTGGAATATTAAAAAGAAATACAGTACAAATTGGAACCATACTGGGCATAACATGAAAATTGTAAACTGGTATTCAATAGGCCTCATTCAATTTTCATTCAGATATAAATTAATATGTCAAATCACAACAGTTGTGACCCAGGTGAGCAAAGGAGTGAAGGGTTTTTCAGCCTAAAAACAGAAGGATGGATCCAAGATCTCTACATTGTGTCTTCATAATCTTCTAAGAGAAAATTATGCCCCTTCAAACTAGTCCTAAGACAAAAGCAACACAATCCTGAATACAGTAAGACCCATGCTGGCTGAACATGCTCCTTTAGGGACACAGAGCACCAATCAGCCAGAGCTAGCTACATTATTATAAGGGAATGCCTAAACCTGGATTTAGTCCTATGGAAGCATGGTAATGAGAGAAAGAAAGACTAAACAAGGCATTCCCTCTTTCTCCACAATACACATACACCAGGCCAAAATTATTTTGCTCTTTATCAGTATCACTGTGGTAATATAGTTGGAGAGCACCAGGCACCGCAGGGAAGTCTATATCTACATAGTAGCTACCTCATCAATAAACTTAGGAAGGCAGAGGTAAGAAAATGTATTCTTAATTGGGTAGGAATCCAAAAGGAACTGTTTACTAATATACTTAGAAATATTAAACCATAACAGCAAAAGACTAAATTGAATATTTGCTAAACTCCTTTGCCTTTGTGCTGCCTACAAAACTCAGGATACCAACTAATCTTACAAGAAACTGCAAGGCACCAAAGGGGTGCTCAGCCTCTGACCCATGGGCCAGATGCAGACTGTGGCACTGTGTCATTTGGCCTGCAGGACTCCCCATGGGTCTGGAAATGTGGAGGTTGCTGTGCAGTGCCAGTATTCCTTTGTTGCCAAATCTGCAGACCCATGGAAAGCTCCAGGCACAGCATACTGGATCCAGTGTCTGATCCTAGCCAGCAGGGTTGGGTAGGGGTGGTGCCAGGCCCAGGGTCCAATCCCCATTTTGGGGGCAGGAAGGGATGGTTGCAGGCCCACAGAACCGAATCCCATTGTTCAGGGCAGGGAGGGTGCAGTAGCCAGTCCCCAAGGCCCGATCTTGCCTACAGACAGGCCTCATACTAGTCATCCAGCCCCCAGTACCAAAAGGTTGAGCACCACTGACATAATCTAGATAGTGAATTGGTTTATTGCATCAATCTGTAATGGCTTCTAGCACTATTTTTAAATACACTTTTAAAGGAGAATACAAAAATATAATTGTTGAACAAATACCTCACAATCTTCTACCTTTATACACCAACATAATACAGTATAACCTCATAAATCTGGCATGCTGAGGACTGAGCACCTGCTGGAATTGTGCAAATTCTGGAGCAGCCCTGGGATGGGATGGGATGGGATGGGAAAAGTGGCAGCTGGTCCTAGAGGAGCGGCCTCATGTGGAGCAGCAGTGCAGGGTGGTGGATGGCAGCAGCAGATGCCATGTGCAAGCTCTCCCCCACCTGCTGCTCCGGGACTGGCTGCCACTATTCCCCAATGAAGTGTAGTTTTAAAAAGTGCCGGATTGTCTATAATTCTGGATTTCTGATATCCATATTTATGAGATTACACCGTATACCTCTGTGATGATTCCGCCTATGGCCTAGCATCTTATTCTAACACCTCCTTACTGAGATTGCTCCATCTTAGACTCCCTGCGGTATGTTCCGATGCTCGACTGCCACATCTTGATTTTTCTATGAAGGGGACATGGATTCAGGTGGTATTGTCCTTCACCCTTCGGTCAAGGGAAAGGGCCAGGGCATGAGTGGATGCATTTTGCAGATTAATGCATGGCTGCACAGATGGTGTTGCCAGCAGGGCTTTGGCCTCTACAACCATAGGATGTCATTCCAAGAAGAAGGACTGCTAGGAAAAGATAGGATTTACCTGACAAAGAGAGGAAAGAGCATCTTTGCAAACAGGTTCACTGGCCTAGTGAGGACGGCTTTAAACTAGGTTTGCTGGGGGATGGAAACCAAAGCCCTGAGGTAACTGGGGACGTGGACGACTTAAAGCAAGCACACGCAGGAGGGGGCAACAGGGAGGCCTTCTCATTCTTCTTGAGAAAAATAGCACAATCAGCTAGTCACCTCAGGTGCCTCCTGCAGCTGGCATCTCCCACCAGCTTTAAAAGGGGCAGCCATGGGCAAATAATAATTGTCTTTTGGAGGGGTCTCACAGGCTGAATAGAATGGCCTGGCAGACTGGTTCCAACTTGACAGCTATATTTTGCCCACACCTGACTTAGATTATACTAAGTATGCTTAAAACTCGAGCATCCACGTTAAAGCAGCGGTGGGCAAAATACGGCCTGCAGGCCACATCTGGCCTGCGAGACCATTCTATTCAGCCCATGGGGCCCCTAAAAAATTTAGAAAATTAATATTTCTCTGCCCTTGGATCCTGTCAAAAATGACAGGATCCAAGGGCAGTAGGACCCAGGGGAAGCCCCGGTGGGGCCCGCCCAGCCCTGCCACCCAGCCGGAAGCCCGAGCCTGGACTTCTGGCCTGGGATCATGTGACTGCCCCCAGTCACAACCACAGGTAAGGGGTGGAGGGAGAAGGGCAGGGAAGGAGCCTGGGAAAAAGCCGAGTACGAGGGGGGTGGGAAAAGCGGCTCTTCCCACGTCCTGCAGCTGGCACCCCATGCTGCAGCCACTTGCAGCCCGTGTGGGGCTCCCTGTGCCTGTTCAGGACAGCCCTGTGTGGGCTGTGAGTGGCTGCAGCAGGGAGCATTGACCACGGGGTGGGGGAGGGTCCGCTTCCCTCCTCCCCGCACTCAGCTTTTCCCTGGGCTCCTTCCCTGCATGGAGGAAAGTGGCCCTTCCCCGCCCCATGGCCATGCTCCCTGCTGCAGCCACTCGCAGCCCACGTGGGGCTGTCCTGAGCCGGCACAGGCAGCCCCAGGTGGGCTATGAGCAGCTGCAGCATGGGGCGCTGACCACGGGGCGAGGAGGGCCTGCTTCCCCCCCGCCACACTCAGCACCAGCTTGTAACCCAGCCCTGCTGCCAGCCTGGGCCTGCGCCGGCTCCAGGCTTGCCTGTCAGGGCTGCATGTGGCGACAGCAGCTGTGGCTCCCTGCTTGCCACCCTGGGCAGCGTTTGCCACCACTGCCTGTGGGCTCCCCAGTGTGCGAGCTCCAGGTGGACAGCAGCAGCCAACACTGCCCAGTGTGGCATACAGGGGGGCCACAGCTGCTGCTGCTGTGTGCATCCCCGACAGGCAAGCCCAGACCCAGCGCAGGGCCCAGGCTGGCAGCAGGGGTGGATTACAAGTTGGTGCTAAGTGCAGAGAAAAGCGGCACCTCACTCACCCTGTAGCTGCTGCCCTGCGTTGTAGCTGCTTGCAGCCCACATGGGGCTGCCTTTGCCTGCTCAGGAGAGCCCCAGGTGGGCTGCAAGCAGCTGCAGCAGGGAGCACTGGCCATGGGGTGGGCAAGGGGCTGCTTTTCCCTGCGCTCAGCAATAGCTTCTTCCCTGCTGGTGAGCAGGGGGTCAGGGCTGTGCAGTGCCTCCCTCCTGTACCACTGGGTTGGGAGGCACTGGGAGT
>NW_017728906.1:50142579-50156875 GCF_001723895.1 Crocodylus porosus | reverse complement strand
TGGATGCTTTGCCCCAAAGTTTGGTGACATTGGCGAACTTGGCCAGTCTGCTCCTGACTCCAAAGTCCACATCATTAATGAAGATGTTGAACAATATGGGTCCAAGGACAGAGCCTTGGGGGACCCCACTGGTCACAGGGAACCATGATAATTGACTTCCATCAATTACTACCCTCTGAATCTGACCACAGAACCAATTTCCCAGCCAGCAGATCATGGTGGACCCAAGGCCACAATTGGCCAGTTTCACCAAGAGGTGATCATGGGGTACCAGATGGAAGGCTTTTTTGAAGTCAAGATATATGACATGAAGCTCTTCTCCCTTGTCAAGGTGATAGGTCACTTGGTCGTAGAAGGAAATGAGATTGGTCAAGCAAGACCTACCCGCAACAAACCCATTCTGGCTATCCCTAAGGATGTTGGCATTGGCCAGTCCATTAAGGATGGCCTCTTTAATAAACTTTTCTAAGATCTTCCCCAAGATAGAAGTCAGGCTAATGGGCCTATAGTTTGCCAGATCCACTTTCCTCCTTTTCTTGAAGATAGGCACCACATTGGCCTTCTTCCAGTCTTTGGGCACTACACCAGAGCACCAGGAGTTACTCTAACTATGTTAGAGTAACTATAGTCTGCTCTACAGAGATACAATGAGCAATTTGCAGTCCACCAGCATCCCAGGATACACCACTCCCAGGCCCCACCTCCACACAGAGCAGGAATAGAGCCCAGGTATCTTAGCCATGCCCTTGCTTGTTAGCCCTTTAGTGGCAAGTCAGAGCTGAGTAAGCAGAAACTAGTTCTCAGCATGTCTACATGTGCAATTAATTTTCTGCACAGAAATGCAAGTGTATTAAACTGCATCCCTGCACCCATCTGAACATGTGCCCATCGGGAGCAAATATGCTGCCAACAGGAGCAGTTCAGTCTAGAGCTGCCAGGCAGCTGCTACCCAGTCATGTGGATACACACACACACACACACACATACACATATATATACACACACACACACATATATATATACATATCTCTGCTTGACTCCAAACTGTAATTTGCCTGTCTCTGTCCTTTGCACTCATCTTCATGCACCTTCTCCTTCCATATCTTCTATATATGTGTGTGTGTGTGTGTGTGTGTGTGTGTGTGTGTGTGTGTGTGTGTGTGTGTACAGTCAGGTAAACAACAATAGCCAGTTATCTCAATATAAATGCATACCTTTGCATTAATCTCCTCTCTCCTGTTTCACAAATACATTCTACTATTCCCTCCCAAATATTTAACAGTTTCACACTGAGAATTATCTTAACTGCCTTATCAAACATCTCTAAAAAGTATTCATATTGTCACATCCTTAAACCCTTCCATGCATCCAGTGTCACTGTCCTCTGTCTTTTCATAGACTATCACAACTTCAAATCTGAAATTAACCTTTTCTAATATTTCTTCCACCCAATTCCTTTCTTTCCAATCTGTCAAAGAAAAATCTTAAGTTTGGTGCTGCCATCACAGGGAGTTGAAACTACAGACAGGCCCCCAGAATGTGCCCTCTGGGTGACCTGGAGGCTTGTCAATCACAGAGCATGAGGTAATCTGATCTAACGCACATGCTCAGTTCACTGACTGCATGATGTAATTTGACTAGAAATTTCTCCGTGAAGAGCATTCTGATTGGCCACTAAATTCTTATAAAAGGTTTGTGAGCCGCCGCCCGGGTGTGGTGAGGTAGTGCGTGTGTGTTTTGGAGGAGAGACTGTGCTCGATCCTGTGAGCAGAGGCTGCCTTTGAAGGGACTGTCTCACAGGGAGAGAACGATCCTGTGAGCAGAGGCTGCCTTTGCAGGGACTGTCTCAGGGAGAGAACGATCCTGTGAGCAGAGGCTGCGGACGGCAGGGACTGTGAGGCGCAAGCAGAGGCTGCGGACGGCGGGTGGAGCGACTCGTCTTTTCAATCTCAGTTACGGGACTGTTTGGCTTCGATTTTGACTTCAGCTTACTTCGTTCTGGCTTCTCATCTCCGACTTCGGTTTACAGACTGTCTTTTGGACTGGCGTCACGACCCCTTCCTTGATTCACTACATTACAGTATTTGTTGTTTGTTATCCCATTCATGAGCTGTTGACCAGCCCTGTGACTAGCTAGTGGGCGGCCGCACCTATCCCTCATGGGGTAGAAAGCAAGGGCTCACTAGTGAACCCCGTGGGCCAACAGACCCCTTTCTTGTTCGCTATACTGTAACTGAAGAAATATCCGAGCCTCTGCTTCCCAAGCGTGAGTAAATAAATCATCTTTGTTTAAACTTCCCGTACAGCTCACACTCCACCGCCGCTAATCCCACCTGCTCGTATTCCAATTGCCACCCCGGCCCACCGTGACCTTGGGGCCCGATTCACTCGGTGTTCGGTTACCCCAACACAATCCTCATATCTTAACATTATATTCTTCTCCAGTTACGTATTTTTTCTCCAAAGAACTGCTTTATGTATGGAATATCTTTTCACCAGTGTTAATTTCAACCATATACCAAGGTCTCATGCTATCATTCTGAAGTAGATCATTAGTAAATAAAGATTTATACAAGATGTATACACCAGTAAGGTTGCTTAGTACCACATTATACAACTAACTGTTTAAATTTAAAACCTACCTGGGAGTTTCACTTTGTGTTACTTGGCTAGCTTGATACAATTGCTCAGGCACACTTAAGTAGCTTGTGGATTCCACTAATATGACCCTAAAATGAAGCACACATTCTTAATTAGGATATTATTTATAGCATGAGAACTCTAATTTTTTTGAAAATGTTCCATGAAATAGTAAAAAGAGACATTGCCTTTTCATACTGAAAACCATTCAACTAAATTAAAACGTATATTCACTTTTTTGTAAAACAAATTACAAATCAAATTCATAGTAATTCTAAAAAAACTTTACAAAACTTGTCGTGCTTAATTTTTGTGTTATTTTGTGATATCTATGATCTTGCATATTAGTATATCATTTAGTTTTCATTCAATTGAACCATCCACTGTTTTGGTCCAAAATATTTGAGAATCCAATTTATTCATAAATTAATTAATGTACGAATCAATCAAAATATAGAAAAACTATCTTCACACTCAAAACAGTTTCTCTCTTTCTTTTCCTGGGAGACTCTTGCCTAATCTGTTTTACATTGTGGATATGTATACAAGGCATGATGTAATGTTATGCAGCAATATTTAACCTAGCTCTGAGAAGCAGTTTATATTATCCAACACAGAGCTACTCAAGGTAGCTCAGGTACCAGATGCTGTACAGTTATATAAGAACAGTGCATACATCAAATAGGCTCTGTGTTTTATTTCTAATCTACTTCCATTTTGGTTTCTGCAACGTTCAAAATTTATCTCTTTGAAATAGGAAAAAATAGGAGAAAAATCATTAACCAAGAGCTATCATTTCAATGCTGTTATTACAGATTTTCTGTTAGATTCCAGCCAGTATGGAACAATCAAATACATAAATTATAACGAACAACCCACAACCAGAAGTCATTCAGCCTCTACCATACTTCTGCTTTCTTTAACTCATATTAGGATTTCAGTGACAAAAAGGAGATAATATAGCGCACAATAAAAAAAATAGTCACTTGATGTAAACTGGCATAGCTCCAGTTAACGATTTGAATTTAAAATCTTCTCTGAAGATACACTTCCATCAGCAAAGGTCTGGCCCACAACCTTTACCATGAAAGTGTCAATCTTAATACAAGTTACTGTATTATGATATTCATGAATGGGGACTATTTCCCTGTACTTGTGCTAGGAAACAACTGTGGTATTTTAGACAGCAATGTTTGATAATGACTGAATAGAAAAGATTTTTTTTTTAACCCAAATGCAAGTGTTCAGTCAAATACAAGTGTTACATTTGTAGAAACTAAGTTCAAGTATTCAGCAACCATATACTAGAATGTAACAAAGAGTTGGCTTATGTGTAAGTACAAAAGATTTTTTTTTTTAAAGAAAAAACAATGCTATTTCTAATTAACAAGGAATGCCAGCAAAGTATGGGTCAGCAGGCAAAATGTACGTAAATATTTGTTGTGGTTTTATACAAAGGTTTGAAAAGCCTTGAATTTTCAATGTCCTGTGTGATAGTGACCACTCTGCATAGTGCAGCATTTTAAAGCGAAGCAGTCATGTGGTACTATACATGGTTTGAGCTGTGCTCTGGACTCGTGCCAAAAACTACCTCCAGTTCCAGGTATATTTTTTTTTCTTGTTTCATATAATTAAACCAATCCGCAGATGGAAGACTACATATTGTTCAGAAGATTGGTAATGTGACGTGTAGAATCTTTCAACAGTGTCTTGCTAATTCAAATGAAGTCTTAATTATTAGTTATTTAAGGTGGTCATTCAAAAGCTGTTGAATTGTCTATGCAAAATAAGATTAGTTGGTCACCTTCATTTGCTTTCTAAGGGACAAAGATACACATCATGAAAGCAACTACTGATAATCTCAAGGACCAAATAAATACAACAACAAAACAAGTTCATATGATCCCATCAAGTCAGAGCATTTTACAGGCCCAGTGAAAACAACATATGACCTCTTGTTGTTCATGCCAAACCTATTCTATGGATAAAAGGCGGCTTCTGTTCTCAGGGCTGTCACTTTAGCATCTTTGACATGAACTAAATTTACCTCAAAAAGTAAAAAAGAATCCAAAACTGTAATGTATTATCAAAAGTGACTAGTAGTATCCGAGACAAAAATGAAAAAACACAAAACTGCCATAGAACGTTTATCATCCACCAACATTAATATTCCATTTTTCAGGGATTTTATGGCACATATCAGGTCATATATTAAATTATAAAAATCTGGCAACACACCAACACGTGTTTAAGAAAAGTCAGAAATAAAGTGGTGCTTGTTGTATACTCTTAAGTATAGGCCAATATGGGGCTCTAGTAAATACAAAACTTGGAGTCACATTATGTAGCACTGAAGCAGTGTAGCATTACGTAGCTTTAAAGCACAACATTCTATCTTTCTCAAAGTAGGAGAAATGTTTATAATCCTAGAGATGTTCCATATAAGGGGGAAAGCAGAGGAAAAAATCAGATTAATTGATGGTGATGTCAGGCCCTAGGCAAAAGTGTATTTTGTCTTTTACATGAATATTTCAGTTTAATAATTTAACCAGCAGGGTAAAGCAGATTGAAGAAAAAATCCTATTAATTAACATAGTTTGTTTCTCTTTTGAATTCTGTTGGACCTCAGCCAAACACAAAAATACAAGTAAGGTTCATGAACTCCATTTAATTAAAGCTGTAGCTTTATTGCTTACACCAAGATGGTTTTCAATTAAGGTTTATTTATCTTCTTTATTCATTATGATAGTCACCACTTCATAGTGCTCATAACAATTTTGGTAATGTAAATCCCTATAATTTAACCTCAAGGTTTTACATTTTCAAACAGGAGGAAAAATTATAGGAAAATGCAAGATAAAACAACATGATTGTTAAAAAAATTGTTCTTTACAACATTGCCTACCTGAATATGCCATTAGTTCTGAAGGGATTAGTAATAGTCAGGCTAACTTTCTTCAGCTCATAACATGGGGATTTGCATTTGAATACACCCTGGAATAGAACAAAACTTACATCAGTGCTGAAAAAAATTAGGAAAGCTATGTTCATATTTAATAAAAAAAAATAGCAGAAAGTCCAACAGAGTAATGCAATTCCCTCCCAGTACCCTGGTATCTACAGCACCAGTATAATTAATACATAGGGGTTTGCTGCCAATAGATAATCAAGATTTGGGACTCCATTTTTTCATGCTCCATCACCATACCTTCTTTTCAAGAGTTCTTACATTAGGAGTAAGGACAAGAGAACAAGAATTAATTTATTTTTACTTCTTTTTCCATCCTTTTTCCTACCTTAACCATTCACTCTGCCAACAATGTCTTTCATACATGTCTCAGGTACAAAATACCCTTCCTGAACCCATCCTCAAAGGTATACCCTCCCTTCCTTTAAATCCCTTCTCAAATACCGCTTCTACCATGATACATACCAAAGCCAGCCAAATTATGATAAGTACGTTGGGATATAATGAAACAAGTGCACGCCTTCAGCCACATCTTTTCTATGATCCTGCGATCTCCTCTGTTCTTTGTACAGTGCTTGTTGCCTCGGGTTCTAACCCTCCGCAAATGTACATATATATACTTACTTGACAGAAGAATGTGAGACTACTCACTGGCCACGTCTACACGAGATGCCACATCATTTAGTATTTGTATAAACTGATGCTATATAAACAAGTACTCAGTGACTACACAGTAACTGGAATTACTAAGCAGTAGCATCACTGAATGGCTTTTAGTTAACACAGACTGCACAGTACTTCCTTACTACTGCACAGTAGCATCACATCACGCTTCCTGCCACACAACGCTACTGTGCAGTAATAAGCTACTGTGCAATCAGTGTCTCATGTAGATGCAGCCACTGTATGCCATAAAGTTAAGTACATGTATAGGCTCATGGCATAAGACTGTAAGAAATGTGGCAGTGCCTAGATGTTCTCATGCGTCTATGCAGCAAATGAAGCCCTGGAACAACTGGTGCTAATGCAATATTAAAAAAACCCAACAAATAAAGCTGCTTTGATAAGTGATACTTAAGCTACTTGAAAATGGACATATCTGTACTGCATCAAATTAAAAACAAAAACCCACTTTACAACTGGGACAAGGTACTGTTGCAAAGATTCCTGGGGCAGTTCTACACATGCTATTAATGCGCTATAAGCTTACTGTGCAGTAAAATAAGGCACAATAAGATTTCCCTGGGAGCACACATGTCTGCTTCCAATGGGAGCAGTTTAGTGCGGGACTACTCCTGCCCTGCTCTACCCCCTACAGCAGCCAGGGGGAGTTCCAGGCTCCCCCAGGTGCCAGCTTCCCCGCTGGCAGGGGGCACAGGATCAGGCCTGGGGTCCAGGGGTGGAGGGAGCCATCCCACCTCTGGGATAGCTGCCTTCCAGCCCTACACCTCAATCAACAGATTGGGGCATGGGGATGGGAAACTGCCCTCTCCCCTGAGCAGCTGCCTCCCAATCCTGTGCCCCAACTGGCCAATCACAGTGCAGGGCTGGGAAGCAGCTGCCTGGGGGAGGAGACAGTTTCACCAACCCCCCAATGCCTGGGTGGACTGGGAACAATTAGACTAATTTACTGCTCAGTAAATGCTGTGCATATGTAGACAGTAACACTTTAATGTGCAACAGATTAGTCTATTGTGCAGTAAAACTTCTTGTATGGACACACCCTTGCAGTACTTAAGCCTAACAGATTTTGACTGAACAGGAGTACAATCCTTTCATACACCAGGTGCAATAATACAAACTGAGGGTACACCTGCAGTTGTCTCTTGGCTTCAGAGAAATAGATTTTACTTGCCACACCACTGATATCTTTCCCAACCAAAGAAAGGCATGTAAAACATGCATTAAATGTTTTCACAGATGACAACTTAAAGCAAGAAGGATCAACTTAAAGCTTTACTACAGTCTAACTGATCTCTTCAATTAAATGATCACCTAATAATGCTCAGATACTAAACAATTTACAGTAATATCTTGGTTCCTTTTCTTTTTTTACTCTTAATCAAACTAATTTACATTGCACTTATTGGTTAACATGACTGTTGATTTAAGATATTATTTCTCTATAATTTCTAGTCTTAGGTATACTAGGTTTCAACATGTTACAGCCACTTGGACATGCAATATAGTTTCTTAATCTTGATCTTTTGCATTTTTTTCCTTTATTCTGAAAAATTTTATCTTTTTCTCCACTCCTAAAAAAAAAAAAAAAACTGCTTAAGTGTTTTCTCTCACCATTTCCAAAACAACCAATTGTTTAGGAAAAACCAAACCTTTGAGTATTTAAGCCCCCAAGATAGAAAGTTTCAGATAGAAGAATATGGCATAGAAGCAAAATAAAAAATACACAACTTTAGCTATAATAGTCAATGCCTTTTCTTATACAGGTGTACACTTAAAACTAGTCATGTCCTGAAATGAAAGGGTAAGTTAAAGCTTACACCTGACCCAGTTAGTCAGACAGATGGGCATAAACAGCACGTGCCCCCAGAGGCTGGGGGGGGCATGGCAAGCTCCTACAGGTGGTGATGCTGTCAGTGGTGGGAGCATGGCGGCAGCGAGCAGGGAGCTCCCACAGGCAGCCGCGGTGCTGTTAGCGGTGGGGGGCGGGGGTGGCAAGCACCAACCAGCAGCTGGCGACCACCCGCAGATGCCACTGGCAGCGGTGGCCAGCGGCGATCAGGGACCACCCACAGACGCCACTGGCAGTGTCAATGGCAAGGGGAGGGAAGGGAGGTGAGTGGCAACCATCTACAGGTGCCACCATCAGCGCCAGCGGCACTTTTTGCAGGGGGTGCATATGCACCTGCATGCACCCCCTAAACATTGCCAATGCAGATGGGTGTATTATGTTTAATAAAAGACGTGACATGGATTATAAATTGTAAAAGAGCTAAACCACCTGTGTTAGTTTTAGAACATTCCCAGGACACTCTTTTTCTATTATTCATCTACTTGAACAGATTAAAATCAGTTCAGATTTTTTAAAGACATTCTAGAATGATAAATGCAAGTTACAGAATTCTGAATTATACGTGCTAGATCAGGGGCAAGCAATTATTTTGGGCAGAGGGCTGCTTACTGAGTTTTGACAAGCCATCAAGGGCCGCATGACAGGCAGCCCAGGGCAGATAAATACTAATTTTCTAAATTTTTTAGGGGCCCCGTGGGCCAGAGGCCTGGTGGGCCGCATCCAGCCCCTGCACTGTATTTTGCCCACCCCTGTGCTAGATACTACACATCTGGGTTTTACTTGAGACCGTTTCATAAAAAGTTCTCAGCAAGGAATAGGTCCACCTCAAACATGTCATTTTAAAATAACTGTAAAAAATAATACAGCTTATCAATGGACTCAACAACAAGACTAAAGTTTTCAAACACATCTGTGCAATCAAAGGAGTGCTATTCCAATTGTAAAAATGGCCAATTAATTTTTGAAAAAGGGTATTTGATGCCTCAGAATTTTCAAAAGAATTAATAGGATTTAATGGCCTGGGTGTTTTCACAATTACTATTCACTTCTTGTTTTTTAGCACCTAAATACCTTTAAAAGTCTGATCCTTAAAGGTGTAAGTCAAACCAAAAGTTATCAGCAGGATTGCTTCCAAGTGTTATGTCACTTCTGACAATGGAACTTAGAGGGTATGAAAATGTTATTCTAAAACCTTGCTTGTTCTGAAGATATTTCATATCCTGAAACTGTTCTGAGTGAATTATACATTCATATTTTAAAAGGAACATACGCTGTACTGTACTTACAGCAGGTTCAATATGGTTCACTTTCGTCTTCAAAGAGAAAGTTATTGTTGCTCCTCCTATTTCACTTACAGTCTTCGAAACTAGCAACAGCGTTGCTTCAGCAGCATGTAGAAAGCGACTAGTGAATTCAATGTTTATACTTATTTGGCTCCTATTTAAAACAATATGGAAAATAGCTTTATTATAATTAACCAAACTAGTTGGTTAAAAATTGCTTTTAAGGAAACTTGACAGGAAACTTGGTGGTCATTACAGTATCAGGAAACCATTTTAAGACAGTGTGAAGAGGCAGAAATAGACAAAAAGACACCTACCTTTGAATGGACCATGCTGCAAAGTACATTTTTGTATATCTAGCGCTATATATAAACTGCATAAAGAAAAATAACTGAAGACTAAATGAGAACAACTTATGCTTTCTTTCTTACATTATGCCACCAGCATGAATTCTAATTTTAAAATGTTTACTATATTCAGAAAGTGCTTTTCACTTGTAGCTTTTTCATAGGTCAAAAATTGATTAATTATCTAAGTACTGCTTTAATCACTGAAATAGTACTCCTTGGCTCTCAGAAGTTTCTGCCAAGGTCTTAAGATAATATGGCACCCAGAGAAATGACAATTTATGGATGAAAAGCTGGAAGTTGCTTTAGAGCTAGATAATCAACAATTCTAAAAACATACAGTCTCTGTATTATGTCATAACAATATGGGAAAATATTTAGAAAGAAGACAGTCCTACTTTTGGGGCAGCTCAGATTGAAATCATTCAAAATATAAGCAGAAGGAAATGAAACTTTAAACTGATATTAATATTCACAGGTCAATGCCACACAGAATAGTTTAAGAAGCCTTAGCAAAAACAGCAAACTGAATATAATATATGGTAGAAGATTACTATGCAGCAGCAGCCTGAGAACTCTCCTGTCCCATCATCTGACATCAGAGAAGTCCAAACCAGTGCTACAGCGTGTGAAAACTGTCAGAAGACTACAAAGACATAGTATTTTATGCCAGAAATGTTACCGGTCTTTATTAAAAACAAGAACACCCTGGTTGTCCACATTTTAATAACTAATTTTAAAAGTTCTGTCTGCATACATAATACTTGTGTGTAATAATTCATAAAATGCAAAGTATCTTCATAACACAGAACTATGCAAGTATCAAGGTTTCTCTAAGACTTTCCAATGCAAAGTGATGAAGCTTTGCATTTCAGCAAAAGAAAAAAAACTTTTCATTTCACAACTAGGTTGAAAGATCTGCCAGTAAAACAACATATAATAAAAATCAGCTAAATACCAAAACTGATAATGAATACGAATGACAATGTATGTTCTTACCTAAGTCATAATCGACTATAGTTTGTAAAACACCTAGTTTAACTTATTTATAAAAAGGCAATCAGTGTTTTATAGGATCTTCTAACTTCCCAATGGATGTCACCCAACTCAAAAGAAAAATGATGACAAGCCACAAGCACTAATATTGATGTTTTCTCTCTAACAAGGAACAGCATTTATGTTATTTCTAGTTGAGGTAGTTGAGTAAGGCTAATCTCTATCTTAAAAATGTATGCTAATGCAGGTAAAGAGTGAAAAATGAAGCTTTAGGTTATGATTTTAACAAAGGTTGGGCCTGCCTACACTTACCTAGAACACAGTTTTCACATGGCTTCCTAGTATATGTAAAGGCCTTGGGGGGTGGAGGTGAGGGGAGGAAGCAATCTAGTTTTGTTGGCTCAGCAATGCAGTCATAGTATGTAATGACTAAGATGCAACTACTGTGGGTTTGAATGCCCTCCAGCTGGGAAATGTCTAAAATGCAGGTCTCTCCCACTCACTTGGTGAATGGTCCAACTACTAGGTTTTAAATAAAAGATGTGCACCACCACATCTTCTAGGCAGTGTTTCTGAATGAAAATAGCTATGATTACTTTGTTTTGTGTTGAACTCTATTGTAAGTATGCATGACAAGCTAGGTACTATTTCATCTAGTTTTTAGACACCAACAAATTTAAGCTGAAGGAAGGCAAGGTAGCTGTTTGAGTGGGGTAACTCCATGCATATAGAAAAAGCAGGTGCGTAGGGAAATATAGGAGATAAAAAAAGATATTAAGTATGTTTAGGCAACTGCAGGTTAGATAACCATTGAGCAGGGTTTCCAACTCTGGAGTAGGACATCTAAACCAGGACTAAAGCGGACCTTAGTAACAGCAAAAGGACTTGGTCTTCAGGCGTGGCTGTGATGCCCCCTGGTGGTCATGTGACTACTGCCCCACTCCAGTTCCTTGGACTACCCCACTTTTCACTTTTTCTGCCATGTCTTGATGTTTCTTACAGTGTATAGGGAGGCTGCCCCCTGGGTCCCAAAGTGAGCCTTAGTTCCTCAGCCAGCTTATTTTCCACATGCTCAGCCAGCCCCCCGGCTTGCCCCAGGGCACTAAACTGTGGCCCTATCAGTGTCTCAGGGCACCAATTGCCTTTTTGGCTGTATTTGTGGCCTCTGTCCTTCCCTATAGCTACACCCATGTCCAGGGCTGGATAAACCTTTTAGTGGGCCCCAGGCAAACAAACTCATAGGCCCCCAGCGGAAGATGAAATTTTTATATTACTTTTTTCACTCAATAATTATAATAGATAAAATAAGCACAACTGGGCCCTTTCTTCATTTAGAGCCCTAGGCATTTGCCTAGTTTGCCTATGCATCAATCTGGCTCTGTCCGTGCCTCACAGATGTTACTCTCAATACCTGCACCAGCCTGTACAGCAATGCTCTCCATCCTTTTAAGCAGGACATCACCTCTGGCATTTCAAAGCAACCCAGGATCTAATGTGTGCTGCCACCAACCCCCACCCACCCTGCCCAGCAGCTAAGTCTGTTGGGAGGGAAGTAGGGAGCAGATCAAGGCAGAGGGAGAAAAAAATATTTGGGGTGCACCTTCCCAGCAGTTAAGTCCTCCCTGGCCAGGGCCCCACTCAAATTATCTCTGCTCCTGCCTTTGCAGCACTGTCTTTCAGTGCTGGGGCCTCAATTTAGCCCCCACTCCTTTCCTCCACCACAGACTGACCTGCTAGGCTGCGGCACATATGTGCATGCACACATGTACTCGGCACACCACCCCAGCCTTGGATTGACTCCAAGAGGCTCCAAGATCTACCAGTGGATCGAGATCCACTAGTTGGTGACCACAACTGTGCAGGCCAAAGCTCTCTTCGCTTTGGTCCACCAGTTGCTCTAACTGTGGACTCCTAAGATTAGGCCCACTCGATCTGCACCTCTAGGCTCTGGCCTGCACCCTCTCATTCTCGGGGTGCAAACTCTGGCCCTGTCAGCTCCAGCCTTCCCAATTTCACTCACACTCTTCCTCCCCACTTCATGGGGCTTGAAATGCTGAGCGCCTCAGGCACTCTGGTATGGGGCCTCCAGTTCTCCCCTGCAGCCACAATCTGGTTCTCCAGCATTAAGCTTAAATGCAACACAAACATCAATACCAGCACCCACTTCCCATCTAAAAGTTTCCCTCTGCATAGGTCAAGGTCATTTTGTAAGCCATACTTCCCTTTCCTCTCATCTCATCTCCCAGCTCTCTTGAGGGTCTTGGCTGCCCAGCTGTCTCCTGCAGCCCCTTTCCCAGGGCTACTTTCCCCTGAACCATGTAGGGCCAGATTGTTTGCCTTGCTTCAGCAGCACTGGGCTTATGTTCATAGATTTTAAGGGGCTGGAAGGGACCTTACAAGATCATCAGGTCCAGTCCCGCTGCACTAGGCAGAAAAGACAAATGTAGGCAGGTGACTCCAGCAAGGAGACTGTCCAGTCTCCTCCTGAAGATTTCCAGGGTAGGTGATTGCACCACCTCTGGAGGGAGCTTACTGCATAGTCTGGACACCCTAACTGTGAAGAAGTGTTTCATAGAGTTGAGCCTGAAGCAGTCTTCCCTGAGCGTGTGCCCCAAAGCACTGCCCCTTCCGGTCAAGTGTCTCCCTAGCCCTACACAGGCATTTTCCCCTTTTGCTTAATGGTCAGCCTATGTTTCTCTGCTGCACCTTTACCAGGACAAAAGGACTGTGGGCTGGGCCTGGCTATTAAGGACTGGCAGGTGGGGTCTGCTGCCTAAGGCTTCAGGGGACTGGCTGCCCTGATTGCCTCATTCAGCCCAGCTGGGACCAGGGTGCTGCTCTGGGCGTACTGTGGGTGACTCTTGTTCTGGGGATGATTTGCCCTGATCTCTTGATCAGGGCTAACTGGGTCAGGATGGGCTTAAGCCAAAGCTGTCCTCTTCCTTGGCTGTGATATCATGGATTCTTGACTACCAAACAAAACTCTTCTTAAGGAAATCCAGTTCCCATTCCCACATTCACATCCTGCTATCTATACTCTTTTCTTTCCCCAATCAATTTTTCCTGCTATTTTCCTCTGCTTTGGGAAATAAAGCACCAGTTATAGATAAGAATAGTTGAGGCTGATTAATGGTCCCTCAGTTCACCCCACTAACTAATTTGTTCATGTTGACATGTCATAATAAGGTTCAAACATATAGCTACTTGTATTGAGTACAGTGCCTTTTGAGTTAGAAAAATCATTATCTATGATGTTTAGATTTTATTGATGCTTTACTACTTACTTCATGAAGGTTATCTGCCATTTGTAGTGATACCATAAAGTTCAGCCAGTGGCTATAGCACTGTGCAGAAGTATAACCAATTAAACAGAGATTTTAGCTTATTATTTACATTACTATGACATATTAAGAAGTCAAAATAAGTAAAACTCCCAAACACTTATACTCATCTGCCTCATCTTGCTTTGAGTCATAGCATTCTGTTTCCTATCCCTCATTAACAAAGCTATTAACTATAATTTACTATA
>NW_017728906.1:50135081-50142429 GCF_001723895.1 Crocodylus porosus | reverse complement strand
AAGTGTAGTGGCCTAAGAGTGCAAGCAAGATTGTATTACAATAAATTTTGGTTAGGACTGTACTTAGTAGTCACAAATCAGTTATACATTTTTGAGTACGTTTCATTTCCATCAATTTTTTCATAGATATACTACATTATATAATGCCAGGCTTAAGGCTAAAATATGCATACATTTGCTTGTCTTTTTATGCTCTTCAAAAGGTTAAGTGAAAAACAACCATGGTATTGACCTTTCATAAAAATACATGATATTTTTCAAGATTACCTTTTTATTTTAATTCCTATCTGAAGTAATTGCAAAGAAAACTAAAACAAATCAGCTTCAAAGATCAGTGGTAACACAGCATTACCCATTTCTACTTTCTGCACATATTTACAATAGGCATGTTATTTAATATTAAAATTTTGATCATCTTAAAAGAGCACTACATTTGCTGTCAGTTCCTTGAATTTTTAAAAGGATAATGTCTACTTTGACAGGTTCTCTTCTCTCACCCCCATCCTTCCTCCCTGTTTTAGAAACGTGAATAGAAGTTTATTTCTTTACAAAATTTGGTCTGTTTTACATTTTGCCAACACTAATCCATTTCTTCTACTTCAGATATGGGGTACAAGCCTGCAAATACTTAATGCTGGGTGTTCCACTTACTACTAATGGGACACATGGCTACTGTGGGCTTTTTGCAGTTATTCTGTGTGCAGTGAAGAAAACCTTTACATAAAAAATGCCCAGAATACTCAATGAGGAAACACAGAGGAAGCACAACACATATAATATAAAAATTTAGGTTTTCAACTAGTAAATGTCTGTTGCAATACATATCTTCCAAACATTTAAATCCCTTAGTGACCCTGAAGTAAGTTAGCATTTTAGAAATGTAAGCTATACAAAAAACTACGTTGTAGCTTAAACAATTCTCATCTGTAGGTTGCAAAGAGGTTCACTAACAAGACCATCAAAGCTTTGACATAACCTCCTGACCTTTCCATCTTGCTATATAGCATAACAAAAGAAATTCCTGGAGTATAACAGCAAGATATCAAAACAGATAGCTTATAAAAAAGGATTTTATCATCACACATTGACCTAAAGTGTTAACGCCAGAAATGTGGATGAATTTTCTGAGGAGCTTCATCAGCTCTACTTGGGGGAAATTTAGAACAGTGAATCCAAGCTCAAATACAAGGTTTCATCACAATGGGACATTATTTTCAGAGAAAGGAGGCTCCTGTTATGACTGAAGAGATATATTTGTAGAGTTGTTCTGAGACAACCAAGAAGTATGATATTGATAAGTTCAACTGGATGAACACCAATTTATGGAGGTATTTGATCTTTATACTGATTATTCTTGGTCTTTGTGAATAAAATGAGACAACTCCCTAAGTGAATACATTCTGTTTTTCCTCTATAACTAGAAACCACAGTATTGCTTCCTTTTAGTTGCCCATTGCTAAATCTATAACATTATCACATTTAATATAACTAAAGCAATGGTTACTTACTTTGGGGCAATGACAACAGTGTTTCCCTTAGGTAAAGAGAAATCATCACACTCTCTTCCTACAATTGTAGCACTGTATATCAAAGGTTTAAAACTTGGATTTTTCAGACGCACCTATCACAACAAAACAAAGTGTTTTTTTATATGTTTTGCTTCGTTATTTTTTTGAATGAAAAATACACTGCCCATAAGTAGTCTGCTTTGGTTAGTTAAGAGGATCAATACCTGTTTAACAAGAGTAGCATGGAGTGTACCAGTAAACTCAATAGTCCTCTTGGGTAAATACTGAGGTAGTATTTCATACAAATAGACACAGAGCATAAGCATCATGATTGGATTTGGATCACAGATGTCAGTGGCCTAATTTAAAAACAGAAAAAGAAACAATAAATATTAATTCTAAACTTGCATGTATAATTGAAGGTTACTTATTAAGATGCATAATTTAAAATGTAAAATAGCTCTTTAAGGTGTAAACCTGTTTTCAACTTAGCCTTTTAACATCTGAATGAGGTACACAACTGAAATTTAAAAAATCATTAGCATTTAGAAAACTAATTCACAAAAATGACTATCCAGTAAAAAGAAACATCATTTAAAGAATGAAATGGAAGATATAGTTCTATACCTTTCTTCCACATTTTTGAAAAATAATTACATTTTAATGAAACAGAATATAACACAAACAGCAAATCAGTCTTACTGGTTAAGAAATATATCTGTCCACATTTTTTTAGCAAGATAAGCATATAGTTATATAGCCTGTAAATATCTGTAACTAAATATGTAACACTTACCAAAGCTACTTCTAAATATAGCCTATCACCAGAGCACTTCTACATGACATTTATCATGTAATGAAGACAAAATATTATGGCATTGACTCCCCACAAAGACATGCGACTAAAACAGGGGTCAGCAATGTACAGCCCTTGGGCTAGATCTGGAGCTTTTCTAACCAGTCTATCAAGCTCCAGGACCCGACAGACTGAGAGGAGTGTCCCAAAGCACACTGGGCCTTGGGATGTGCAGAGGAGCTACAGTGGGAGCCACAGCCAGCCATCCCATTCTGTATCTTACCCCTGAAGCAGCTGCAAGGACTGGGACACAGGCAATGGCAGATGCCTGACCAGCTTAGTGCACAGTGCAGAATGACTTAGGGACATGTGGAATAGTTACATGTCCCTAAGCCAGAGCAGGCCGAAATCAAAGCAGGCCAGGTGGTCCATTCTGCAGTGTCCCAGGCTGCCACTTCTGTCCCAGTCCTTGCCACTACAGCAGCTGTCCAGCAGAGCATGCACTGGGACACGCAAAGAAGCCAGGTGGTTCTCTCTGCACCCCACATTGAGCAGCAACTGCAGCAGCTAGGAACACAACAAGCCACCAACATGTTCTTGATCAGCTTAGTGTATGGTGCAGAACAGACCATATGGCTGTTGCTGTAACTGCTGTAGCAGTCCCTCTATGTGTCTCAAAGTGTGCTGCACTGGGCAGCAGCCAGGACAGGGACCGAACTACCAGCATGTCCCCAAGGAGCCCAGCATGGACCGCACATCTGTGGCTGCAACTGCTGTTATGGCTCCTTCATGTGTCCCACAGAGTACTACACTGGGCGATAGTAATGTGTCCCTGAACAGCCTGGAACAGACAGCACAGCTGTGGCTGCAGCTGCTGTCATGGTTCCCACATTTTGAAATGTTCCTCACAGTCTGCTAGTCCTAGGTCTTGGTGTGCCATATTCCAGGAAGAAGTTGCAGCAGTGGATATTTCCAGCATGTTCTCAACAAGACAGACTTCTGGAGCATCCAAGAAATGAGCTGCATTGCACTACATTTGTGCAACTGGAGCAGGTGGGAACACTTTGCAGGCAGGAACCTTCTGTTGAGTGTAGGGGAGGTGGAACTTGCTTGCAATGTAGTGTGGGAGGAAAAGCTAACTGTCCCTTTACTCCCCTTGGTGTGCAGGACTGTCTGTCCCTAAGGTTTGTTGGGGACAGGATTGCTTTAGTGGGTGTTCCACATGTCATTCCCACTGCTTTCCCAGAAAACCTAAAAGGTTGTGACGAGTTCCTAAAATTCACTCAGAAAGCAGTGCCTCTAATTAGTATAGCATTAGTGCCAGCCAGGCAGTCCAGTAATCTCTGTACACATGCTCTTCTGAAAGAGCCACCCATTTCCATGTCATTGTTGAAAAGAAAAATTCATAGTGGGTGAATCTAAATGTCCAATTATGGTGCCTGAATATACTGAGGAACTTATTGCTCCACAGTTAATTCCTCCCGGGAGCACCATTTGAACATGCGCCTGGGAGCTATTAACACTGAAGCAATAAGCACCACAATTTATTCAAGTGCAGCATGTGGAGCCTGGGCAGAGCAGCCTCGGCCGGTAAGAGGCTCTGAGGGTCTGCCTGCCAACCTGCAGCTGTTCACGCCAGCTCCATGTGTTGTGCAGGGGCTGACTGGGGCATGAGGGAGCTTTAGTGATCCTAGCTGGCAAGCTGCCCCCACACTGAAACTCCCTTGTGCCCGAGCCAGCAGGGCAGCATCTACACAAGTGCTGCCATGGAGCTTTTTACTTCACAGAAAGACAGAAAGATTTGTAGATAGTTTACTTCAGCCTAATAGGGGTATACATGGAGATGCCAAAATATTTATTTCGCAGCTAATTAGTCAACTGTACAGTAAACGTCTCATATAGATACACCTGGTGAGTACGAAGTGTTCACTGAGTAGTGGACATATGATTACTTCTTTGTGCAAAGCAAAGACAAAGCAGCATGCCTTATTTGCCAAGCCACTGTTTTATTGTTCAAAAAATATAATATCATCTGTTATTCTGATACATCTATCTATAGATAGATAGATAGAAGATAATATATATATTTAGATTTGGGGAGGGAGAGAGAGAGAGAGAGAGAGAGAGAGAGAGGTCGGGATGGGGGAGCTGCTCAGTAGGGCAACCTAGGAGTGACAAAGTAGAAGCTCTGAGAAATGGTTTGTCTAGACAGCAGAATATTTTTAGAAGATACTCTAAGCAAACCCTAGCAATTGTTCAAGCTAGTTATCACATGGCTAAATCGCTTGCTGATGGTGGGAGGCTTCTTACAGATGGAGAATTCACAAAAGAGTATATGATGAAAGTGATTAAGGAGGTATGTCTTAAAAAAATACTTGATAAATGATGCGTCTTTCGGCTCATACTATGAGGAGACAAACTGAAGATATGAGGACAGATTTGCTTTGCACGCTGAAAGAAAAGGCCAAAATGTTCCAAAATTTTTCAGTGGCACTTGATGAGTAATGATGTGTCAGATACAGCCCAACTGCTCATACTGGCATGAGAAATAGGCTCAAAGCTTAAGGTTACTGGGAAACTTGGAGCACTTCACAGTAAGAAGAGGACAACCAGAGGAGAAGACTTATTTTCAATGTGTGCTAAACAATTAATAAATTTCAGCTGGGCTGGAAGAAAGCAAAAAATGCAACAAAGGCATATGAAACAATAGGATGCAAGGCTGGTGTAACAGGGGACATCAACACCAAAATGCAAATACTGAATGCTGAGCCTTTGAAGCAGTTTCTCTGCCTCATACACCAACACCTGCCATGCAGAAAAGTAATACACTGAAACTCAGGCACAGGTGTGGTTGTTTCAAGAGTGAATTTCATCTGGGTTAGGGCTTGAACTATCACCACTATCAATAGCTCCTTGCTGATGTTAAAACAGAACATTTGATATCTTGTATCACACAGAATTGAGATAGCTCATTTGGGGTAAAATTTTCAACTGTTTCTTCCAGCTGCTAAATAAGATGGATATATTTATAACAAAAGTGGGAAAGCGAAAAGCTGAACTGTCTGATCCTGCATGCATTTGGGGGGTCAGCCCCAGGCTCCGGGTGACAGTTTCAGGTGGTGGAGGGGCTCGCTAGGACACAAGGGTGCTACAGTGTTGGGCTAGCCATCAGGCAGCCCCTGCACTGTAGCACCTTTGTGCTCCCACCAGCTTGGGTCATTGTTTACACCTTGTAGCACCTTGCATTTATTAGCATTGAACTTCATCCTGTCAGTTCCAGCCCAGCTTTCCAATCTATTTCCAACATATACCTCCTGCTCCTAATAATTCATTGGAAGGTTGTGCTTTACTGTTAACAAGCATTGTAATTGCCCCTATGCCCCCTTCAAAATTTTCTTCTTCTGCAACTGCATCCTTTGCTTGAAAAATGTCTATTTGTTGTTCATGTGACAGGCTGGTTGGCAATGATTTGGCCCAGGGGTTTTGATGGGGTAAAAGGTGACTGGAGGACTTGCATTCCCCTTCCATACCAATCAGGCCCCAGAGACTTACCCCCCCACCTGTGTGTCCCCTGATTGGCCCCTTGGGTCACCTGGAGGGGGATAAAAGGGGCAGCATGGGCTGACTCAGGAGAGATCAGCGAGGGACAACAAGGAAGGAGCTTCACAGAGCTGAACCAGTGGGGCAGCAGCAGTGCCCCAGAAGAGCCTGAAAGAGCAGGACCTCTTTCAGCAGTGGGACCGTCAGCAGCGCAGCGTGCGGCCGGCAGGAGAGGCTCCCCACTGGGCTCCAGGATCCCCAAGGAGAGGCTGCGGCCAGCAGGAGAGGCTCCCCCCGCTCCAGGAAGGATCTGAGCAGTGACTTGAGAGGTTCCCAGCTCTGCTTCCAGCTCCTCCAATCAAAGGCCAGGAAGCTCAATGTGAGGCTGGGGCTCCAGCAAGGTTAAGGCCCCTAGCAGGCTGGAGCAGTGCCATCAGCGGTGGCTGTATAGCAGCATTCCTGTACGCCATGTGGGAAACATGGGTTCAAGTCCCAGCTGAAATAACTTGGAGGAGAACACACAAGACTCCGTGGCTCACCAAAAGCATCTGGGAATGTCTCCTTGCTAAAAAGGAGGCTTATACCCAATGGAAAGAAGGGGTCATCACCAGGGAGGGCTATTCTGTAATTGCTCGGGGATGTAGCGGGGCAGTTAGGAAGGCCAAGGCAGAGATGGAACTGGGGCTAGCTTCCCAGATTAAGGACAATAAGAAGTCCTTTTTTTAAATACGTAGGGGGTAAAAAGAAGATCCCGGGTAATGTGGGGCCCTTGCAGGACGCCATGGTTTGACATAGCTTCTGGCAATCAGGAGCCAGGAGCAGTGGGGAGAGGAAGGACACAGGCACACATCTTACACACACATGTGCCCCCTTACTGGACCCGGAGCCGTGGCGAGCAGAGGTGAGTGGAGCAGCAGCAGCTGATCCCCCTAAGATAAGTGGGGCAGAGGGACTGATGCAGCTGAGCCGGATCCGGAGGGGAAGCCCCCCGGATCCCTCTTAGCTGAGCCGGTGGGGAGCTGCGCAAACAGGTGCGTTCTATAAGAGCACACCGGCGTTTGTGTCGGCATTCACGCCAGAGGATGAGCAGGAGGGGCCCGGAGGCTGACTCCTGCAAGTGCAGACAGAGGCACCGCATCCAGATAGTAAAAGGCAGGAACTCCTACGATGGTCTCGACACAGAGTGCTACCAGGGCCCCTGCCCGGGGAGTGCGGCCTTCCCGGGGCTTGTCTGAGGCCTCCACCCAGACAGATCCCACAGGGGGGCTAGCACCCCCCTCACCCCTCCGGCCTGCGGGAGCTGTCCAGCAGGGCCTGGGGGGGCAGGGACTGGGGACCCCCACACCTGTCCTGCAGGCGTCCGCCTTAGGGCCCTGGAGGCGCAGGTGAGGGAGCTCCAGGAGGAGGTTAGCAGGCTGAGGGGAATCCGAGAGGCAGAGGAGGAAATTGACAGGTATTTTCTTTCCCTGCAGGGTTGTATGACCAAGGAGGATGCACCTCAAGA